>NC_084595.1:43189764-43492264 GCF_033807715.1 Cololabis saira | reverse complement strand
TTCTACTTATTTCAAGTGAAAATCTACTTGAAACAGACTGATTTATTGCTTGTGTAGTTGAAAAATACATGAGAACAGGACCTTGAAAAAAAATAATCGCATATTAAATCGCAATCTTAATATTGAGGAAAAAAAATCGCAATTAGATTATTTTCAAAAATCGTTCAGCCCTACATTAGAATCATAAGTGCCGCCACCTCATTGTAAACGGCATCATTTTGTGAGGCCATGCAAACCTGTATTTATACTAGTGTGGACATTAATGTTTTTCTACAATATTTCCTCCTCATGACAGTAAAATAGGCCATTCTAAGCCAATTTACTGCAGCAATTCCTTTCCAAATCATTAGAAAATGTGGTTAACACCCAGTTGTGCATGAAAAAAAAACAAACCGTGATATACCGTGAAACCGATATAATTTTGAAAAATACCATGATATAAATTTTTGGTCATACCGCCCAGCACTATGTAAACGTCATCAGATCGGCTGCTTTGAACTATTATTTTGAGAACTCCGATCAAAACCGATAGGGGTATTATTGGCCGATACCGATCGGTTGCCGATCGATCGTTGCATCTCTTGTTTAAACCTGATGTCTTCTACAACAGAAGCGACTGATTATCAAGGTATATGAATTCATTACCTTATGATGTCGTTCTCTTTTCTTGCTGTTGTTGCTGTCATTTATAGGTCTCTGTTACGTTCAGCTGAGTTGCGCTGCGCTTCCTTTTCTTTCTCTGCCTTAGCGGCAGCCAACTTTGAAAACTCAATATACTTCTTGATGTGACAAACTTTCAAATGTCTTATCAGCTCCGTTGTGTTGAAATTCTTTTGACTGGTACATGTTTATTACCTCATACCTCAGACATTTGCGAGACATATTCTGGTTTTAAAAGGAGTAACCCATATATTCGGGTTTTTAAAAACCCGAATATGAGTAAATTCAGGTTATTCAAAGGGGTTATTGGTGTTTACATGGCCGTGCAAAACCGGGTTATTGCTAATATTCGGGTTTTAAAAGGGTTATTGACTGCATGGAAACGCAGTCACTGTAG
Organism: Cololabis saira; assembly: GCF_033807715.1. Classification (NCBI taxonomy): domain Eukaryota; kingdom Metazoa; phylum Chordata; class Actinopteri; order Beloniformes; family Belonidae; genus Cololabis; species Cololabis saira. The sequence continues at coordinate 43,491,207 of NC_084595.1, read as the reverse complement.
TGAGGGCGCAGTGTATTTTTATCCCCAAACTGGCTGGTTTTCTGGGGATTGGTTCTGATCCACAGGTTTTCTCAGGACTGGTTCCGAAGCCTCTTTTTTTTCATACTTCATAGTACCATGTTCCAAATGGCTGGAACAAACCAGTCTAGGACGCTGGCTAAAACGCCTTATGTCAATCACAGCTGGCCGTTTTAGCTTTGCTGACTTAGCTTATGCTAACCTATGATGCTATTTAATATTTCCTTGCATACATTCTTGGTCCACATGCCTATTTACACATAGATTTGTTGCTTTATATAATTGAACCTGATGACGTACAAAAACAGGTCCCCTGTAAAGTTTTCATGAATAGCAATAGAAGCATCATTGTTTTGGTTTTTCAATCAGACTGTAAAAATGTGTGTTTCTGCTGTAACATGGGACAATTTAACAAATGGCGCTCTATGGATATTCACTCACTGATGGATCCAGACCCTAGTGGTCAGGAGAGGAACTGTCACTTTTCTTGCTGCCTTGTTAGCCTCAACCCAGGAGTTTCAATGATGGCACTCGGCTCTGCATTGTTTTGCTGAGAGACGCAAGACCTCCCATAAAAGCAAATGCCTGGATGGCAGCAGACGTTGCTCCTAACCCCATATAAACCTTTCAACATTGATGATTGATTTCCAGATGTTCCAACTGTCCATTGCATAGGCACTAATGCGGGTCCAAACCATCAGAGACGCAGAATAACTGGTCTGATGGTTCCTCCTGTTAAGTCTGGAGGATATGTTATGGCTTCCGAAAAGAGTTTAAAATTTGGTTTCAGCTTGAAGAGATGGTTTTCAGCCATGGGCCTGTCACTCAGCGATTACTCCATATTCTCAGACTCATTTGATGATATTAGAAAAGAGGGAGCAATCTAAGAAGTTGGTTTAGTTTAATGCAAAGTCTCCCAAAAAGACACTACATTTCATTTACATTTCATCAATAATCTTAAGATCTCTGTGATCATCTCATTCGTGTGGTGTTATCTCGTGAGTGGAGGAAACTCCTCTCTCGGTGGTTATTCAGAGAGGAGTGAAAATAATTCAGAAGAGAAGCAGTCTGCAGTTACTCCTGGTCACCGATGGGCTCACAGACCTCGGCCTCCGTCGAGTTGTATTGGAAGTTTTTACGCTTCACATCACTGAATGAGTGATGATCATCAACCATGCATGTCACAACAGCACAAAAGGAAACCCACCTTCCTCTCATATGTGCACAGCACAGTACGTTTTGACTAAAGCAAAACTCTTTTCCGTGACTGATCTGAAGGAGTAGTCACAGGTATTTGCCAACATCTGGGTGGGCATGCTAGTGGCTGGAGGACATAAGAGTAGTTAAATTTGTTGACTGCTGCAGCTTTCTCTGTCCTGCTGATGGCTGCAGTCCAATCAAACGATAAACTGATCACATTTTATCAAAATATTGTGATTATCAGAATGTTTGGTCTGCTAGGTTACACTGCTGACGATGATGCGAGACTGTAGAGGAGGGCTCCATGTGAGTAAGTGAGAGAGTGTGAGGAAAACGCATTTTATCTCCACTGATGACCTGATAATAAGGTCATCTGTGGAGATAAGATGTTATTCAGCTGTACTTGAAAACAACGGTTAGGTTTGCGAATCCAAAGGTTCGTGTAAAGGAGCATAACTCGCATGAAAGTGGGGGGTGATAAAATGAAAAAAGTGTTGTTATTACATAGAGTGGATTTAAATAAACGTTAAAAAAAAATATATACATATATATTTCGAAATTAAGTTTATTAAAGGAATATTTCAGAGTTAAGTCCGCCCTCGCTCTGGTACCAGTTGGTAATGAATGTAAACCTTTATTAACAACCAAAATGACATGAATCAAAACAGTTTTGAGTTAAAACACTATATGTTTGTAGCAAAATTGTAATTTATGTTAGCCAGAAGGTAACCAATCAACTTCAGAATAAACAGCTGTCTCAAACCGCTGTTGTGGCTCGAAAATGTCATTCCACTTACTGTGGATAGTAGGGCTGGGCAATATGGCCAAAAATATTTATCACAATATATAGTTGAAAATTTGCGTTGACGATATAATTGGCGATATAATTGACGCGAAACAAAATCCTACTCCATAACTGCAAAAAAAAAAAAAAATCAATTTTTTTTCACTTAAACAAGCAGCCGTTTTTTATGTACAATAAAGCTATATAAAAATGTCACAGTGCAAATGCAAATTCCTTGCTGACAGTTTAACCAAAAGGCATTTCCGGTGGAAATAGGCTGACATATCCTGAGCATAACCATGTATAATATCCACAAAACTTAAAAAAAGAGTTGCTGTGCAACATAAAATGCAGTGTCTTTCCACACTCCAAATGGGCATCATATCCCCAGTTACTTTTGTCATAAGGCGTGCAGCTATTTAAAGCTACGCCGATTGTTCAGTGAGTCAGCTTCTTTGGTCTCGGCACTGCGCTAGTTGAAGTGGACGCCTCTTCACGTGCTTTAACAGCTTTGTTGTACTCCAACAAGTGCTTCTGCTTCAAATAATGAAATAGGTTTGTGGTGTTCCCTCCCCTCGCCATGATGGCCCCCTTGCATGTTCTACAAAAAATGATGCTTTGTTGGGTATCTAACGAGCGAAAAACCAAACCAGTCCCACCCCCCTGAAGTTACACAATTTTCAAACAAATTCTGGTTCATTTGTTTCATTCAACGATCCGTTTCTCCCTTCTCAAGCCTGAATTATGGTTCTGCGTCAAACCAACGCAGAGCACACGCCGTCACCGTGACGCCGTCACCGTGACGCCGTCACCGTGACGCCGTCACCGTGACGCCGTCGTGAACCCTTCGGACTTCTCCGTCACTCCATTTCGACGCGGTGCAGTACCCCCCGCGACCGCTAGTTAGCGATCTTTTCCTGAATGGTTTATCCGACTTTTTCTGGTCACAGTAAATTAAAGAGATAAGGACAACTGTTGTGCAAAAAACTAAAACCAACACATATACGAAGAAAAGAGCGCTGAAAGTTCACGACTGCTTCAAACCGGAAATGCGTTGCTTCCAAGCTAACCAATCACAGCCCTCTCGTCTGCGTCGCCTCGACGCGTGGTTACAATTTTCGGGAGGTGCACGTCAGCGACGGCGTCAGTGGCGGCGTGTGGTCTGCGTCGACGCGTACCACACGCCGTAGGCACGGCGTTGTTTTGACGCAGAACCATAACTCAAGCTTCATTCACTCTGTCGCCGCCATGCTTTTTCCACCTTGTGCGTATGAGCGTACTAAAACAAAGGCGCGTTTTACCCATATTCTATCGCGACATTCCTTTTCTTGTCATTGCCTAACATTGTACCGTTATTACTGTGAAAGGTATAATATGGCCCAGCCCTAGTGGATAGGGCCCTACGGATGGACCCAGATCATTTTAACCCAGTAACCGACATCACTTTCGGCACCACTACCAGTTGCCCTCGAACCCCCAGCACCAGCCTTTGATAGGACAGGTAGACAGAGCTGTTTTACTAGGCTCGTTTGATACCTAAACATTGACCCAGTTCTGCGGATGTAGTGGCCAAGAACTCTTCTCCTGGTTTAACACCTGTTGACAATAATATGGGTTTCATTTGGTGCTCCATCGGTACGCGCTTCAGATGGGATGACCTGAAGGTGATGTCAGGTACATTCAGCCATTTTCATACGCTTCATTTGCGGTGGTTTTTGAGTCTTGTAAGAAGCTCTTATGCGTGACTGCCCCGAATGGGAACATTTATTGATCCTCTCTGTGGTACAATCTGACCAATCAGGGTAAATCCCCAAAGTACCACATCAGTTGAAGCACTGAAATTTTTTCAGCGTAGCGTTGGACGGACTTGGACACGCCACCTTTATTTAGCACGGAAATACACCACCACTTCTCCAATCTTTTTGTTTGGCTTTCAATAACATCTAAGTTAGGAGTTCCCCTTTGCAGCTCCTTAGGCCAAAAAACACGGGAAAAGTCCTCCTTTATTGTTATTGTCTGTTCTTTAATTAATTTATGAGTGAAATGAAAGATGATTTTAATGATTAATTAGCTGATCAATCTTTAATACTGTAAAATGTCATCAAAACACAAATTGCTCCGTTTGAGGTTCAGTCCCCGAGAACGTCTTCATGACTGGTATAAAACCAGGATGCAAAGGATTTTGTTAACTTTACAAAAGAGAAAGCAAGGCTTACAGAGAGAATTGATGTCATTGATCAGGTGATCATGTGACTTTAGTGGACCTGCGTCTTCTCTTCAATAGTTTCCTCTCTGAATTCTTGTTGTCACTCAAAAGCGTTCTGTCTTATTACGGGTGAGAGCGAGACTGGAAACGGGTTGAGCAGCTTGTGTTCGGCTCAGGTGAGTCACATGACTCACCTGATGACATGGGTAACGCAGCACCTCTCAGCTGGGAGTGTCGGGTAGCTGGTTCTGGTGGTTTACTGTTGGTTTCAGTTGTTCAACTGGTCTGGTCACATGATCGACTGTTTTAGGCACAAGGACATTTCCTCAGTAAGGTTTTCCATTGCTGAATGATGACTCAGTTGGGTATTGATTCCCACTGTTGTGAGTGGGTTTTCACAACACTGTGCTCTTTGTGTCATTAACTCAAACCAGCGTTCATTCTCACGTCTTATCCAAACATCATCCGTGATGTGTGTTTGGGAGGAGCTGCTCTGGGCTGGGAAGAAAGCCAGAAGTTTCCAGCCAAAACTGAACCTGTTTCCAGAGAAGTCTTAAATGATCAGCCGTCACTTTCCTGTCGGAGGTCAAACAAATCTGCCAATTAAATGTGACCTTTATCAGCAGAGGCAGTGACTAGTTACAGCTGTGTTTTATTGCCACAGTCAACATCTGGCAGGGTGGAGAATGACACATTTCAACCTCTCGCAAGGCAAACTGATTACATTTTCTTGGAACGTTGTGATGATGATCAGAATCTTAGGCCTGATAGCAAACGTCTCGCTTTGAAACGCTTGCTCTGTAACCTTTTAACTTCCCAGTTTTAACCTCGCCTTTGCTGTCAGACAGAGTTCATGATCAACCCAAGACCACCACCCTTCCACCACCGTGCTTGACAGCAGGAATGAGGTGTTTCTGGTTGTTTGCTGTGTTTGGTTTCCTCCAACATGGTTCTGGACATCAGGACCAAATGTCTCCCCTTCGGTTTTATCAGTCCAGAAGTCTGCTGGTTTGTTCAGATGCAGGTCTTTGAACCCGAGTCATGCGTCCATGTTCTTTTTATACAGAAAATGTTTTTCCTGGAAACTCTGCCAAACAAACCACACTTGTTCAGTCTTCTTCTAAGTCATGGATCAACTCTTTACATCATCAGCCTGTAGACTTTACACTCACGCCTGGGAAGATTGAATATTTTCCACTGAGTAATTTTTCTCACCGTTGAGCGTTGAAATTCAAATAGTTGGGAAGGGCTACTAAACTGAAGACAAAAAGTAAGGAAGTTAGTGTTTGGTAGATTATTTCTGTGTTGTAACCATGCTTCTTGGCAATAACTACCGGTAGAGATCCTGTTTCTTTTGCTTTTAAAAGGGGCCACATTTACCAGGAACTTTGTGGGATGAGCAGCAGAGCTGAGGATGTGGCCATGAAGAATTTGCCAAATCTTCTCTGCCAATGCCAAACGGCTAATTTTGCTGTTGCTATTTACCCTGGTTTTGTGCTTCTGGTACTGCCAGGTGCTGCCAGCCAGACACCTGACTAGCGGTACCTGTGAGCACGGGCCCTGCATCTAACGTTGGACTGATCTGGATGGCTATTACTGATTAAAAGAGATGTACCGACTCTAGAGGCATGTCTCCCTTACTGTTTATGAAAACAGAAGGAATCTGACAGCAAAGACATGCAGGATGTTGGCAGATTTTCTGGTTTTGAACAGAACAGACTTCCATGTGTGAGAGCTTCCCATGGAAATCCTTCTGTTTGTGTGACGGCGCTGACAGTCACATGTTCTGTTTCTGTGTCAGCTGACCTGCAGCTGAGATGTTGATGGAGAGCCGCCTTCTCACGGCCGAGTGTGTTTGTGTGATTGTCTAGAACCCGCAGGGAACCTCCAGAAACACCAGTCAAGTCCTCTTCACCTGAACTGGCTGTGTGAGAGAGAGAGAGCTTTGATCTGCCGTTTAACATGTTAGTCAGTGGATCAATAAATCAAAGTGATTCTGGAGTGTGTTGCTCTACGGAGCATTTAATTGGTCTCGGTTAGTTTGGTCAATGAAACGTGTTGCTGTGGTGACACGTGTTGCCATGTGACGTGTGTGTGTGTGTGTGTTGATGTGTGTTAGTAACGCTCAGCCGCAGCCTCTCAGGTGACCTGTCGCAGCGCAGCGGTTGCTCTTCTGTTTTCTGTTTTCACGCCACATGTCTGAACAGCAGCATTTATTCAGCTCCACGGAGTCGACATGAAGCAGGTTTCACTGCCAAGTCCCTCCATTTCTGTCTGTTTGCTCCAAAACTGTGTTTCTCCTCACATGACAGCTATTGAGTTTCACTGGAGAATTCCCACCTGGGCCTTACATTTGTCTGGTGAGGCATCTTCCAGTTTTGGAAGTAAGAAAACTGCACTTTTCCCCGGTTGAAGGGTGCTGACTGGGACCCAAGTGGAGGACGGGACCGCTTTCAGCTCGTCCGCTTTTAACTCTTGCAGCAGCTAGATCCACTGATTGAGTGACCTTTGTCCAGGACCTTTTTTAGACCCCTTTCAAGTTGACTAACTGGATCCCTGGCAAACTCCTAGCCGATCCCGCTCCCTCACAATTCCACCATTAGTTCCACATTCCACCATTAGGAACAATAGTTACCATCATAAGCTAAAACAGCTCACTTGTGGTAACCAAACTAAAGGTTGGTGTAGTCTGGCCAGCGTGGCTGTTCCACCTTTTTGCACATTTTTGGATTACCTGAGAAGGAGAGCATCAGTTCCTCCATCAGGGCATCATGCAGTAAGACAACAAAGTGGCTTCAACTGGACTCTTCAGAAAACCTGCAAGTGAAGTCACAAGGATTTTGTCCTGATCCCTTTAACTGGTCCGTGGTCTCTAGTCGCAACTCGTGATCAAATCTCAGTCCATTGCCTTATATGCAAATAAACAGGAACTTGACCAAACGTGTTGTCTACCTTGTTGGTCTTGAAGAACAACGAAGGAGGAGAACTTTGGGCAAAAACGTTGTGTGTTGTTGGTTGTCATGTCATGTTGTTTCATACTTTCACGGGGCAGCATTGGGTGGACGTTGATGTCCTTCCACCTACACCGCAGACATCAGTTATGTAGGCCAGTGGTTCCCAACCTTTTTTCAATGGAGCCCCCCACACTTGTGTCTAAGACCAGCCGGGCCCCCCGATCCGTACGTACTAGCAGCAAAAGAGTAAAGTTATTCGTTACAAACCTTTAATTGAAAAAATTAACATTGTTTTTTTGATACATTTCTCTTTGGTTTACCCTGTACTTTGTTTTTCTCACCTTCCTTTTGTGTCACCATTGTATAAAATACACACAAGAAATAATTGCAAGGACATAAAAACATTCCTGAAAAATGTCTCTTTTTAATATGAGAGCAACATTTTTTTACATTTTTCCTTTAACAACCTGTCGGAGTAGTCGTATGATTAAATGTTGAATAATGATATAATACGTTTTTTAAGTTTTTATCCTGATAAATAACTTAGTATTTTAAAATGACCAAAATATATTTTCAAGTGGGTTTATACAGACTTGGATTACTGTATTCCATTAGGTGTGTTTATTATGATTTTTTTATTTATTTAACATGTGTAAATATAATTTTTACAACTGCATATCCTCAAAGCAGACAAAGTTTTGCGCCCCCCCCCAGAGATCTCTGGTGTCCCCCCAGGGGGGGCCCGGTCCCCAGGTTGGGAGACACTGATGTAGGCAGCCCTTCTACACCAAGATGCACTGTGTTTACACTGCTAAGTGAAGGTGGTCTGAGTGATCAGATCTCAGGGAGGCTTCGGTGCATTTACACCTCTACTTTAGGCTGTCTACTTGTGAAGAGTCTACTCAGCAGGGCTGTTAATACCAGGTCCAAACAAGGCCTTGGAGATGCCCACAGCAATGACAGCTTTACAGCACAAAGCTGGATGGTGTTTGAGCTGAAATTCAGCTGTTCTTGGTTTCCATAGAGCTAAATGCAAAATCGTCTTGTGTTTGAGCCCCTAAAAATGGAGGTGCTTGGTTTAAAATGGATGTAAATCACTTAACCTAAATGGTAAATTCCACGTTCTTTAATTAAAGCAGAAAGTCCACACTTTTCGTCACATCTTGACTTTTTTTATTTCACATCTGTTGTGAACAGCCATTTATCTACTGGTTAAGCTGGTTTTTACACTGGTAAAAGCAGTTGAACTGACTGGCCAAATGACTCAGTGGCCATAGCAATAATCAGTCCAAAAGCTGTAAGAAATAAAACGACATAGTTGAAATTCTTGGAAGACAAAGTGTTTACACCGCCATAAAGAACAGGCTGATGTCCAAGTGTTCAGCTCAGTGATGCTCAGGAATGTGCGGGCCCTCCCAGTTCCTCCCACCACTGGAAAAGTCTCGCCGACCAGTTTAACCATCAGCTAAATGAATCATTAATTCTTAGTGATCTTTCTGGCACTCTAGCCTTCTGTTGACATTTAATATACAGAAATGTTTCTTAGAAAATAAACTGCAGTTATTTTGTTCATTGATTCATTTGCTGTTTTTAAAAGTTTCCAGAGTGAATTTTCCTTCAAAACACTGTTGGTCTTACTGAAACGATTTTCAATTATTAATTGCCTTTTTGCCTTTTTTTTTTACTTAAAGAGTAAAAACTTAAATTGTTTTAGTCGGCTTGTTGCTGTCAGGGTCTTTCCTGGCTCTAATTGAGGCAGAGGTGGCTCCATCCTGGTCACACGTGTGCGGGTAAACCGTGCCCTCAACTGGCTCAAGCAAACACTTTTTATAAGCAAGATATTTTGTACGGTATTTTGGGAGTTCTAATATGATTAAAAATATGACAATTATCATGTTAAAGCATTATTTTATTAACATAAAAATATAAATACAAATATAAAAAAACTCAATCTTACCAAAAATAAAAAGTTTAAAAAAAAAAATGCCAATGGAACAAGAGAAAATTTTCACTGAAATTAGTGAAAATGGTTTTCTAGAACAAGTTACTTGTGACTGTCTTATTTTAAATGTAATTTTTTTTGGACTAGAAATAAAACATTTTGACTGGATATAAGATACAAGATATAATCTTGCTAAGATTTTGAGTTTTTGTAGGGTTTCAGACATTTACTGACAAATATCGCAACCACACAGAACATTTCAGCCTCCTATTTTTCCATCTGTAGAACCTCATGCTCCTTGTAGTTCAAGGCCTCCTGGTCTGGTCCATGGATGGTCCTGGTCTGGTCTGGTTTGGTCTGGTCCATCCATGGCCTCCTTACAACAGACATCCAAATGCCTCTCCGTCAGTCTGTTGCGCAAACAAAACAATTAATGCATTATTTTTGTATTTATTTTGATACAGACATAAATAGTGATAGTTCTGCTGCGTGGGGTCACAGTGCTTTTGGCATAAATAACAGACCATACCTTCCCCAGTATGCCTGAGCAGGTAAATCGGTTCAGCCACCCGCTCTGTGTTTTTGAGACGATCTGTGAAGATGAATAAAAAGTCATGTTTAAATCACGTACATGTTGGCTTTGCGTTGATATGCTCCTAATGACTTGGAAACTGACTAACGTTACCCTCGCCTCGCCAACTCTTTTTCTTCTTCTTCCGGTGCACTGTCGTTGATACAGCGCCTCCACAGCGGTGTAATGCTGTAACTGCAGTCAAAATAACATCCATCCAGTCCAACGCCTGCCAGAAAATAACAATTTTTATGACCTCAGAGGTTTGAGAGCTGGGGGCGGCACGGAATTTTATATGCAGGAAAAACCCTGGCTGTTGTTTATTTACTGTACAATTCAGTTGAATGTGTTTTTATTGTCAGCAATTCACAGTAAATGTAATCTCTTTACACCCTTTAACTCACCTTTCTTTGAAAGAAAATTCAGTTACAATTAGGGGTGCGTTAAAAATATCGATATTTTATCGATATGCATGTGTAGGAACGATTATCGATACATAACCCTACACTGAGCTCAAGTCTCCTCCTTACTTGAGGAGTTCACAGGCTGCTTCTTTTCACCAGTCAGGGTGGGGTTTCTCTGGCCGGACGTAGCACTTGGAAGGATCACGTTATTCCGTTATTGTAACTAGAATATCAATATCGTATCGTCTTGGGACCTAGTGTATCGGAATTGTATCGGGAGGTCAGTGATGATACCCAGCTCTAGTTACAATCAGTTTAAATCCAGTCTCAGTCCAGCTCAATTTGGAAGCATTAATAAAATAAAAAGCATGGGTCCACAGAACCTTGAGGAACACCAAGTCTTTTCTGTCCCCGAGCCTCATTCATGAAATCTTCGTATAGACAACTGTTTTATCTCCATGATCAGAAAAACCTCTATTAGAAACCAAATAGAAAAAGGCAGTGACACATCTCCATACACTCCGAAGGTAAGCTTATACTAATACAGTGTGTCACGTTGCAGTGTACTGTGGTTGACGGACATGTCTTGCTTTAAAGATACGTTTTTAGAAAGTATGGATTGGAAATTTATAGCACATTTCCTTAATTGAACATTTGTTGGTCTACAAACACTCTTATTGTAGCTTCAATAAAACTTAAAAAAAACTAGTTTATTCACTTTCCTTTTTTTATTTTTTGGAGTAGAAACCTGTTTTCCCTTTTACAAATGACTTCCATTGTTCACCAGCGGCATGTCGAGGTATCTTTTGGGGGCGTGGTGAACCATTTTTGAACTGGTTTGGCAGGTGCTCAGGTACATTAGGGACCTCTGGGAAACTTAGTTTCATGGCCATGTCGGGCAGGACACAGTAAAGGCTGGATTAAGGTTCTGCGTTAAACCAACGCAGAGCACACGCCGCTGCCGTGACGCCGTCGTGAACCCTTCGGACTTCTCCAACACTACATTTCGCAGCGGTGTAATACCTCCCGCGAGCGCTAGGGGGGTGAGATCTTTTCCTGAATGGTTTATCCGACTTTTCCGGTCACAGTGAATCAAAGAGATAAGGACAACTATTGTGCAAAAAAACAAAACAAAAAAAAATCACACACACGAAGAAAAGAGAGCTGAAAGTTCACGACTGCTTCAGGAACCAGAAATGTGTTGCTACCAAGGGAACCAATCACACCCCTCTCGGTCTGCATCGGGTCTGCAACCTCTTGACTCGTAGTTACATTTTTTGGGAGGTGCACGTCAGGTACGGTGTCGATTTTTTTGCAGAACCATAATCCAGCCTTAAACCAGTATTATCTTGCCCCCCTTCTTTGGCCTATAGAGCAGGGTCCTGCTGCGCGCCTGAAGACGCACTAGATACCCTCTTTACTCCACCTCCACTCTCCAGCTGTATATTGACAGTGATCCCACCAAGGCACAATGTGTGTGTGCTTTCACAAAGTATTACTGCGCTCTGCAGTCTGAAGACAGTTCCTTCCCTGGTCAATGGGCAGCAACCAGCCCTTAATGTCTATGCCTTATTCAGTTGCTGTAAATACATGTGAATTCAATTAAACGGCAAATGAGTGGAACACCACTTCCTTTCCAGCTTCCCTTGAAGTCAGTGTCGCCGTAAACAGGTTTAAACTGACTGGCTCCACCCCGGTGGACGTCCTCTGCTGGTTTGACATATGCTAATGAAGACGACGGCAGCTGAATTTTTACAGTAGCATACAAATTTAGTTACAACCACTGTTGTTGGTAGCTTTTATTTTGTTTGCTTGGACATCGCTGTAGCTTTCCTCGTATCGATAAACAACCAATCAAGCGCTTGCATGTAAACGCAATGGATGGATTGGACTGCAGCTCCGCCTCCTGGTCTGGGGTCTGGATTGTCAGGCTGATGCGAGAGCTGCCCTGATCAAAGTGTAATTTGTAATTTATTTATTTCAAAACAGGGACAGTGCACAATAACATGCATTAGTAAATGATCCTCAACTACAGCTGTCGGTTGATGGAACACAAATTGAGCAAGTTAACAAGATCAAGTTACTTGGAATAGTATTGGATAACAAACTTTCATGGTCAGAACATATCGATCACATTACGAAGAAAATGGGTAAAAGTATTGCAGTAACAAGGAAATGTTCCAAGTATGTTGAACCAGATACTCTGAACCAAGTAATTAAGGCTCTAGTGTTGTCTCATCTGGACTATTGCCCAATTATTTGGTCATCTGCAGGCACCAAAGATATTAAAAAACTTCAAATTGCACAGAACAAAGCAGCTAGGATTGCTTTAAATTGTTCACTGCATGCAAATATCTTAAATATGCATCAGCATTTATCACGGCTGTTGGTGGTGGACAGATTAAAATTAAGTCTCCTTACTTTCATGAGGACTTTGATTAAAAGTAAAAAAACCACAATATTTTGCAGATCAGATAGTGTTCACTAGAAATGTCAATAAATATCCAACCAGACAATCATGTTATGATAATTTACTGGCACCTAAGCCAAGAACAAACTTTTTAAAACACACTGTTATTACAGAGCTATCACAGGATGGAACACATTACCTAATAACATCAGAAATAATACATCAAAATACAGTTTTAAAAAGGTAGCAAAAGACTATTTACATCAAATTCAATGAGAAACACATGCTATCATTTATTACAGGAATGTATTTGTGGGTTATACTTCGTGGTATTTTAATGATGCATTCTTTGTACCAATAATGTATTTTAGACAGAAAGTTTGCTGTTTGTGTATATGATGACTCGGTGTTAGTGATCCGTAACAGCGATAAATGTGTGTATGTGTGGACTATGTTCTTTTAAAATTGCATTGGGGACCCCAGGAAGAATAGCTGATGTCACGACATCAGCTAATGGGGATCCTATAAATAAACAAATAAGACATTCATCTTGTACAGGAGAATATGCATTGTGCCAAGTTGTAGCAGCTTGCTATTTTCCACTTGTAGTCCCTGGGTAGGTTGATGGAATAGTACATAAAAATTAGTATAGAAGAAAGCAAAAATAAGTAAAAGAGCAGAACAAAGCAAAGAGACGATAGATAAATAAAACCTGGAAGCAGATTCAACAGAGCATGGGATTTGTCAGATGTTGGCACCTAAGATTTAAAGCTAGGCTGCCCCCCCAACACACACACACACACACACACACACACACACACACACACACACACACACACACACACACACACACACAACACACTTCATAAATGTACACACACTTGTCTTGACAGTAACCAACGTTTGGCAAGATGTGAGAAGGTGTGGGGAATGTCTGTTGGCAGAGTATTCTATTGAGTCATTGCAATACAGGAGAATGATGACTTCCCAAATGCAGTTTTGTGTTTGGGTCCACGACACTCCCCCCTCGTAACAGATCTGGTTGTTCGTGTTGACTTCTCAGAGCAGAGAGTAACACATTTTTTCAAAGGGGGAGCTGCAGCATTATGGATCATTTTAAAAAGTAAGCAGACATTTGAGTGCATTATCAGATTCTCAAAGTTTAAAATTTCATATTTATTGAGTATATGACAGTGATGGTAGCGACGTGGTTTTTTTATCATCGGACCGGGTTTTCCGGAAAACATCATCATTGACTACGTTTACATGCAGTCAAAATTCGGGTTATTGCTAATATTCCGGTTACTGGAACATTCAGAATATTCCGTTTACATGGTAATTAATCATTTGGGATATCTGGATGAAACCAGCGACGCACGGAGAACATCATGACGCAATTCCCGTCATTTCCGCTTCTTCTTCCTGTATCCAAATTCAAAACAAATGCTGCTTCGCGCAACTTTTCTCTCACCTTCTTTTAAATCTCACTATCCCGGTACTTTCTACCGTCTACAAATGCAGAAATGTTCATATCCTTCATTACATTTATGAAGTGATTAGTCTCCTCCTGGTCTTGTGTTTCTCTGTGTTTATAAGAACTTCCTGGACTCAAAAGACCAGGATGAACAGAGCATGTGCAGAAAACAAATTCATGTTCTGTTTGATGGGGATATTCCGTTTGGCGTTTACAGTGAGAAATGTAGTCTTGAACTGATTGTAGAGGATTAACACGACTATTCTGTCCGTCTGTCAGGAGTCTGTCTGTGTGATTGGACGTGGTTCCGGCTACCATGAACCCTCTGAACCAGATGAAGGCTGGACTGGCCAACAACCCACACAGGTACTTGCTCTACTGCCGTCAACATTAACTGCTCTCTGGTCCTGGATGAACCTGGAGCTCACACACCTGCTGCACACCTGCTGCACACATGCTGCACACCTGCTGCACACCTGCTGCACACATGCTGCACACCTGCTGCACACCTGCTGCACACCTGCTGCACACCTGCTGCACACCTGCTGCACACCTGCTGCACACCTGCTGCACACCTGCTGCACACCTGCTGCACACCTGCTGCACACATGCTGCACACCTGCTGCACACATGCTCCCAACACTTCGTTAACTCTGTTACATGGATATTACCTGAAATCCATCCTCGTCTTGCATGCATTCTGGTCTTTTGTTGATATTGATGCTGCAAATAAAAGCTTTACATTTTATGTAGAGTCTGTTTATGTTTATTTGTTTATTTGTAAGGATCCTCATGAGCTATGCCTTAAATACAGCTAGTCTTACTGGGGTCCATGTTAATAAAACAATACATTTAAAACATACAGTTAAAAACAAGACATAAAGAAATAACACGACAAACCTACATTAACCTTTACCGTACATGTAAATCATTATCTTAAAGCAAAAAAACATACATGAAACATTCCAATATACAGTAAAACATAATCTAGGCCATGACAATCAGATCAAAAATACACCTTACCCTGTCCAGTATGTATATGTATCTGTATAAGTGTATGTGTTTGGTATCCTATACAGGACTGTCTCAGAAAATTAGAATATTGTGATAAAGTTCTTTATTTTCTGTAATGCAATTTAAAAAAAAAAAAAAAAAAAAAAAACATTCTGGATTCATTACAAATCAACTGAAATATTGCAAGCCTTTTATTATTTTAATATTGCTGATCATTGCTTACAGTTTAAGAAGATTAAGATTCCCAGAATATTCAAATTTTTTGAGATAAGATATTTGAGTTTTCTTAAGCTGTAAGCCATGATCAGCAATATTAAAATAATAAAAGGCTTGCAATATTTCAGTTGATTTGTAATGAATCCAGAATGTATGACATTTTTGCATTACAGAAAATAAAGAACTTTTTAAAACTAATTTTCTGAGACAGTCCTGTACATATGATATTCCAAGGTGTTTCTTAATTTCCTTTTTGAATATTTATTTCTGTGTTAATTTAGTCATACAGTGGTAAAGAATTCCACGATTTCATTTTCAGTTTGGCTTAGGAAGTGAAAACCGGCCCTTTGTTGCCTGTCTAGTGGCGTATGGATATGACTCTAGATTGTGTCTTAACTGATTGTACTGATATAATGGAGTTTTGGATTGTAAAACCTTCCATATTGAAAACAGAAGTTAATTCTGTCCTCAACTTTGAACCGTTGGAGACAGAAGTGCCTGCTGTTGATACTGGTCACTTTGGGTTTTTTCCGCTGAGTCCAGGTTCAGTTCTGGGTGACGGATACATGTTTCTCCAGGACTGGATCCTTATTCTTGCACCCAGCGATGCCTCCAGTATTTTTAGCTGGACTCAGTAAGAGACAAAATGCTTTGATTAATGTTGTGGTCATGGCACTGATTAGTCAGAGCTTCTCCATGAAAGATGCAGGAATCAGTCCAGAATGTCCAGGAAACATGTAGTATTTCTGGTCTCGGGGCTCGGTTTCAGAGACTTTGTTGGACTCCTCTCTGAGTAAAACCACACCTGTGTCTGCAGCGACGGTTCCTACCCCTACGACCCCTCCAGCTGGCAGCAGCCCACCAATCAGCCCACCGGGTCCCTGTCTGTGGTCACCACAGTGTGGGGAGTCACCAACCCCTCGGCCAGCCAGGTACGACATCAGCACGCAGGGCAGATGTGAATTACGATGTTGGTGTTTGTTAGGGGTGTAACAATATATCGTGCCACAAAATTTTGCGAAACAAAAACGTCACGATACGTGTCGTGGAGGTGACGGTGGATTATTAATATTAATAGCCTATATTGTGTTATCTAGTAACGCGCAGTGTATTTTTGCAGACCGCGCCTCGACCCGCGGACCAAAATCTTCTCCTCAGAAGAAACTAGTACCGTTTTGGTCCTGATCACAGGACTCTTGCAGGGTTTTGAGCTCTGAACTTTTACTTATGTAAGGCTGGTGTAGAGTTAAGCCTTACCTTATTAAATTAAACCTTTTTGGGGTGGTGAGTAGGATAAACACGGGGACAACTTCTGCTGAGTTCCAGTGTACTTTAATGTCCCTCAACAGTGTAGGATTTTAGAACATCAACACAGCACCTAGTGCCGTACTGTGGCGTATCACTCCGCCCAATCTAAAACAGACTAATCACTACAGATAAACTGACTAGTGTCATTATAGTCCCTGATTTACATCAGAATAGAAAGATATATTTATAAAATAATGAACCCTGAATTACCAAAATAACCTTCTTAACAAAAATAAATCTCCTCTTACACTTATAAGGTGAGCATGAATCAATGTTTTTTATGATGTAAAATTGTATGTATTTATTTACTTTTATTTATTTAATTTTAGTTGTTAAATTTCTGCAAAAGAAAAAAGTAAAGTCATACATGAGAGAAACTATTCAGTTTGTGTCTAAATATTTGTACTTTTATGAAACTGAAGATGCATAATGCAAACCTGACATTTACTTTTAGTTCAGTTTGTGGAAAATGGTTGGCCTGGCTTTCTCTTTAAAACTTAAACAGTTATAAAGCATTACAAACTGGAACAATAGGGCAAACGCACAGTATTGTTTTGTATTTTGTGTCTTTCTAATAAAAGACAATTTATTCCAGTCATATGTTCCTCATTCAAGGTTGTTAAAAAAATACTGCTATAATATCGTATCGTATCGTCATCGTGACCTCAATATCGTGTATGGTACCGTATCGTTACACCCCTAGTGTTTGTTGATGACACTTTTTGGATCTTTCATCCTGTTTTATGAGTCTAAGTCTCTTTTTCATGCTATGTAACCTCTCACCAATGTCTCCTTGTCTCTGTCAGGGACTGGGTGGAGGGGTGATGGGACCTGGGGCCAACCAAGGAGGGGGGCCAATGATGCAGGGTCCCGGGGGTCCGGGCATGGCCAGCGGACCCGGAGGTTACATGGGCCAGCCGGGCTACGGAGAGCCCAGCAAAGGCTACATGAACCAGGGCATGTACAGCCGGAGCAGCGGGGGCTACGCTGGAGGACCAGGGGGCTACGCTGGGAGGTGGGTGTCTGCTCTTTTACCCCATCTTATCTAAACCAGGGGTTCTTAACCTTTCTGACCTTGGGGCCCAATTCTTTCAGTACAGAGTGGCCCGGGGCCCATTAAATATTAACACTGTATAGCAGGGGTATTCAACTAAAACTTTAAGAGGTCCATTTAGAGAAAATGTACTCAAGCGAAGGTCCAGAACATCATTATATATATATATATATATATATATATATATATATATATATTCAAGTAGCCTCATAGTTGTATCAACATCTGCATCTGACTGTTATATTAAAAAGAGTACATATTTGCCACTTAACATGTGTAACTTGAATTAAACATATTTTTTTCGCTTAAAAATAAAATAACATTTGAAAAATAAAATAAAACCTATCTTATTTTGTTTCTCTATCAGCAGTTTGAATTTCCCCTTTTCTTTGTTAATTGTCTCAACACATTTTTATACTAAATGAATATAAACACATCTTAACAATTGAACAGTTTTGCAGTTTCTCTTTATTCCCCTCTTTTAATCTTATGCCCCAACTTTCTGTCGTTCAGTGAGAGAACTGAGCTCTAATTTTCCTGCCAGGACATTAAATCTGGGCTGGATGGTGTCAGGTTCTCATGCACATGAGAAGGTGCTCATTGTTGAGCCTGGAACGATATTTAGTTTGAATTATGTTCATTGTGGAGAAAGCTGCTTCACAGCTGTATCTGGACCCAAACATGGGCAGGATGTTTTAAGATGGTCAGCTTATTTTCTGTGACTTCAGTTCAGACTTGAGTGGATATGTTTGATGAAAAACTTTGTGTTTTGTTTCAGTGGCGTTTCACTTTTGCACTTTGAACGCCACGGTCTCTGAACGTATGAGACACTGGTTTTGTCCCAGTGGGAAGACTGAACCAGGATGAATCTGTCCATTCCGGGTTGAACTTTCCTTTCCACCTGTTACGCTTCTCATATATATATATATATATATATATATATATATATATATATATATATATATATATATGTCAATCTAATTACCCACACGGAGCGCCGCCTTACAACACACACACACACAAGCATACAAGTGTGCATATTTAAAAATAGAGCGGGAACAAAACTTAGTTTGATTGTACTTTATTTAAGTTATTTACGTTAATAAGTTGTCAGGACTCAGTCAGTACGTGCACATGCAGCGATTCAAGGTGGTTGGAGATCTGATCAGATAATGACATGCAGAAGATTGGATCAACTTATCTGATTACACATGCTGTTGTGAGATCAGACTGAATCAGATTGAATAAACCACTGTAACCAGAGCATGGCTGACTCCGTGACGCTAGGTGGCGCTGTACCCGAGGTAACCATGGTAACCATTTCAACAAAGAGCCACTTCCGGTTGACCTCCGCTTAACAACAAGAAAAAGTGCATTCTAAGGGCCAATCCCAATTCTCCTTCACTCGCCCTTCTTTTCTCCACTCGCACTTCTTTTCTTCCCTAACCCCTAAAAAAGAAGGGGGAGATTTTAGGGCACTTGGCCCAGGTGCCTGTCCCATTTCTCCTACTCCCCCTCGTTTTCATCCCTAACCTGATCAGGAAGCAGAGAGCCAAAAGCTGTTTTAATTTCAGCTGTAGCGCTGTTAATATGGCACTTTATTAAGTTTTAATATTTTTTCAGGTATAAAGGTAACCTTAAGATCCACAACCGGGGCTCAGTTTATCCAAATAACGCCTGTTAAGAAATTTGACCCGATGTTTTCGGAGATGAGAAGAGCCGCCGCCCCCGGGGAGCAGCCTCAGCTCACAGCCCGAGAAGAGACGTATCCGCCGGGTCAAGCTGCTGCGTCAGCCCCGGGAGAGAAAC
This sequence comes from Cololabis saira, assembly GCF_033807715.1. Lineage (NCBI taxonomy): Eukaryota > Metazoa > Chordata > Actinopteri > Beloniformes > Belonidae > Cololabis > Cololabis saira. Next base: position 43,471,843 of record NC_084595.1, on the reverse strand, counting down.
TCTCTCTGGGACGCTGCTCTGTTGAGAATCACGCCGGCTGAAATAAATCATTTAGGAAGATGTTGGTTTAATAGATGAAATCAAACAGTTGTAGCTACGCCTGTTAAGAAATTTGCTCCGAAATTTAGAGATTTCTGTCTGCCGGCCTCGGAGTTTATGCCGCGTTCCATTTACCTCGGAAATCGGAAGTGGGAACTGGGAATGGCAGCCATCTTGGAATGGTAACTCGGAGGTGGTGAAGACTCTCCCACTTTCCCAGTGGGAAACCCCACTTCGAGGGGCGTTCCAGTTGAAAATTCCGACTGGGGACTGGGAAATCCCCACTTCCGAGGATAAATGGAACGCGGCATTAGGTCCGCGTTAAATAGACGCAGCCTACGGCGTAGGGTACGGCGTATTTTGTTTTTTTTTATGCCACAGTTTGCAGATTGATTGTTGATGCGTGGGCTAACGTGTCTGCTGGGATTATTTTGCGAGCTTTTGCAAAAGCGTGCATTTCCGAGGCGCCGCACGGCACGGAACGTGACTCTGACAGCGAGGAATTCGGACTGGCACAGCTGATTTAGCGGAGCTCTTTAATGCAGAAACAGAGGATGAGACTTAATGGGTTTGATTAATGTAAAAACTGAAATAAAGTAGCCTACAATCAAACAAAGTTTTGCTCCCGCTGTATTTTTAAATACGCACACTCCTGTGCTTGTGTGTGTTCTTGTGTGTGTGCCGTTTCGGTCGGTGCGCCGTGTGTTTTAAATACAGAAATATGACACAAGGCTGAGGCTATGCCTTTTCACACGGCGCCCGTATGGTCGCGAAAATACAGTATTTATATATGAAATGTCAGAATAGGAAATATTTTGACGACACCCCTGAAGCAGTCACACGACACCCCAGGGAGCTACTACTGAGCAGCGTTGCGTCCTGCGTCGTCTCCTTTCACTTCCTGGTGAATCCCCTCCCCCGGGGGAAAACCCCACCCGGGGGAAATTCTCGAGCATGCGCAGACTGTAATATCCATGTCTCCGTACACATGGCATTAACAAGGCGGTTGCGACTGGCTTATCTAGGTGCTGCAAGCGGGTTGATGAATCCAGTCTGATCAGATTACTTGACTGACTTAAGGTGTTCACATGCAGTTTAAAAGTCAGTACGATGTGTGCAAATGATCTCCAACCAGTTTGAATCGCTGCATGTGCACGTACTGAGTGTGTCGGGTTCATCCGAGCCTGATCAGCTGCGACGGGCACAGCCCGCACCGCAGCTCTCTGGTCACGCTGCAGCAGTCACTTTCCGATGCTTTTTTGAAAGCCCGAACAGTCCACTCCAGCAGACACGACAGCCCACGCATCTAAATCTACCATCTTTCACCAGTAACGACGGGGCCGCCCGAGCGGCAGCCTCAGCCGACCTCCCCGGCCGCGGGGACGCGTCGGAATAAACGATCACGCCGCGCTCGCTCTGGGCGCAGACCCAAGTAATCGATCCCTGATCCTGGCGGATCTAAACGTACTCTGTGCAAAATTAAGGATTTACTCTGTAAATACACACCATTTCTCTTACTATTACACGTACAGCTAGCTGAGTGTCTTCTACTCATCATTTGGTCGGGAGTTGCTATGCAGTCCTGCGGCCCTCGCGGCCCAAACGTACAAAACTGAATTCTTTTTGCGGCCCACTAGGTGGCGCTCGCGGCCCAAGTGTGGGCCGCGGCCCTATGGTTAAGAATCACTGATCTAAACGCTGCTGCCTAGAGGGATGGAAATATCCTGATGATCTAAAATTGTTAAGAAAAGTTGAAACAAAAATGGACATGCAGTTTAAAAGAAAATCTACTCTTCCACCTCCACTTTATCCTGTAACTCAGTAAATAAATTACAACACGACTTCCACTCTAAGCTTTCAGTTTTTGAATCCCTTTCTCCCACTAAGGTGAGGGTTGTTTCTGGTAAGAAGAAATCTCCGTGGAGAAAAACAGCCTGAAATCTGGATGTAGTCATGGACTCAGACCTGAACCTTCAGAGACATTAAAACTATTACAAAGTGAGCTTGAAGAACATCTCTGGGATCAAAGAACTAATGTCTGAGCAGGATCTGGAAGAACTCATCCATGCCTTTTATTTTTAGTCAACTTAATTATTGCAACAGTGTCCAGGGATTAAAGTTCTCCGTACTGGGTACGGATTTCCGTCCTGGGGATTTTTTTGGGATATTTTTTTATGAGATCAGCGCAAATCCGACAAAAAATATGAACACCGGGGTGTCTGTAGCGCCGCGGTGACTTGTCGAACGGCACCCACTGCAGTCAATCAGCTGTTGGCTGTGCACACACAGTAAAGTTCTCCTCTGGTTTTAGATGCACGTAACCTGACACCTAATAACCAGGCATCAGAATCTTCCGCGGAATTCCGCGGATTTTGGTCTCAGCAAAACATCCGCGGAACGGGGAAAAAAAAATAAAATACCCAAACAACGGACTCGAAAACGCGATGCGCCAGACCAGAAAAGAAAAACATAATATGCAAAAAATAAGCGACGTATCTATCCATTCATTCAGAAATCAAAAATAATTTTTATTTGAGAGCCTCTGTGCGGCGCTGAATATGCAATGCAGTGTTTGCGTGTGCTTCTCATTGAAATGACTGGAGGCAACACGTTGCGGCAGTGAGTGAACGTTGCGAATGAGCAGAGCCGGCAGGGAAAAAAAGTCAACAGTGCAGCGTGTCCGTGTGTAACCTAAATCTACCATGGCCTCAGTGTTAGGGCTCGGCCAAGTGGGGCTTAACAAATATATGGGCTTTATAAATGTATTAAATATATGAGCGCGGAGTCGGCGTGGCGAGGAGCTGCGCGCGCACCGGCCAACAGTGGAGTCGCGCTGTGAAGCCTGAATTATGGTTCCGCGTTAAATCGACGCGTAACCTACGCCGTAGGCCTCGGCGTAGGTTACGCAGCGACGCGCGCCGTACGGTGGGGGGGGGGGGGGGGGGATTTTTTTTTGCTTTAATCCCTGAGTGTCTTTACAGGTCTGACTAAAAAAAATCAATGAGAGAGCTCCAGCTGATCCAGAAAGCTGCTGCCTGGGTTCTCACCACATCACTCCAGTTCTGTGGTCCTTACACTGGCTCCCTGTTCCTCAGAGAATATACTTTAAAATACTACTGAATGGTTTAGGACCAAAATACATTGGAGACCTGTTGCTGCCATAGCAACCATCGAGAACTCTCAGGGCTTCTGGTTCCGGTCTGCTCTGTGTCCCCAGAACCAGAACTGAACATAGAGAAGGATCATTCAGCTTCTATGCTCCACAGATCTAGAACAAACTTCCAAAAACCTGCAGGAATGGACCTCTGAGGATGGAACCCATCCATGCTCAAGTTTTAACTTGATGGGTGTCTCTCTGATGATCAACCCCGCACCGTGATGCTGCCACTCCCATGCTTCACAGTTGGGATGTCGATGCATCATGACTAACAGTTCCCTTTTAGTCTCATCAGACCACAAATTAAGATCTTGGCATCCACACGCACCTGTAAACTGTAATCTGTCTTTTCTTTCTGGTGGTTTTGAACCAGTGTTTCTGTTTTTTCACTGTATGTTGACACAGAAGAGGTTTTACTGGATATAATGAAACTCTTCCAGCGCGTTTACAAGAGCTGCCATGCTCTTTCTACTTGTTTGATTGTTCAGCAGTTGAACATTTGACCTCCTAAAGACTTGTGAAGGTCGACCACTCTTTTCCTATGTCTTGGTAAACTTCTTTTGATGTTTTTATTTCCCATGATGCTGTGCAGTGAGGCCCATGTGTTTGAAGGTGTACCTTAATATCCACCCACAGGTGTGTGTCTCCAATCTGTTCTGATGGTGTCAGTTAGCCAATCAGAAACTTTTGGGAGTGCAACCTCTTGCTTAAGGTTAACAGTCAACTAGTGGATGTAAACAGTTGCTAAAAAAACTAATATGCCAGGAGCAAAATCATCAAGGAAATGCGTTTCCTTTCTTTAGACAATATTTAAAATTCTGGTTGCAAGTTTAGTTGGAAAAAAGAGACAAAAATGACTTATTGTGTTACTACTTAAAGAATAATGTGAATATGCATCCCTTGTCTGTCCAGTTACCCGCCGAACCCCGGAGGCTCCAGAGGATCCACTGACTTCACTCAGGCCGCCGCTGCTGCAGCCGTCGCTGCTGCTGCTGCCACGGCAACCGCCACGGCCACGGCAACCGTAGCCGCTATCCAAGAGAAACAGAACCAGGAGATGAACTACGGACAGGTGAGGAAGGAAGAGGAGAGCGCCACCTGTAGGTGTAGGGCCCCCCCTGCTGGTGGTTGTACGTACATTAAAGTACTTATGTAATGTTGATGTCAACCACTTTGAATTAGAGCCCTGCGCGGGTTTTCTTCATCCCGCTCCCGCTGCATCTCTGACCATTACCGCCTGCACCCACAAAACTCTGAGAATTCATGCCGCACAATAATAGAGATGCATCGATTTAGTGTCTTCTCTCGTCCCGCAAAAGAAATGTCCCAGACAAATCTATCTGATTTAATGTTAACATGATCATTGTGGAGCTTAATGGATGATTGACAGTTCATAGGACACCTGACCGAGAGTAGCTGTGAGTGGCTCAAATAACACTAATAAATAACATAAAATAAACCAAGTTAATGAATGAAACTAATTAATTTAACAAATGAATCACTTGGCCATTACATATCTGTGGAGGAAGAGAATGTTGCTGACTGACTGAGGTTCCAATCCCTCGTCTCTTCCAAGATGCTCCACAGACACTAAACACAGTTTCTCCAAATATCTGACTGGCCTTGCTTTGTCTTTGTTTTGTAAAGACCTTGTTTGAGGTTTTTTTTCTACCTCATTGATTTCCATCTTGTCACTAGACTACATCCCGATCCTGCAGTGTTTTTTTTTTTTAGCCGCCCGCAGCAAAGTTTAAACCTCCTGCCAGATCTGCGTTGCAGGACCCGATCTCAATGCAGCCCTCTACTTTGAATTACCTTGTGTTGTATTGTGCTATACAAATAAACCTGCCTTGCTTATCTCATCCCTAATAACAGTCAAAGCTAATATCAAGTGTTCTGATGAAACATTATTTCGACATAATCTGCATTTTTGTGTCTGTGATTTACAGCTTCTGCCTGAACGGTCACATGATCACAGTCCTGTCAGGTGGCTCATGACTAGGGATTGATAAGATTTTTACGATTCCAATTCCATTTTCAATTCTACTTAACGATTCAGTTCTTTATCAATTCCCTTATCGATTTTTCATTTGGGGAAAAAAGGACAACAATGGAGCAAATGGCACTAATATGATCGGCAGTGTTGCTGTGTAACTAGTTACCTGCAGTATTATTAGCCAAGGACATGCTAACGCTGCTGCTGGGTTGAGAATTACTGACGTCGGTCCGGAGCGGATAGAAAACATGACATTCATTGATTGTTATTGGCAGATGTGTGCACCAATGTTTTAGCATGTTGGTAGGATTTTTTTCCCCTTCGACATTATAACCACTTGGCAAGTATTGCATGTTTCCCTGTTGTCCTTTTTACTGAAATGTAACCAGACTTTTGAGCATTTGTATTGCTTGGGCGCCATGTTTACTATTGATTGTTGGCTTACGCATGATGCTTAGCAACGTGTGTGCTGACGTCATTCGTGCTCACTGGAATCGAAAAGCGAATCGTTTGCAAAATTTGCAAACAATTCCAAGGAATTGAAACACTTGGGACCGGTTCTGAACAAGAACCGGTTCTCCACTCCCATCTCTACTCATGACTGTTCATGTCAATGTCAATTTTATTTATATAGCACATTTAAAAACAACGAGGTCGACCAAAGGGCTGTACAGTGTACATTTTAAAATGAAACAGTACCAAAAGAAAATACAGTACAAAGTGTAGAAACAATAAAATCACTAACGTACTAGGATGATCAATAAAATAGTAATAAAACATAGAAAATAGAAATTAGACGGCAAAGAACAGACACACAAAGTGCACAATCACTTCTCACAGATGTAGGCCACTATTTACCGTACACCAAAAGCCACGTTTTCAAAGACGACTTAAAAACCTCTAGGGTCTGAGCAGATCTAATGTTTAGTGGCAGCTATTCCACAGCTTACAGCCTGTCCTAACTGCACGCGAGCGTCCGACTATCGCGTCGCACTGCGTGGCATTGGACGCTCTCTGTCCTGAAACACTGAATGCGTTACGGGCCCCCATGTTATTTTGATTGACAGCTGAAACTCGCTTTTTAAAAGGCTTATTTATGGTTCCGCGTTACACCAACACGGTGCGCGTCGCCGTGACCCTACACCGTAGATTACGCCGTTGATTTTACGCAGAACCATAAATCAGCCTTTATTCACCGCACTACCCGCCCGTGCGCTCCTGAAAGAAACTCCTAAAATAACTCCTAAAAGAGTAAAGAGACAAGTAAAAGATGGGCGAGTACTTGTAATCTTCCTACGTTTGTACTTTCTAAACAGAAAACAAGCTTGATATTGTGATATTTAAAAGTTTTTCTATTTTCTTCCCGTCAATCGCGTTGAAAGCCGGTTGAAAGCGCTGTAGGAAACGGTCATGATGAGGAACGGCTGATCCAGTTAGTTGAAATGAGAAGTTATCTCTATGATTCCTCCTCATTTCACTACGAAAAGCTCAATAAAGTGGCAGAAAGAAATATTATTATTATATTATTATTATATATTGTCTTATTATTATATCTTATTATCTTATCTGAACCTTCCAGCTCCCTGTCCATCTCCCTCCAGCAGCTGCCACTTTATTGAGGTTCTTGTATTGAAATGACTGTTTCCTACAGCGTTTTCAACCGGCTTTCAACGCGAGCGACGGGAAGAAAATAGAAGCAGGCAAATGACCGACAAATGTTCAGCTCAAAACGGTGCGCCGCGTCTCGCTGCGTCGCTCGCGGCCAGTTAGGACAGTCCAATAGAAAATAAAGCAATGGAATTGATTTTGATGCTCGCTGGCGTCGCATGCAGTTATGACACGGTGTTAGGAGCAGCCACCACAAAAGCTCGGTCACCTTTTGTTTTGAGCCTGGAATGGAATTGATGCATTGCAGAACTGTTGATGGTGGTGATGTGTTTCAGATGGGAGGGCCAGCCTACAACAACCAGTTCATCGCACACTCCAGCCCTCGCGGCCCCCCCGGCATGACTCCTGGAGGAATGGTCCCCGGCCAAGGCCCCACCAGGGGCCCCCCTTCCATGGGCCCCATGTACGGCCCTGGAGGGGTCCCACAAAGGGTTCCCCAGCACCCAAACTACGGCCCAGGGCCTCAGCAGGGACACCTGAGGCCCCCGCAGGGCCTCAAACGGCCCTACAGCTCTGAGGTACACGCACACGTCAAAACCAGATCAGATATGGATCTGAAAACATCATTCCATCTTTTCCAGATTCACTCTTAGTGTTGTGTCCTCAGTCGTTCCCAGGGATGTCGCAGCAGTACGGCGTTCCCGTCGGCTCCAGTGTGAACGTCATGTCCGGTCCTGGTGGAGGTGGGGGCTCCATGCCGGGGTCCGGTGGAGGGGGTCACGCGGGGCCCGGACCATACTCAGCCCCAAACATGCAATACCACCCTGGTACGAGCTCTGCAGCGCTGCTCACGCTCACAGATTCACTCCCCGTTTTCTCTAGCGGACGACGCAGAGCTTTTATTTCAGATGTCAACAGATGTGAGGTCTTCCAGGAATCACTTCCCCTGCCTTTAGCCGACTAACAAAACGCTTGATGTTGTTGTTTCCCTGCAGGTCCTGGTGGTCCCGGCCCCGCCCCTCAGCGCTCTGGCTCCTCCCCTTCCTATCAGAGCCATAAGATGCCCCTCCCACAGTACGCTCCATCTGCACCGCCCAACTCCCAGTACTACAAGGTGAGAGGAGAGAAGAGTCCTCGGGGGGAGGTTTCTGTTAGGTCTAGTAAAGTCAGTTTAACCCTGGTGCTGTCTGCGGGTCAAGGGAGGAGGAAGGGAGGGAGGGAGGAAGGGAGGAAGAAAAGAAAGAAGGAAGGAAGGAGGGGAGAAAGGAAGGAAGGAGGGGAGAAAGGAAGGAAGGAGGGGAGAAAGGAAGGAAGGAGGGGAGAAAGGAAGGAAGGAGGGGAGGAAGAAAGGAAGGAAGGAGGGGAGGAAGAAAGGAAGGAAGGAGGGGAGAAAGGAAGGAAGGAGGGGAGGAAGGAAGGAAGGAGGGGAGGAAGGAAGGAGGGGAGGAAGGAAGGAAGGAAGGAAGGAGGGGAGAAAGGAAGGAAGGAGGGGAGGAAGGAGGGGAGAAAGGAAGGAAGGAAGGAAGGAGGGGAGAAAGGAAGGAAGGAAGGAGGGGAGAAAGGAAGGAAGGAAGGAAGGAAGGAGGGGAGAAAGGAAGGAAGGAAGGAGGGGAGAAAGGAAGGAGGGGAGAAGGGGAGAAAGGAAGGAAGGAGGGAAGGAAGGAGGGGAGAAAGGAAGGAAGGAAGGAGGGGAGAAAGGAGGGGAGAAAGGAGGGAAGGAAGGAGGGGAGAAAGGAGGGAAGGAAGGAAGGAGGGGAGAAAGGAGGGAAGGAAGGAAGGAGGGGAGAAGGGAGGGAAGGAAGGAGGGGAGAAGGGAAGGAAGGAAGGAAGGAGGGGAGAAAGGAAGGAAGGGAGAAGGGAAGGAAGGAGGGAAGGGAGGGAGAAAGAAAAGAAGGAAGGGAGGGAGAAAGAAAAGAAGGAAGGGAGGGAGAAAGGAAGGAAGGAAGGAAGGGAGGGGAAAAAGAAAGAAAGAAGGAAGGGAGAAGGAAGGCTTCTTGTCTAGATACCTCTGTTACTTGTCCAATATATCCATTCTTTTTCAATGTTTGAATCCAAATTACTAGTTTTGTTTTGTATAAAACCTCCTGAGATGAGGTTCATAAAAGGGTAGGCATAATAAGCCTTGGCTTCAGCCTATACCTTTTTGGTGCCATTTAATATATTGGACCTTTTTTTTATGTTGTATTATGTTGTATCCAAATGGACCGAAATAAAAAAAACTCAAAAGGAGAGAGCAGGAGGAAAGAAGGACAGGAGAATCATGTCATTTTGACCCAAAGACAGTACAAGGGTTAAGTGAACTTGTGAAAATAAGCAGTTAACTTGTAAAATGATGATTCTTATAAATGGATGAATATTGGATAAATGCTTAAAGGCTGACCAGGTTCGATCTGTTGTCTTTTAAAGCAGGACCAATTTAACGGTCAGGGTGGAGGTTTGAACACCTTGCCAACGGGGGGCGCTGCTGGCGTCTACAACTCCTTCAACCAGCCGTCGGGGGTAAGACCAGCTCTGAAACTCACTAATCAATACACACCTGCTTTTACGTGTGCTGTGAAAACTGTGTTGCTTCAAGCTTCTGGAAATTCAGGTTGTAGAGCAGCGTCTGCTCCTTGAAAATGCTGCATCTTTCAGAAAGGTGCTGTCAAACCGCAAACTGAGTCCAGTTGCTGAACTGTTTCACTTTCAAGTGTGTTTTATTAGAGCACATTAAAATAGTTACTAATTTACAGTATACACACATCAGTGCGCATATAGTACAGGTCATAGTGCACTTCTCTGTTTTCTTAGAACAATAATAAATGAAGAAACTGGTATAAAATGTGGAATGCAAAATACAAAGAAAGAAAAATAGCTAAGAATAACAATAGATAAATAAATGAATAAAGAAGACCCTGGCCAGTCTTACTCCTCCGTCTGTTCACTACTTTAATGTGAAGGGGAAATGTCCATTTCTGGTAGGAGGTGTGAGATAATGAATGAGAGTAAGTGAGTTTATCCAGAAGAGTATATCTTATTCTTTCTAAGTGGAGTGTGTTAGTGAGGTCACTGAGCCACATCTTTGTGGTGGGAACATAATTTTTCTTCCAATGCAAGAGAAGTAACTTTTTTTGCAATAATAAGACTAGAGTATAATTTAGAACAGTGTTATACATGTTTTTCAGGGATATTTCCATCCGTCTTGTGAGGATAATTCAGCCTGATGAAAACACTGCTGCAGGGTTGACTCAGTATTATCACTGAAGTAAATCCATCTCTCCCTTTTTTCTCTGCTAGCCCGGGCGAGGGTTGCCCGGTTACCCATCCTCTCCGGTTCCCGGAAACCCCACCCCTCCCATCACTCCCAGCAGCTCCATGGCCCCGCCCTACATGTCTCCTGGCAACAGCGACGTGAAGCCCATAACGTCGTCGTTCATGCCCGACATCAAGCCCAACATGGCCACCCTGGCCCCGCCCCCTACAGGTACACCATCAGTTATCATCACACCCTTATTTCACCGGAAACAAACACATTGAAATTTAAAATGTCTTTTACAAGAAGAGGCAGCAGCTAAAACAAACGTTTAACTTTTGATACCCCCAAGTTATTAGCGATTAGGGGTGTAACGATACACTAATCCCACGATACGGTACACAATATTGAGGTCACGATAACGATACGATATTATAGCAGTATTTTTTTAACAACCTTGAATGAGGAACATAAGATACAAAACAATGCTGTGCATTTGCCCTATTGTTACAGTTTGTAATGCTTTATAACTGTTTAAGTTTTAAAGAGAAAGCCAGGCCAACCATTTTCCACAAACTGAACTAAAAGTAAATGTCAGGTTTGCATTTTGCATCTTCAGTTTCATACAAGTACAAATATTTTGCCACAAACTGAATAGTTTCTCTCATGTATGATTTGACTTTTTTCTTTTCCAGAAATTTAACAACTAAAACTAAATAAATAAATAAAAGTAAATTAGTAAACTATGAAAAGTCCCAAACTCCAAAGTCAACATGACTGTTATTTATCTTCTCTCAGAGCTTCACCTGCTCCAGCCTGAGGCCGTAAGATGAACCCGTTATCGTTTCATTCTCCCACCTTTGGGGACGACACAATCTTTACATCATAAACATTGATTCATGCTCACCTTAGAAGTAAAAGTTCAGAGCTCAAGAGTCCCGTGATTGGGACCAAAGCGGTACTAGTTTCTTCTGAGCGGAGTCAGATTTTGGTCCGCGGGTCGAGGTCGTCACGTGATCCCGCTGCACCAATAGGATGTTACTAGTAAACACAATAGATTAATATTAATAACCCAATATCATGCTACAGTTTGTCACCTCCACGACACGTAGCGTGACGTTTTTGTATCGGGAAATTTCGTGGCACGATATATTGTTACACCCCTGTTAGCTATGAAACTGAACTAAATGTCCCCAGTGAATTGTTGTACAGGTGTGTGACTAGCTCCACTTCGGTCCACAGGTAACCCCAGCGACGACCTGCGCCTGACATTCCCGGTGCGAGACGGCGTAGTCCTGGAGCCCTTCAGACTAGAGCACAACCTGGCCGTCAGCAACCACGTCTTCCAGCTGAGGGAGTCCGTCTACAAGACGCTCATCATGAGGTGAAGCTCGTGAAAACACAACAACCACAAGTTTACATACATCTTGGTATTGATAGCTTCTGATAAGCTAACTGACATCACCTGAGTTAGTTGGAGGCACAGCTGTGTTTTAAGAGGTGGGGCCAGCAAATCCAACGGTCTCATTGCATGGATTCATGGGAAAAAATTAAGGAAATCGCCTCACAAATTAGGAAAACAACAATTTACTAGTCTGGTTCATCCTTAACAAATACAAGTACAATTTCCAGCTAGTAGTAGCAGTAGTGGTAGTGGAGGTGGTGGTAGTAGTAGTAGCAGTAATAGCAGGAGTAATAGTAGTAGTAGCAGTAGCAGTAGTAGTAGTAGCAGTTGTAGCAATAGCGTTAGCAGCAGTAGTAGTAGTAGCAGTAGTGTCAGTAGTAGAAGTAATAGCGGCAGTAGTAGTAGTAGTAGCAGCTGTAGTAGTAGCAGCTGTAGTAGTAGTAGCAGTAGTAGTAGCAGTAGTAGTAGCAGTAGTAGTAGTAGCAGTAGCAGTAGTAGTATTAGTAATAGCAGTAGCGTTAGTAGTAGCAACAGTGTCAGTAGTAGAAGTAATAGCGGCAGTAGTAGTAGTAGCAGCTGTAGTAGTAGCAGCTGTAGTAGCAGTAGTAGTAGCAGTAGTAGCAGTAGCAGTAGTAGCAGTAGCAGTAGTAGCAGTAGTAGTAGCAGTAGTAGTAGTAGCCTAGTAGTAGTAGTAGCAGTAGTAATAGTAGCAGTAGTAGCAGTAGTAGCAGTAGTAGTAGCAGTAGCAGTAGTAGTAGTAGCAGTAGTAGTAGTAGCAGTAGTAATAGTAGCAGTAGTAGTAGTAATAGTAGCAGTAGTAGCAGTAGTAGTAGCAGTAGTAGTAGTAGTAGTAGTAGTAGCAGTAGCAGTAGCAGTAGTAATAGTAGCAGTAGTAATAGCCTAGTAGTAGCAGTAGTAGTAATAGTAGCAGTAGTAGTAGTAGCAGTAGTAGCAGTAGTAATAGTAGTAGTAGCAGTAGTAGCAGTAGTAGTAGCAGTAGTAGTAGCAGTAGTAATAGTAGCAGTAGTAATAGCAGTAGTAGTAATAGTAGCAGTAGTAGCAGCTGTAGTAGCAGTAGTAATAGTAGTAGCAGTAGTAGCAGTAGTAATAGTAGTAGTAGCAGTAGTAGCAGTAGTAGCAGTAGTAATAGTAGTAATAGTAGTAGTAGCAGTAGTAATAGTAGTGGTAGTAGTAGCAGTAGTGGTAGTAGTAGCAGTAGTAGCAGTAGTAATAGTAGTAGCAGTAGTAGCAGTAGTAATAGTAGTAGCAGTAGTAATAGTAGTAGCAGTAGTAATAGTAGTAGCAGTAGTAATAGCAGTAGTAGCAGTAGTAATAGTAGTAATAGTAGTAGTAGCAGTAGTAATAGTAGTGGTAGTAGTAGCAGTAGTAGCAGTAGTAATAGTAGTAGCAGTAGTAATAGCAGTAGCAGTAGTAATAAGTAATAAGTAGTAGCAATAAAATAATAGCAGAAGTGGTCGTAACAACCACCTGAGGGAGGAACTTACCCTGCCTTTGAACGTATATGCAGACATGAGAAATTAAAGAGTAATGATTAAAGAAATGATCCTGGTGTAAACTATTTTCTTAAATGTTTTAAACGTCTCTCATTTAGGACTGTTTACAAACCTTACCTTGAATGGTGATTGGAAGCTCTGAGCTGCCGTTGAGTTTCAGTTTAACAGCAGCGTGTTTCTCCCGTCTCCATGTGTTTCAGGCCGGACCTGGAACTCCAGTTCAAGTGTTACCACCACGAAGATCGACAGATGAACACCAACTGGCCCGCCTCCGTCCAGGTCTGCTTCACATCCTCCTCCCTAACCCCAGAGTCTCACTGTTCCAGCCGTTCCTAAAACACCCTCCAACTAACGGTCCAGTTACAGATCAAAGTCCACGACTAGAAGAAAGACCTGTCTTAGAAGGTGTTGCAGGTCTCAAATACAAAAACGGATGAATATAGAGATAATGTAAACATGAAACGTCTTTGGATCATACCGTCTAGAAAGTAAAAGACAATATAAGAATCAGTGTTTTCTTTTTCAAATCACAATCGTATTTGTTTGTCTCCTGCTGGTGGTTTCACAACCCCCAAAAAGTCTGATTTCCTCCTACTGACTCAGACGTCTGACTCCAACCCCCCGACCAATCGGTGGTCTGTAGTGTGATGATGTCAGATACAGCCGACTCAGCAGCTTAGAACCTCGGCAGAATAGAAACAGAAAAGTATCTAGTGGAGTTGGGCTGAGTAGGTTCTAGTGGAAAAGCGCCATTATTTACCACTGCTCAGTGTCCGGATATCTGGACTTCTTGACAGATGGACATCACTGTAGTCGGTCAGGTCCAAGTTGAGGATGGAAGTCCTCCCGCTCCAGAATGATGTAAACCTGCAGGTTTGTCCTGGTTGTTTTCTGTATGTGACCTCCCTGTTCCTCCGTCCAGGTGAGCGTGAACGCCACTCCTCTCACCATCGAGCGAGGCGACAACAAGACTTCCCACAAGCCTTTGTACCTGAAGCACGTCTGTCAGCCGGGGAGGAACACCATCCAGATCACCGTCACGGCCTGCTGCTGCGTGAGTGTTTATACGCACGCACGCACACACACACCTATGCGCGCACACACACACACACACACTTGGGCAGACCTCACGGATCCACCAACATGTTCAAAACGGAGTAGGATTGAAGTAAACACTTATCCAGTCCTACCCCTGAATCTACATACATTCTTACATATAATAAGAGTTTCAATAAGCTTACTTATAAAACACACATAACCAAACACCCCTACTTTAATAACTATTGAATATAGTGATATAATACTCAATTATATGTATATATAAATATAGTCAAAAACAAAACCAATCAGAGCAAACAAAAAGAAAAGAAAAACAAAACAAACGCCCAGCATTTAGTTGTGCTAATATGTATGTATGTAATAATAGAAGTAATTATAATGTATAGTATTACATTATCATTACTTTACAATAATACTACAATATAATAGAGAACAATAGACAGCAATAGTATAACAATATACTTTAATAACTATATAAGAGTAGATATGTTATACTGTATATACTGGTACACCACGTACACCAACAAAAGGTTCTTTTCCAGTAAGACCCAACACACACCAACATGCACAAACACACCAGCACATTAAATGAACAAATTAAAACATCAAAGCTGGTCAGAGACACAAGAAAGGAACCGACACGAAAGCGAACACAGACACAGATGACAAGTCAGTTCAAGATGTGGAGGAACGCCTGAAAGTCTTTAAAGTATCCATAATCTGCATTTCAACATTTTTTGATTTATGAAATAGTTTTCTGATGAATTATCTTAGAGGTGACCAGAGGCTTAAAAACAAGGTAAATGTATGTTTTTTTGTAGTATTTTTATGTACAAAATACTCCGTTTTCAGAGATTTCCATTTTGGTGGGAATGCCTCATTCTGGAGATCTTTTTCGGAAATCACCTCCCTGTGATGTCATAAGGGATGCACTTTCCTTATATGGTCATATTCTCCAGGAAGTGCATATAGAGTTTTTTTTTCTAGCATCTTCTGTGTATGACGTATAAGAAGGCAGAGCTTCTGTAAATGGGCGTATTCTCACGAGAGCAGAAGCTTCAGAGTTTCTTTTAAAAGTGAAAGCTAGTACTTCTCAAGTATTTTTCCAAAGAAATATGTTCTTAGTCACAAGGGAAGGTGGGCTGACCACGACTGGATGCAGCTTGTACAACATACTTAATTTTTTTTTATCACCGGCGAAGAAACCATCAGGTCATCAGAGCGTAATCTTCAAGTCTGTTAGTGGTGAAAAAGTATCTCTGATCCAGGTTTTTTTTTAATTTATCTATTTATTTATTTTTACTTTGTCTGCATATATATCAATGGTTAATACCATGTTGGTAAATACCTAAGGCATATATATATGCATTTTTAATATATAATAAATATATATATATTAATATATCATATATATTTATTTTATTTACATATTTATTTATTTATTCATTTTTATTAAATGTGAAGGGGTGGGGGTGAGGGGTGACATTCGCTGCTAGTCTAAAACGCAAAAAACACATGGAAACGCACAACGAGCACACAAGCCTTGGAGATCTGTAAGAGAAAAAACAGACAGATTCTGTTTCTGTTAGTTTTTTCTGATCCAGGTTTTGACAGCACGTCTGCACAAAGTCTCCCAGAAACTCGGGGCTCTGTCCTCTGGTTTGATCTAACACTCACGTCTTGTCTCTTCAGTCTCACCTGTTCGTCCTCCAGCTGGTCCATCGTCCATCGGTCCGTTCAGTGCTGCAGGGTCTGATGAAGAAGAGGCTGCTGCCGGCCGAGCACTGCGTCACCAAGAGTGAGTTCTCCCTCTTTTTCTAGAAATCATCAGTGTGTCATGCGGTTGTGTTCTATCTCGTTGCTACAGTTCAGTCCAGGTACTGGACTCAGACTCGGACTCAGACTTGTCCTTTTTCTTCCTCAGTTAAGAGAAACTTCAGCAGCGGCTCCATCCCCGGGACCCCCGGGTTAAACGGAGAGGACGGCGTGGAGCAGACGGCCATCAGAGTCTCGCTAAAATGTCCGATCACTTTCCGCCGCATACAGCTGCCCGCCAGAGGCCACGACTGCAGACACATCCAGGTAGGAGCGCCGGCCGGCCGCACGCTCTCACACGACGGTTCACTCCCCGTCTGACCAGGGAGCAGTCGGCTAGTTGAGTCTGGTGAGACGGACTTTGGTCAGGCAGCCGTCTCTCTCAGAGCTTCCATGCCAGACATCACAGACCACATTTCCATGCAGTCAAAATTCGGGTTATTGCTAATATTCCGGTTACTGAAACATTCAGAATATTCCGTTTACATGGTAATTAATCATTTGGGATATCTGGATCAAACCAGCGACGCGCAGAGAACATCATGACGCAATTCCCGTCATTTCCTCTTCTTCTTCCTGTATCCAAATTCAAAACAAATGCTGCTTCGCGCAACTTTCCTCTCACCTTCTTGTAAATCTTCTATCCCGGTACTTTCTACCGTCTACAAATGCAGAAATGTTCATATCCTTCATTACATTTATGAAGTGATTAGTCTCCTCCTGGTCTTGGTTTCTCCGTGTTTATAAGAACTTCCTGGACTCAAAAGACCAGAATTCCTTGTGAACAGAGCATGTGCAGAAAACAAATTCCTGTTCCGTTTGATGGGGATATTCCGTTTGGCGTTTACATGACAGAATATTCAGGTTTTAAAAGCAGTAACCCAGGGCTCATATTCAGGTTTTTAAAAACCCGAATATGAGCAAATTCAAAGTGAGTTATGAGTTATCAAAGGGGTTATTGGTGTTTACATGGCCGTGCAAATTCGGGTTTTTGCCAATATTCGGGTTTTAAAAGGGTTATTGACTGATGGAAACGCAGTCACAGTCGGGAGCCGTGGGTTTCCACAGGTGTCCTGGTTGTTTTCAGGAGTCGGAGCTCGTCTTTGGGCTGGAATAGGTGGTTCCAGTCGTCCTGGTGTTGTACGGAAGGTTCTGGAGAACCAGCTCTTGTGATGGAGGAGATATCCGGCTAGAAAGTCATGTACAATACAGTAATCCCTCGCTATAACACGGTTCACCTTTCACGTCTCGCTGCTTCACGGATTTTCATTGTGCATCGTGTTCTGCATTCTGATTGGCTAAACAGTCTCCCCGCTTCTTCACTTCCTGTGTCAATAACGTTGGTTGCTTAGCAACAAGCTGAGAAACGGCCAATGAGCTTCAGCAGCAGCTCAAGAACGGGACTCGTATGAATCGTTTATTACAGTCTCAGATAGGGCTGCAGCTATCGAATATTTTAGTAGTCGAGTATTCTACTGAAAATTCCATCGATTAATCGAGTAATCGGATAAAACATATATTTGTTTAGTTAAAGAGCAATTATAAATATACATAAGATGTTAGATGTTAATTGACATCAAGACTAAATTATATAATCCAGTAGGTTCATGGCTGTGCATTTAAAAACCCTGAACTTACACCAGTTGACCAAATTCACTGCCTTCACTCAAAAAACTAAGGATCTTACCAAGAAATGTTCTTATTTCTAACCTAAAAATGCCATTACACCTGATATCAGACATAACTTAAAATGTTAGGTGTTTTCCCACGTGTTTCAATTGAACTTTCATTTTTGTCAAGCAAATTTTAAGTTCTAGTTAAGTTTTAAGTTAAAGTATAAGATTTTGAGTTTTGGCAGTGTTTAAAATAAACTTCTGAGCCCTGCTGTATTGGAGCACATTAGACACCAGTGCTGCTTGTTTTATCCATGAATGACTACAGAGATAAAATGAAATGAAAACTACCCAGTTAGCTTTATTACGTTTTTATTTTTCTGACATTTTCTGCCTTTTCTTTTAGTTAAAACTGTAGCGGGAACAGAGGTTTATATACCGGGTAAATGCTGATTTATGGTTCCGCGTTACAACAACGCAGAATGGTGCGCATCGCCGCGTACCCTACGCCGTGGGCTACGGCGTAGCCGTGGCAACACCAGCCGGACCGCCGCTCTCCGCCCTCGCCGGAGAGCACCGTAGGCTCTGCGTCGATTTAACGCGGAACAATAATTTTGGCTTTAGAGGGGGAACATAGGAGAACGGACCAGAAGAATATAGCGTGGATTAAAAATAAAAGTTAAGCACTGAACTACATTAGTCTCCCGTCTGGGCCATTGCAGACTGCCTGAGCACGGCATGTTACTAAAACCAAACCTCTTTCTTCCCCCTTTAACGTGCGCAGCGCATGGATGTACGGCGAAGCGTTAGCGCGTTGTCGCATTAAATGTGGTCCGGGCATAATACGAGGCTTTGAGCTGGTGAAATTAAACGAAAAAAAATAAATAAATAAATAAATTAAACGATTCCTCGAGGCAGAGAAAATTCCTCGATCATTTTTTGTAATCGAATTACTCGAATTATTCGAGGAATCGTTTCAGCCCTAGTCTCAGATATAATCCATGGTGGCATGTCGGTTTAGAAGAATCTTTTTGCCCAAATGAAAAAAGAGCGACAACAACGACCCATAACTATGTTCTTCTCTGGAAAAAACCCCCCTGCACCGCGGCTTTAGGAGAAAAAGATGCTACAGAGCGAGTCAGGATGCAGCGGCATCAGGAGAGCAGCAAGTCACAGTTTGTACTACTGCACTTGTATTTTTTTTTCATAATCATTTTTCATTTTCTCCCGTTCAAATCCAATAACTCGGGTCACGGGGGGGCTGATCTCCGCAATTTGAAGCCTTGTAGCCTTGTGTAATAATTGTAAAAAAAAAAAAAAAAAAAGGTTGCTACTTCACAGATTTCACCTATCACGGGTTCTTTTTGAAAAACCAGGGATTACTGTAAATGAAAACCACACAGAGCTGCCATGCTCGTTTCTCCTGCTATACCCAGGTGCTCTGAGGAGAGCCTGTAATGTTGCTCACTTCTGTTTATTGACATAGTTCCTGCAGAAAGTTAGATCTTTGTTGTTGATTTAACTAGACAAATCTGTGATGGGTTGGATGTGGCTAAAGCCATCGATGCTGCCGACGGAGCGTGGAACAGTGTACGGACCTGAACACATGGCGAGCCGCTCACGGGACAACCCCACCTACAGCTCGTAATGAGTCCAAGCTAGAGCATCGACGGGTGCAGGTGGAGTCTTATGGTGCTTTTCCACTAGTACCTACTCGGCTTTACTCATCTTAACTCAGCCAAGTTTCTTTTCCATAACAATCAGCACCTGGAGCAGAAGTAGGAGGTTGGAGAAGCTGCTGTGACGTATTTGATTGTGTGTCTAAACGAAGAAGACAACAACACTAAAGATGTAGAACCTGGAGGAGATGATAAATGTGCTGCTGGATCTGTGGCTTGTGTTCCATATCAAGTTAAAAGATAAGCGTGAGAGAAGCTTCAAGTAGCGAGGATTTTTAATTCTATTTAGTTTGTTAGTTGGATCATGAAACAGACTTCTGCTGCCATTGCTGGTTGAATAAAATGAACAAGAATCCGTCAGAGTCTCTTTCTCTGATTTCCTCCTCCTGACTCAGACGTCTGACTCCAACCCCCCGACCAATCGGTGGCCTGTAGTGTGATGATGTCAGATACAGCCGACTCAGCAGCTTAGAACCTCGGCAGAATAGATACAGAAAAGTATCTACTCGGCAGTTTAGACCCCTAGTGGAAAAGAACCAAACCGAGGCGACGCGAGTTGGGCTGAGTAGGTTCTAGTGGAAAAGTGGCATTAGAGTCCAGTCCCAGGTCCAAGATTAGCGACTTCTCCATGTTTGAGCTGTGATCAGTGTGAGAGTGCCAGGTCTCTGGGAGGAGGATGGATGAATCAACAGTAGCAGGTTCTGGACTCTGCGTCTCTGGTGATTTCCAGCTCCAGCTGATCAACAGCTGGGACGGGCTTTCCTCATTTCTTTTCTTTCCTCAGTCGTATGCTCACCGACCCACGTGGAAGTGGCTGTTGTTTGTCTTTTAAAAGTGCTCTTCTTGGACTCGTACTTTACGCCGCGGTACATCAGAGTTCAAAGTATCCTCAATTGTCTCTACAGTTGAGGGGGGAGAATTAAAGCTCCAGCAGCAGCAACTGGGTTTCTGCTTCTATGGTTTGCAGTATTTAATCTAAATGATTTGGTTGTTTTTAACTACGTCAGTCTCTCATCAGACCTGTCCTCCGTCTCTGTGTCCACAGTGCTTTGATCTGGAGTCGTACCTGCAGCTCAACTGTGAGAGAGGGACGTGGAGATGCCCCGTGTGCAAGTACGTATGTGTTTCCACAAACCTGACCTGAACCCGTTTCATCCTGGAGTAAAAGAGAATTCCTGTTAAACAGACAACATGTCAACACTTAACGTTCATCATTTATTAAGACTTTTATTCAAACGGACCTTCACTCAACACCATCCAAGACTGGATGGTGTTGAAACTGAAAGAATGAACCGGACCTCGGTGTTTGTTGGGTCGTTGCAAATGTCCTGCGTAACCGTCGTGTGTCTGTCTGTCTGTCTGCAGTAAGACGGCGCTGCTGGAGGGACTGGAGGTGGACCAGTACATGCTGGGGATCCTCATCTATGTCCAGAAGTAGGAAACCTCACTTCTTCTGCTGTTTGTGCAAATCCTGACAACAAATACAACCCCAGACTCGTGATTCTAATGTTACTTCCTGAAATGTGAAGTTTTTTTTATTTTTTAATATTATATAATATAATATTTATATAATAATAATATAATATTTAATATTTTTTTTAAATATCATATATATTTATTTTATTAATATATATTTTTTCTTTTTTTTTCTTTTTTATTAATTTTTTAAAAATATTTTCATTAAATGTGAAGGGGAGGGGGGTACGGAGGAGTATTAGGGCCATGCAGGAGAACAAATATTTGAGAGGGGAACATTTTTTTTTCATTGTGCCATGGAAATGTCGAGATTAATGTTGAATTACAATTTCAAGAATAAAGTCGAAATTTCGTGAATAAAGTCGAAATTTCAAGAATGAAGTTGAAATACAATTCTCGAAATTATGCTTCAACATTAATCTCGACATTTTGACTTTTTTCACGAAGTGCATAATGAAGAAAAAATCTTTCTCCTCTAAAATGTTATTTTTATTTTTCTCCTGCCTGGACCTAATACTCTTCCGCAGGGACGGGTCGGGGTGAAATCTGAAGTTAGATGTTGTTCAGTCTTGTGTGGCAGCGGTCTGAATGAAAGCCTAAAGCAGCCGTTGTAATCCCCGGCCCTCTGTCCTCCCCAGCTCGGAGTACGAGGAGATCACCATCGACCCGGTGTGCAGCTGGAAACCGGTCCCAGTGAAGCCCGACATCCACGTGAAGGAGGAGTCGGACGGACCCGTTCTAAAGCGCTGCAGGACCCTGAGCCCGAGTCACATGGTCCTGCCCAGCGTCATGGAGATGATTGCGTCACTCGGGCCCGCCCCCACCTCCTCCTCCAACGCCGGCGCCGGGCCCGCCGCCTCCTCCCCCATGCCCTACTCCTCCATGCCTGCAGGGCGCAGCAACACCCCCGACTACCCTGGAGCAGGTACGTCACATGACTTCCTCCTGCAGACACAGCTCAGGGATCAGACATCAGCAGTGGTCCTGGAGAAGCCGCTAATAATAATAATAATAATAATAATAATAATAATTAAAGCTGCAAGCAGCGATGAGCGGGCCCTTGCGCGTGCAATTTTCACCCATAGATCAAGATAGATCAAGGACTCAAAACCGAGTCCGATGACGCCACTCATGACTCTTTATATCAAACCATTCAAAAGTTATGGCAGAAAGTAGAAACTATCAAATATGGACCAATCAGATGAAGGGTGGGCGCGCTTTTTGGTGTCTAGCGTCGCCACGGTAACGCTTTTGACTGAGAAAAGAAATGCGCGTAGTCGCAGGATGGAGACGCACATTTTGATGTATAACACACCTGGGTGCACGTTACGGTTTAGGGTCGTATTAACGGCTGAAAAAGTGGCATAAATTGCGCCAGAATTACACGATTAATTCAAAATGGCCGACTTCCTGTTCGGTTTGGGCCATGGCGACATGAGACTTTTCTTTAAGTTGCGACATGATACAGGTGTGTACCGATTTTCGTGCATGTACGTCAAACCGTATTGTGGGGCTTGAGGCACAAAGTTTTCTAGGGGGCGCTGTTGAGCCATTAGGCCACGCCCATTAATGCAAACCATTAAATATCACATTTTTCGCCAGGCCTGGCTTGGTGCAAAATTTGGTGACTTTTGGGACACGTTTAGGGGGAAAAAAAGGCCCTCATTTCCTCTGAAGAAAAACGAGAAAAACAACAACATCCCACAGATACAATAGGGCCTTCACACTGTCAGTGCTCGGCCCCTAATAATACATTTTATTTATAATGCACTTTACATTACTGAAAATCTCAAAGTGCTACAGTTTGATAATTAAACAGAAATAATAAAATCAAGATAAGAGATATAAGGGATAAAAAGTCAAGACATGGCAGAAAAGAGAATAAAACAATTAATTAAAAACAGCAACTAGGGAAAAAAAACAACAGCATTGTTTAGGGAGAAAATGCTTTGCTAAAAAAGGTTTTTAGTCCTCTGTGGTTTGTGGTGTCCTTAGGTTGTCAGGGGGGGCATTCCAAAGACGTGGGGCAGCGACGGTAAAGGCCCCGTCACCCATGGGTGCAGAGTCCTGGGAACATGAAGGTGGTTAGTGTGAGGAGAGCGGAGAGAGGTGTAGTGGGTTGTAGGAAGAGTAGTTCTTTGAGGTGGGGAGAGCATTTCCATGGACACTCTGGTGAGTGAGGAGGGAGATCTTATATTCAACCCAGCTGTCGTTCTTCCCAGCAGGGAGTTTCAGCTCCAAGATCCCAGGAAACCCAAGATGTGCACGCTATTTATAGATATATGTAGGTTATATACACGTTGTTGCTGTAGTTCTGCAGCCCAGCTTGAAAGCCCCGCCCACTGTGCGATGCATGCGTCCTGAGCCTCCACGGGTGTTTTTTTTACGCTTTCGGGGTGAATCCACAGTGAGGACCAGAGGAACTTCCTGTCAGACTCGGATCTCTTTCAGACCTTTTAAATAAAAGCGTCTGGATGTTTGAAGATCCTCTGGAGGATTGATAATCCTGCTGAAGCCTGTCAAACACAGGGGAAAGAGCAGACACTGATGAATTCTTTTCAGGTTTTTCTGTGAAACTGTAAGAAACCCTGAGCCGATCAGACGTATTGATCGGAGTTTCTTCCCTCAGTTCCGTCCTTCCCCGCTCCATCGGCAGCCTTCTCGGACTTCAGCGGTCCCGGGACTCCCGGGGTTGGGGGGGACTTCTCGTCCCCCGGCCCGCCCCCCCTGTCCTACCAGTCGGAGCTGTCCAGCGCCCTCCTCACCCCCGACAAGCCGCCCCCCCACCCGCTGGCTGCTCAGGTACCGTAACGCACCACGATCATGTTCCCTACTTCCTTACACATCACTACCTTCCTGGTCCTTTCCTCATTCCTTCTCCTTCCAATCTCCTTTCTTAAATCCTCCACCTTCTTTCATTCTTCCGGTTTTCCTCTCTTCCTTCTGTCTTTTCTTCCTCTATTCCGGGGGTCGGCAACCCGCTGCTCTTTAGCGACGGCCTAGTGGCTCCTGGAGCTTTTTCAAAAATGTTTGACCTTTTTTTCTTTTTTCTTTTTCTTTTTTCTCTTTTTTTCTTCCTTTTTCCTTTCCTTTTTAATCTCGACATTTCGACTTTTTCTCGAAATTTGACTTTTGTCTCGACATTTCGACTTTTATTCTCGAGATTGTACTTCAACATTAATCGTGACATTTTGACTTTTTTCTCGACATTTTGACTTTTTTCTCGACATTTTGACTTTTTTCTCGACATTTTGACTTTTTTCTCGTCATTTTGACTTTTTTCTCGAAATTTCGACTTTTTTCTCAACATTGTACTTCAACATTAATCTCAACATTTTGACTTTATTCTCAAAATTTTGACTTTTCTCGAAATTTTTACTTTTTTTTCGAAATTTCGACTTTTTCCTCGACATTTCAACTTTTCTCAACATTGTACTTCAACATTAATCTCTACATTTTGACTTTTTTCTCGACATTTCCACTTTTTTCTCGAAGTGCATAATGAAAAAACATATTTGTTTTTTGTGTTTTTGGTCCAATATGGCTCTAAAACATTTTGGGTTGTCGACCCCTTCTCTATTCTGTCATTATCTCCTTAATTCCTCTCTTTTTGTTTTATTTCCTTCATCCCATTCTTCCTATTTCCTTATTTTTTCCCCCCTCTTCAATCCATCCTTTTTTCCTTTCCATCACTCCTATGAAGCTTCCTTCCCTCTCTTCCCTCCCTTCTATCTTTTCTTCCATGCTTCTTTCCTTTGTCCCATCTTTCCTCCCTTTTTGCTCCTTTCTTCCTCACTCTCACCATCCTTCTCTTTTCCGTTTCACAATTTCCTTCCTTCCCTCCTTCCACATCCCCTCTCTCCTCATCCCTCTCATGTAACTTTTACCCCCACCCCCTCTCTCTCTCCATCTCTCTCCTCTCAGATGTCGGGCCACATGGACTCCACTTCCCATGGTCCCCCTCTCTCTCAGCAGCAGCAGCAGGGTCTCCATGGCAACCCCCAGCTGGGCGGCAGCAGCCAGATGATGCAGCGTAACAACCAGAACCCCCGTCTCCAAGGAGACAGTTCCTTTGGACTTGGCGGCTCTGCCGACGTTCCAGAACCTTCTCTGGATGTAAGACTTCACCTCAAACCTGCAGATGTTTGTCCTTTTTATGTCCGCTCTATTTTTAGAGTGTTTATCTTCTGGATATGAGAACATTCTCCGTGTCGGATGAGGATCAGATGATTAGACTTATTACAGGTTCTGTTTAATGAAACCATGTTTTTAATTAAAACGCGGCGCCAGAGTCTGAATCTTAACCATAACTGTAGATTCAGCCTAAAGGAACGTTTTAACCCTCATCTCGTAGGGCTGGGGATCCATTCAAATGTCAATCGATTCTGATTCTTAAGATTCAGAATCGATTATCAAGATTTGATTCGATCCGATTCAATTCCGATATTGATTTGGGTTAGTGTTATTAAAACAGTTTTTTTAGCTGTTGCATGAATTATATGACTGTTCTGCAACATATTAATACTAGTATTATATTGAGATTCAACAGCAAGTATTGCAGCTAATGATGCTGTAAGGACCAATCAGTTCCCAGAATGCTGATAGAACTGCTTTCAGAAACATCGTGGGTCAGAATTATCAAACAGATCCAGGGAGGAAACGGAGACGGATGAAATCGGTTAGATTTTTTCCCACATTGTTTAAATTTTTTTCTTTTAATTTTTGAGAATTTGGTTTTTAGCATTTTTTGCAAATGTAACCCCAAGACAGTATATAAAGTAATGAAATACAGACAATTTATGTAATTATAACTGAAAACTTTAATGTTTTCATACCTTTAAACATATTTAAAGGCAAAAACATGGCACCAGGTATTCTTGTGTCCAACAAAATATTCCTTTTTTGGGCATAAACAAAAAAATACCAAAAGTTGTAATGTAATGATGAAAAAATATCGATCTTTAGACATATGAATCGATATTTTGGAATTAATATGAGAATCGATTTAGAATCTGAAAATGGATTTATTTTTTTTCCCAACACAAGCCTATTATATTGATCAGGAGCTGGCGTGATCTGGAGCCACGAGGTCTTCAGATTCTGATGGATCTTGGCTCCAAAGAGCTTCCTATGAGTGCGTTTACATGGGAAGTTTAATTTCCTCTTTAATTCAGAATTCAAATTAAATCCGAATTAGACTTAATTCCGAAGTAATTGGCTGGTTTATTCCGATTTTAAATCCGAAAAAAATAATTCTGTGATCATGTATTCACTCATTCCTCTTTAAATTAATCCCGGTCTTTCTTTCTGCTCGTTCCCTCGCCCGTCTGTCTCCATGACGCTTATATTCCACACTGGGCTGGTTTTCCAAACAAAGTTTCAAGATGCAGCAGCAGTAAACGCTGGTCAAGAGCAGAGACCATTTATTTAATAAATAGAAATAATTAAAAGAACAGATGGAAACAGGAAACATGAAAATGGTGAGCTTTTCAAAGTTGTAGCGGCCAAGTTTGTTTTTCTTCCAGTAGTTTAACTTCCGGTCCCCCCCCTATCCAATCAGAACCTTCCCAACCCCCAGACCTGGAGAGGAATTGGATAAAGCCGATCAAACGTGTTTTCCATGTAAACCTCAATTCAGAATTACTATTTCCATGTCAACTCGAAGGAAAATAGTTAAGTCGGGAATTATTTAATTCGCAATAATTAACTTTGAATTAAAAAACATCATGTAACCGTGGCCACTGTGAAGTTTCAACTGTGGTTGTGGATCCATGATCCAGGTCCTGGTCCAGGTTTCTTCCTCCTAAAGGGGAGTTTTTCTTGCCACTGTTTGGCTTAAGGCTTTTCTCCCACTATGGGAGTTTTTACCTGCCATTATTTATGTAATAATTGCTCGGGTGTCTGGAAAGCGTCTAGACCAGGGGTCGGCAACCCAAAATGTTGAAAGAGCCATATTGGACCAAAAACACAAAAAACAAATATGTCTGGAGCCGCAAAAAATGAAAAGTCTTGTATAAGCTTTAGAATGAAGGCAAATGGGGAAAGGCGAAATGTTGAGAAAAAAGTCGAAATGTTGAGAAAAAAGTCAAAATGTCGAGAAAAGAGTCAAAATTTTGAGAAAAAAGTCGAAATGCCGAGAAAAAGGTCGATGTCGAGAAAAAAGTTGAAATGTCAAGATTAACGTTGAAGTACAAATATCGAGAAAAAGGTCGAAATTTTGAGAAAAAAGTCAAAATGTCGAGAAAAAAGTCAAAATGTCGAGATTAAAAAGGAAAGGAAAAAGGAAGAAAAAAAAGGGAAAAAAAAGGTCAAACATTTTTGAAAAAGCTCCAGGAGCCACTAGGGCAGCGCTAAAGAGCCGCATGCAGCTCTAGAGCCGCAGGTTGCTGATCCCTGGACTAGAGACAACATCTGTTGTATTAGATGCTATACAAATAAAATAGAATTGAATTGAAATGTAAATGTGTGTCTGCAGCTGGAGCTGACCAACCCTGACGAGCTGCTGTCCTACCTCGGCCCTCCGGACCTGCCCAACAACAACAACGACGACCTGCTGTCGCTGTTCGAGAACAACTGAGCTCTGCAGATCCCCTGGCAGAGCTCCGGAGCTCCGGAGCTGGACGAGACCGGGCCCAGGCCCCGCTGTATCATACGAACTGCTCCTCTCCTCGTCCGCCTGCTCAGAGCGGAGCCGCGGATAACAAGGAGAGCAGCTTTTAGACAGGAAACCTCTTTGTGTGACTATGAACTCCATGGTAACTTTATTTAATTGTTTTTTATCCTCTGAATCTGTATTTGAAGCTTCATCTTCATTCCCTGTCGCAGCGACAGCAGCCATCAGCGTGGGCGCCGACTGCAGCGCTGCCTCCACGTCCACAGAGGACTCAGTCTCACCGCCGTCGGACAGTCGTGATGTTCACGCGTGAGCCGGAGCGTGGAGGCAGCCGTGCAGTCCGTCCAGCCGGAGCAGAGGCTCCGGAGTTTTGTTTGTGTCTGACGGCCCAGAAAAGACGAGAACGTGATTTACACCCGGCCACGGAGCGTCTCCGTTAGCAACCGGCCACGGAGCGTCTCCGTTAGCAACCGGCCACGGAGCGTCTCCGTTAGCAACCGGCCACGGAGCGTCTCCGTTAGCAACCGGCCACGGAGCGTCTCCGTTAGCAACCGGCCACGGAGCGTCTCCGTTAGCAACCGGCCACGGAGCGTCTCCGTTAGCAACCGGCCACGGAGCGTCTCCGTTAGCAACCGGCCACGGAGCGTCTCCGTTAGCAACCGGCCACGGAGCGTCTCCGTTAGCAACCGGCCACGGAGCGTCTCCGTTAGCACCCATAGACATCTATACGTAGACGCCCCTTCGAGCGCTGAGCCGTACGTCAACATCACCGCCATATTGGATGAGGCAAGACTGCGCTAATTAACTAATACAAGTAAATGGACTTATTTCAATGGACATATTTTAAATTTTTCAAGTAACAAAACAACATATTTGAACCATTTTTCAGACAATAAAATAACATTTGAAAAATGTTTCAGACAACAAAATAGAAAAAAAGAACAATTTTTTTGATTTTGAGTTTTTTTTATTTCGGTCCATTTGGATACAACATAAGAATAGTCCAATATTTTAAATGGCGCCGAAAAGGTATAGGCTGAAGCCAAGGCTTATTATGCCTACCCTTTTATGAACCTCAACTCAGGAGGTTTTATACAAAACAAAATAAATCATTTGGATTCAAACATTGAAAAAGAATGGATATTTTGGACAAGTAACAGAGGTCTAGACAAAAAAACAAAACAAAAAACATACTATAAATTACAAGGAGTGATAAATTAAGTGTTTTTTGGCTAGAGACTACAGAGGTTATGAGTAAGGTGTGTAGAAAGAATTTAACATGCCAAGTGGCTCACAGGGCACCTGGTATGCTTGTGCAAATAACATGTTTTGTTGATGAGAAAATGTTTCTCTATTTTTCTTATTTTTGTGAGGGAGGTTATATACAGGACTGTCTCAGAAAATTAGAATATTTTGATAATGTTCTTTATTTTCTGTAATGCAATTTAAAAAAAAAAAAAAAAAAAAAAAAAAGTCATACATTCTGGATTCATTACAAATCAACTGAAATATTGCAAGCCTTTTATTATTTTAATATTGCTGATTATGGCTTACAGTTTAAGATTAAGATTCACAGAATATTCTAATTTTTTGAGATAGGATATTTGAGTTTTCTTAAGCTGTACAGAAAATTACAGAAAATAAAGAACTTTATCACAATATTCAAATTTTCTGAGACAGTCCTGTATATTGTTTTTCGGCACTACCTTGTTCTCTATAGCTGATATAACATGAATTACTCCTATGTGGGATCAATAAAGTTCTTATTTTTGCCATCTGAGAAAATTAAATATATTATATTTGGTGCCTAACTGTTTCCCAAGTATATTAGTGCGTGTGTGAATGAATAAATGAGACGTAAAACGTACATTTCTTTGTAGAAAGGCGCTTTATGAAAATAAGTCCATTTACTTGTATTAGTTTACAGCGCAGTCTTGAACATCCAATATGGCGGCGACGTTTACGTATCGCAGCAGCGTCTACGTATATATGTCTCTGTAGCACCGGCCACGGAGCGTCTCCGTTAATGTGACTCCAAACACGGGGTTCTTCTCGTTGCTCCAACAGGGATTCCTGTCGGATTCTCCTAAACACCAGGACCAAACAACAGAGACCAGAACCTGCTCCGCTGCCGGTTCCTCTACCAATCAATCAATCAGACTTAATCTGTCCCGTTTTTTTCCTCTCTCTCTGCTGGCACGAAGCAGTTCCTCGTTTCTTCTGCTTTCAAAGATTGAGAGATTGAGATTTAGGAAAGACTTCTGAGAAAAACCTTTCAGATCTCGAGCACAGAAGTGATGACGCTGACTTCCTTTACCTCAAAATCCAAGACGAAACACTTTACAGATAATTTTTGCAAAGTAACGCGTCCAGATTTCTGCGTTTGTGACGTCAGAAGCTGCGATGGCTTCCTCCTCCCCTGTGGGCGTGGAGATGTGTATTTAGAAACTGCAGCAGGAAGGTCTTCGCCACTCTTCTCCCTCGTCACCCGTCTTCCCCTGCGCTCCGCTCTCGTGGCCCGGTGGAAATCACGTCCGGACTTTAGTGGAAACGGCTGAGACTGAAGGTGTGGGAGCCTGCAGCAGCTTCATCCTCGTCATCGTCATGACTGTGTGTTGTAAAGTGACCGTAGACCGTGGTGGTGTCGTCATGTCTGTGAGTCCGCCGGCTTCTGGGTAAAAATAAGTGTTCACGATGACTGTACGATCCAGTAACGATGAGATTGACCTGAACAATAAGAGTAACAACCTTTGTAATTTAATAAACACACTGGAAACCCTCGCCCGTGGTCTGAGCTGCCTTTTATAACGTCTGATCAATGTTCGATCTGATCAATGTTCAGGGATGTTAAACCACAAGAGAAAATCCTTCTAAACTCCACCTACAATCGATGAATGAAGCAGCTGAAGACGGAGGGAGATCTGCAGAGCAACGCCAGGAGCAGTCGGCCCGTTCACACGTCCATCAGTCCACAAGGACACAGTCTGTCCAGAAATGAAGACAGTGTAGTGAGGTCATAGGCAGAGCTGGGTAGAGGAGCCAAAAATTGTACTCAAGTAAAAGTACTGTTACTTCAGTACCGGAGTAAATGTAACTCGTTACTACCCACCTCTGGTCATAGGTTAGCATCAGGGCCGGCCCGAGCGTCCATGGGGCCCTAAGCAAAATGTGATTTTGGGGCCCTCTATTACTGCCAATAATACTGATTATTGATCATTCACACACCCACTATAAACTTATTTCATGTTCCCTGTCATTACAAATACACTTGTAAAACTAGATGTAAGAACTTTTTGTTGTAGTTAGATTGTAATCCACAGTGATTAAGACCATGGAAGCTACAACAGATTAACAAACTTGCAGAAAAATCTTTCATTGAATATTTATCAAAGTCAGCAACTACTGGCCACACAGAGAAGCAACAGATAAAAGGTGAAAGAGCTGCACAGTTGCAGCAGAGTTGTTTCCATCATCCTACTGTCAGCCTGGCAGGTTTTTACCATCTATGGTTTTTAATCTAAAATGGAGCAAATTCAGCTACAAGAGCGGCCTGGGGTTGATTTACACTTAATATTTAAAGTGATATAGTATTAACTGTGATACTGATTGTCATCTACAGTGTAGGCCTACTTATTTTTGGTTTTAAATAAACTGTAACAGCAATGTGCAACACCAATTTGAAGTGGAACGACAACAATTAAGTGCAACAACAAAGTACTACAAAAACTAGAACTATAATTACTCAACTTAGATAAACAGTACATTGTCAATATGTGTATTTATGTACCGGTAAAAGTAATTTTATTTTTTATTTTTTAACTCTCGGGGGCCCTCTAGTGGTCACGGGGCCCTAAGCAGCTGCTTAGTTCACTTATGCTTTGGGCCGGCTCTGGTTAGCATGAGCTCAGGTAAAGACAGGAAAACTGTTGAACCGTGACCACCCGGGTCTAGTTTCAGGTCTTCAGTTCTGCTACTGGCCCCTAGTGTCTGGATCCAAAAGTGAAGGCCGCAGGCCAGAACGCAGCTCCCAAAGCTCCGGCCTGCAAACATGCACAAAAGAGAAAAAAGGGGGGCCAGCACAAGAAACTACAGGAACGATGGACAAAAATGATGGCTATGAGATACTTATAATAAATAAAAATGGAAATGGAGAAGAGAGGAAGGGAAGGGAAGAGGAGAGGAGAAGAAAGGTGAGAGGCACCGCCCAGTGGATCATGTCGGTCCCCCCTGCAGCATAGGCCTATAGCAGCATATCTACCGCGAAGCTATATTTGAGACTAACTATTATAGTCTTGTTCTATAGCTGCAACTATGACTACTGACTCTAACACACTAGAGTTTACACTACCTAGAGGTTTACTAAACACTAACTATAGGCTTTACAGAAAGGTTTTAAGTTTAGTTTTAAAGGTGGAGGTGGTGTCAGCCTCCTTAACCCAGATTGGAAGTTGGTTCCATAGTAACGGTTCCTGATAGCATAACGCCCGCCCTCCAAATCTACATTTGGATACTCTAGGAACTACGAGTAAACCTGCACTCCGAGAAAGGAGAGCTCTGCCCGGAACATAAGGCACTACCAGGTCTTGCAACAGTACCCAAACATAAACCTGATTACTGTTATGGAATTTTATAAATTGTACAAAGTAAAGTACAGATCCTTAACAAACTACATCGGTGAGCTCGAGATTACCAGTTTATTTTAACTGACTAACAGCTGCAGCAGCAGGCTGGACAGTCCATTCTGAGGCAACATGATGTTTGACTTCTTTTATATGGGAATGAGTAGAACCTTGCAGATCATTTAGAAAATAGTGGAACAAAAGACAAGAAAACCTGACAGATCATTGGAAGCTAAGACACTGTGTACCCGTGCACCCGACACATAGGTGCTAGTTCTGTTAGAGAAAGGCATACAGTACAAAAGAGATGTAGCATTTTCATCTGCATCTACATTTTCTATCCTCCCCTCTTCTAATTCCTTTCTCGCAGCCTTTTGTTAGTATTTTGCATTCACACAGCTGTTGATCTCCCCCCACTATCCTGCTCCCCACAGCTGCTGACCTTTCATTATAAACTATATCATGTTTGAATTTTTTTCCATGACATTACAAAAAAAGATAGGGAGCGAGAGGAGCTTTGTCCAGGGGAGGAGCCGGCAGGACAACGGCATTTATCTGTCCGGTGGACGGGGCTCTGCCCGGAACTCCAGGCCAGGCTGGTCACCAAGTTCAAATGAAATTACTCTGAACTGGTTTTTTTGCTATTCTTTGGAGTCATAACTATAAGCATGTCCACCTGTTCATTTCCTCCAATAAGTAGATTGTAATAAAATATTTGGATTAGACCTGTGTTGAAAAGATCGATTTTCCGATTCTAAATCGATTTGTATGTCTAAAAATCGATTTTTTTTTTTTCTCATCATTACATTACAACTTTTGGTATTTTTTTGTTTATGCCCAAAAAAGGAATGTTTTGTTGGACACGAGCATAACTAGTGCCATGTTTTTGCCTTTAAATATGTTTAAAGGTATGAAAACATTAAAGTTTTCAGTTATAATTGCATAAATTGTCTATATTTCTTTGCTTTATATACCGTCTTGGGGTTACATTTGCTTAAAATGCTAAAAATCAAATTCTCATGAATGGGAAAAAATAAAAGCGATTTCCTCCGTCTCTGTTTCCTCCCTGGATCTGTTTGATAATTCTGACCCACGATGTTTCCTAAAGCAGTTCTATCAGCATTCTGGGAGCTGATTGGTCCTTACAGCATCATTAGCTGCAATACTTGCTGTTGAATCTCAATATAATACTAGTATTAATATGTTGCAGAACTACAGTCATATAATTCATGCAACAGCTGAAAAAAAAAAACATTTTTAATAACACTAACCCAAATCAATATTGAATCGGATCAAATGAAATCTTGATAATCGATTCTGAATCTTAAGAATCGGAATCAAATCGATATTGACATTTGAATCGATCCCCAGCCCTAATTTGGATCTATAAACACAATTTGACCTGCTTGAGCTTTTATTTTAGTAGCTACTTCCCATCACCAGCAGTATGAACTTGCATACCAGCTTAATATTTAGTTTCACTCCAACATTTAAATTTAGATTTATATTCCACATTTATATATAACATATTTCTACGTAAAGTTGTGCAAAAAAGTTGTAAACGTGTTAAAAGGTGACTTTTAAAAATTCACACCACCTTTTATAATCATTGTTGTAAGCTAATGTGACAAAGTGTTGACGTAATTTCAGCATGAGTAACTTTAATAAAGACCATAGGTGATTTTTGAGTTACGGCCTGGACAAGGACAGCGTTATTTTGGGATGTGATAAAATATTCCAACATTCAAACAAAACCAGAGACACGGATTTTTAAATGATCGCTTTGGCTTCACTTTTCTTTTGTACCCGGTGAGAGCTCTGAATATTAAATGTATGGTATTAATCGAAATAGTCCGTCTGGTTTCATCCAGGGACGACATTATGACGACTTGATGTTTGTGTATGGTGGATAAAACTCCACATGGACATTTATATTGTTTCTGGGGAGACACTATATGATTTGATTTGAAGATTTTATTTCGAACATGCATATTAAAAAAAGAATACAAAAAAGTGAAAAAATAAAATACAATATATATATATATATATATATATATATATATATATATATATATATATATATATATATATATATATATATATATATATATATATATCCAAAACGAAGTAGGATTGAAGTAAACACATATAATAAGAGTTTCAATAAGCTTACTTATAAAACACACATAACCAAACACCCCTACTTTCATTCAATATAGTGATATAATACTCAATTATATATAAATATAGTCAAACTCAAAACCAATCAGAGCAAACAAAAGAAAACAAAACAAATGCCCATCATTTAGTTGTGCTACTATGTATGTATGTAATAATAGAAGTAATTATAATGCATAGTATTACATTATCATTACTTTACTATAATACTACAATATAATAGAGAACAATAGACAGGAATGATATAACAATATACTTGAATAACTATATAAGAGTATGGAGGATTTTTTGTGCCAAAATTAAATAAATAAATACATCATTCATTAATTAAAATGGGAATGAAATATATCATTAATTAATTAAATGTGTCATTAATTAATTAAAATTAGAATGAAATATGTCATTAATTAATTAAAATACAATTCATTTTAAGTAAAAATATATTATTATTTCAGCATTTAATTAATTAATGACACAT
This sequence comes from Cololabis saira, assembly GCF_033807715.1. Lineage (NCBI taxonomy): Eukaryota > Metazoa > Chordata > Actinopteri > Beloniformes > Belonidae > Cololabis > Cololabis saira. Next base: position 43,437,362 of record NC_084595.1, on the reverse strand, counting down.
TTAATTAATGATTTCGTGTTGTGTGTGAATCATGAAATGTAAAACTGCATTTAATTAATTAATGACACATTTAATTAATGACTTCGTGTTGCTGAATCATGAAATGTAAATGTAAAACTGTCAGTTTCACTCGTCAAACTCAGTGGGCGGGGCTAACGCAAATCTAGTGGAATCCACTGTTTTGGACTTTCTAAACATGACAGCTGTGAGTTTGGAGGATTTTCGTGAACTTTGTAAAGAGTTGGTGAGCGATATCTTCGACCTTGCAGAGTATGTGGAAGCAGGATCTGCTGACCCCGAGCATGTAGCGTGTAAAGCAGAGGAACTGCTCGAAGTCGTTGGAGTTATTTCTGCACTTTCCCATCTTGACTTGATGTGCAGGGGAACCAATGAGGTGTTTGGAATCCGCCACTGAGTTTGACAAGTGAAACTGACAGTTTTAATTTACATTTCATGATTCAGCAACACAAAATCATTAATTAAATGTGTCATTAATTAATTAAATGCAGTTTTACATTTCATGATTCACACGCAACACGAAATCATTAATTAAATGTGTCATTAATTAATTAAATGCTGAAATAATAAATATATATTTTTACTTAAAATGAATTGTATTTTAATTAATTAATGACACATTTCATTCTAATTTTAATTAATTAATGACACATTTAATAATGATATATTTCATTCCCATTTTAATGAATTCATTATGTATTTATTTATTTAATTTTGGCACAAAAAATCCTCCATATAAGAGTAGATATTCTATATATATATATATATATACATATATATATATATATATATATATATATATATATATATATATATATATATATATATATATATATATATATATATATATATATATATATACTGGTACATATATTTACCTCCAATTATATACATAAAAATTACTATAAATCTATATATTGGCATATCTACATATAACTTTAAATCAATATATATATTAATAGAGATATAGCTATATAAATACTGTATGTATAATATAACTCAATATATCTATATCCATAATATAAATCTATATATCTACATATATTTATAATGTACATATCTACATGTTTATTCGCGTTTGTACTTTGAATAAAAAGTTTATTTGTATCTTTTTTCGGACAGAAATACAAGGGGACTGTTGCGTTGATGTTATTCCAGAGTGAGGAGACCAGCTTTTCATCATTACTATTATTTTAATTGTTATTTTCCATGACTGTAGCTCCCTTTCTTGTCATTATTCGAGGTAAATAATGGATTTATAGCGTTCTCTTTTTCCCTTTAAAGTAGGGTTGCCACCTCAGAAATAGAAATAAGGGACATTGATTTCAGCAGCGCAGGCGCCAAAAAAAGGGACATCCCCAAAACTTCTAAACTGCATAGAAATGTATTTATTTCATATGAAAAAACAAAATGCTTGGATTTAAAGAGCCTTAATAGCATTGAACTTGCATGACTTTACAGACAGCCAACCATATAGGAACTGAAATAACCTCTGCTATGTACGTCCACATCAGCCCAGATGTAGAATATAACTACAGGTGAAGAATATGGTGTAAAAGTTAATTTATTTCAATAATTCAACTTCAAAGGTGAAACTAACATATAGTCTCATTACATGCAAAGCAAGATGTATTAAACCTTTATTTATTATAATTTTGATGATTGAATTGTTTATTGATTTCGTAATATAGAGATTTTTTTATTTGGGGTTTTCATAAGCTGTGAGCCATAATCACCAAAATCATAACAAATAAAGGCTTGAAATATCTCACTTTGGATGTAGTGGCAAATAATATATGTGGTTCACCTTTAGTTGAATTTACTATGAATGAAGTTTTCAAATATATTCAAATTTTCTGACCTTCACCTGTATATTATGACATCAATAAATAAGAGCATAATATGTGTCTGTATTGGTTCAATACGGAACGCAACTTTTAATTCCCAATTTAGTAACAATTCCGTATTTCAAGGGACGGGTGGCAAACCTACTTTGAAGGGAGGCCGAGCCCCTTCACCCCCGTGGTTTCCGCCTCTGGCGGGACAAACACTTTTTCATGGAGGATTTCAGGAAGTTCATGTTGCGCATTTAACACGTGACGCAGTCTTTATCAATTAAAGCAAATGCATGTAGTGAGGTCAAACTGCAACCCTTCTCATTTCTACACATAACCCCGGCTCTGTTGGCTCGGGGGGGTCGGGGGTGTCGGTTCTGGCTCTCTGCGGAACCTGATCACCAAACAGCCGCCTGAAATTTTCCACTTAACTTTCAGCATTGGGCCGCGCCCTGGCCGCGTGCTCGAGCAGCACTCTGGCCCCCCCGGCGCCGGGAGCGCGCTCCCACTGCAGGCCCCGCCGCTCGCCCATTGGACGACACGGCCGTCAATCATCTTTGGCGCGCGCTGCTCTGGCGCTCCAACTGTTTTATTATTTTTCGTCAGGAACACGAGGGCGGGGCTGTGTTTACAGAACAGCCGGGGAACGCAGACGCCCTATCGAGCACTGAGCCGTACGTCAACGACGACGCCACATTGGATGTGGCAAGACTGCGCTGTAAACTAATACAATTAAATGGACTTATTGTCATAAAGCGCCTTTCTACAAAGAAATGTACGTTTCACGTCTCATTTATTCATTCACACACACACTAATATACTTGGGAAACAGTTAGGCACCAAATATAATATATTTAATTTTCTCAGATGGCAAAAATAAGAACTTTATTGATCCCACATAGGAGTAATTCATGTTATATCAGCTATAGAGAACAAGGTAGTGCCGAAAAACAATATATATCCCCCCTCACAAAAATAAGAAAAATAGAGAAACCGATTTTCTCATCAACAAAACAAATTTTAATTTAACATATTTGAACCATTTTTCAGACAATAAAATAACATTTGAACCATTTTTCAGACAATAAAATAACTGAAAAAAATCTCTTTGTTACTTGAAAATTTTTAAATATGTTTATGTAAAATATGCTTTGTTGGTGAGAAAATATGTTTATCTATTTTTCTTATTTTTGTGAGGGGGTGAGGGTATTTATTGTTTTTCGGCACTACCTTGTTCTCTATAGCTGATATAACATGGATTTCTTTGTAGAAAGGCGCTTTATGAAAATAAGTCCATTTACTTGTATTAGTTTACAGCGCAGTCTTGCCACATCCAATATGGCGGCGACGTTGACGTATCGCAGCAGCGGGCAAGAACACTCGATGAGGCATCTACGTATAAATGTCTATGGGGGAACGTGTAAAGCCGCCTCTTCCTCGGTCCGCTTTAGACGTATAAATCAAACACACCCAATAATACACGCACCCTGCGGAATAGCGTTGTAGCCGCTGATTGGCTGAAACACCCGTCGGTCGGGGACGTCGTCATTTCTGATTGGCTCCCGGTGGCCTGGCCCCGCCCCCTCTCCGCGTTTATAAGCGCGGTCGTTCGCAAGAGCCTCTTTTTCGGTTCTCCGCGGCCCCGTCGTTGTCTCTCTGCCGGAAAACCCTCTCTAAGTCCGCCCGGGTCCACATCCAAGCAAAGATGGCCAAGCCTAGAGTATTCTTCGACGTCACCTCCGACGGATCCCCCATGGGCCGCATCGTGATGGAGGTAATGGCGGCGGGAGTGGTGCAGCGGTGCGGGGAGGGGTGGGGGGAAGGTTGGGACCAGGGCCCGGGAATGCACGCCGACGCGGCGGGATTCGGACCCGCGTCTGCCCCGGGGATGCCGCGGTACTCCTGCATCCGCGCTCCGGGGCTTCCAGCTGGAAGCCCCGGAGCGCGGATGCAGGATTACCGCGGCATCCCGCCCGGCATGGCGACAGACACCCGAGCTGTCAGCAGGTCCTCGTGGCCGGGCGGGGGTGGGGGAGGGGAGGGGGGGGATCTGGAAACTTCCACCGGGGTGGGGGAGAGAGGGGAGAGGGTGGGTGTGCGGGAACTGCAGATGTGGGAGGAGGCGGCGGGGACGCAGAGCTCTGATCCGGGGCCAGTAACCGGGTCCAGGGCCAGGATCGACCGGTGTTCTGACAATTTCTGCTCCCTGCCGAGACATGCTACTTTGTGGTTCTGCGCATGCGCACAGATGATTTTCAAAGTTTGATTGTCACGCTAAATGGATAATATGGGATGTTGAGTATTTGATCCTTCAAAATGCACGACCCATGACATGAATTGCATTACACTTTGTGAATATTATACGATAGAGAGGAAAAAAACCGACCAATTCTATGGCTTTATTTGATATTCATTCAGTCATTGGCCTTTATTTAACCAGACAGGTCATTAAGAACACATTCTTATTTACAATGACGGCCTGGCAAGATACAAGGAAGTGAGTTAGGGAGTAAAACACAGTAAAATTGTAGCTCTACAAAGGTAAAAAACCATTAGGTAGCATTTTTTGGCAAAGCAGCAAAAAATGGCAGCACACCGGCGCCATTTTGTGCCAGTTTGTGGGCGTTCCTGCGGGTGACGTCACCGGATGACATCACGCCCTGCAGACCGGGCCTGCTGTGGTGCAATGCTGTTGATGAGCCCGAGCAGAACCAAGCTGCAGCTGCTGCATTCTGCCAATTTCTGCTGCTTTGCCAAAAAATGCTAATCCCTAATGGTTTTCTACCTTTGTAGAGCTTCAATTTTACTGTCTTTTACTCCCTAACCCACTTCCTTGTCTCTTCTCTCTCCAGTCAGTCATTGTAAATAAGAATGTTCTTAATGACCTGTCTGGTTAAATAAAGGCCAATGACTGAATGAATATCAAATAAAGCCATAGAATTTGTTTGTTTTTTTCCCTTCATTGTATAATGTTCACAAAGTGTAATGCAATTCATGTCATGGGTAGTGTCTTTTGAAGGATCAAATACTCAACATCCCATATTATCAATTTTACGTCGTGCAAGAAATAATGCAAACTTTGAAAATCGACTGTGCGCATGCGCAGAACCACAAAGTAGCATTTCTGAGCAGGTAGCAAGGTTAATGGGCCTGACCAGAACCAGCTGCAGTTCTACACCCACCGGGTCTGGACGTGTGTGCAGCAGGTTCCTACGGGGGCCTGACAGCCTTCAAAGTGCTTGAATTTCAATGTTGTGTTTTCAAGGCCTGAGTTAAAGTGCTTGGAATTATAACTCGTCTTTCACAACATTGAGATCAGACTGTATAGTTTAGTTATTACAAGGAGAAATAAAATCAGTAAGATGAAACATAACTAGATGTTTACAGCATTTTTATTGTTGGCTTTGTCTCGAACAGAACAAAACCCATCAAATTAAAGGCATCAAAATATTTTAAAAAAAAAGCAAAACAATTTAACAGTCTCATTCAAAAATAAAACACACAGCAAAACAATATGTTGGAGAGGGAACAGGAGAAAGCAGAACGCTGATTTAGTCCTGTCCCTTCCTCACAGTATCGTATATGCACTATTAAAATAAAATGATACAATGCACATAATTGTGATAAAAAGCAGAAAAATAATTTTATATATATATTCCTGTAGATATTTTACCCCAGCGATTAAGGTGCTTGAAGATTTTGAAAGTGCTTGAATTTGACCTTGAAAAATATGTAGGAACCCTGTTTAAGGAATATTGCTTATTTTGCCACCAAGTCAGCTGAATTGTATTATAGTTGGTACTGAGAACTGCTGCCTAAATCCAGAGTTCCCAGACCCAGCCTGACACGTGGTGGTGTCTCCCTCAGCATGGGTGAAGCAGACAGCAGACTAATCCTCCGTTACTCAGCACATGTCACTGGGGCATCAGGTGTCTACTGGACTGTAGTTATTTGTTTTGGCCATCCGGGGGCGCCGCTGTAATCATGTGGTTCTCCTGGTGGACGTCCAGAAATGAAGAGTTGCATGTTTAGATTGAGACGAGCTGCTGATGGTCAAAGCAGAAACCGTCAATTTAGGTGTAATTGCAACGACCTGGTGGATCTGGTCATCCAGATAAGTTGATCCATGAATGTTGGCTAAGCGGCCTGACCCCTGCACAGGTGCAGGTCTGGGTCGTCCAGATTATACCCTTGAGTCTGCTAATCTGCTTTGGCTCCCAGCCTGGCCGTGTCGGAGGATGATGTGCTGACGCATTCCCCCGCTCATCGATTAACCGTCTTGTTTCTGTTTCAGCTCCGCGCTGACGTGGTGCCCAAGACCGCCGAGAACTTCCGTGCCCTGTGCACCGGAGAGAAGGGCTTCGGCTACAAGGGCTCCTCCTTCCACCGCGTCATCCCCAGCTTCATGTGCCAGGTGAGCTGGAGCTGCAGGAGAACAGTGATGCCTAGAGTTGACGAGGGGAGTTGATGTCTGACGCGCTGACTTGTTTTGACCTTTAGGGCGGCGACTTCACCAACCACAACGGAACCGGGGGCAAGTCCATCTACGGAAACAAGTTCGGGGACGAGAACTTCTCCCTGACGCACACCGGGCCCGGCATCCTGTCCATGGCCAACGCCGGCCCCAACACCAACGGGTCCCAGTTCTTCATCTGCACAGCCAAGACCACATGGTGGGCACCGGGGGCCCCGGGGCCGGGAGGGGGGTTAGGGTTCTGTTAGAAATATGTTTAAAATAGTTAGTCTTTCTACATTCATACAAGTTTCATTTAACTTAAATACAGACCGACGCAGCTGCTCGCTCGGTAATAACGGCTACCGTTAACCACAATACATGAGTAACCATGGCAACCAAACTCAAGCTGGACATAAATACGGCATAACATTTGCAAAGAAAACAAATCCTCATCAGCAGGTGCTTTGTGTCAGTTAGGCTCCACTTTAGCATTCCTGACACTCGTTTAGTCTCTCAGACACACTTTCTACTGCCGTTAAACTTTTACCCTTAAAGTCCGACGCGCCGGGTGTTTATAAGGTCTCGTGAGACGCCTTCAAAAAAGCACTAAACACCATCAATTAAACTTAATATATAACAAATAAAAGCCTGGCTTTAAATAACATTAATGAGAAAACAAACACATTTATAGAAATACTCATATTAAAGGTAATTTACAATTTTCTTTATTTTATTTTTTCGAAAATGATGTATTACTATAGAGAAAATACCACTGTTTTTAGTGGCGATCTTGTCATTTTTATTTAGTTTTTATCAGCTACACCGTTAGATTGGGCCGTGAAAATATTGTCAGAGATTAAACCGGTCTAAGCTTCAGAAAAGGTTGGGGAATCACTGCTTTAGAGCAGTGATTCTCAATTCCAGTCCTCACCCCCCCTGCCCTGCAGGTTTTAGATGTTTCCTTGCATCAACACACCTGATTCTTATTAATGGTCCTTGTCAGCTTGTTATCAAGGTCTGCACAAGTCTGTTGGTGACACAGCTACTTGTATCTTGGTGTGTGGAAGCATGGAAACATCTAAAACATGCAAGACAGGGGGAATGAGGACCGGAACTGAGAAACACTGCTTTAGAGGAAGCTGAATGTCTTTTGTAATAGAGGATAAAATAAACTCCTGGTGTCGCTGATGGGGGGGGTCCAAGCAGGGAAGCTGCTGAAACCCGGTCTACAGGACTATCTCAGAAAATTAGAATATTGTGATTTTCTGTAATGGAATTATAAAAACAAAAGTCATACATTCTGGATTCATTACAAATCAACAAGCCTTTTATTTAAATATTGCTGATCATGGTTTACAGCTTAAGAAAACTCAAATATCCTATCTCAAAAAATTACAATATTCTGGGATTCTTAAACTGCAAGCTATAATCAGCAATATTAAAATAATAAAAGGCTTGCAATATTTCAGTTGATTTGTAATGAATCCAGAATCTATGACATTTTACTTTTTTTTTTTTTTTTTTTTAATTGCATTACAGAAAATAAAGAACTTTATCACAATATTCAAATTTTCTGAGACAGTCCTGTAGTTCTCCTGAACCTCCTGGTCTGTCATTCCAGACTCAACAGGGGCTGCAGCAGAATCTATCTGACTAACAGAGGTCACTGCAGCTCTTTAAATCTATAAACACATTCACACCATTTTCACCTAAATGATATACTATCTTTTAGCCCTGTGTCATCTAGGAACAACAGACGCAAAAAACTAGAATACTCGCAGGACCATAAGGATTCAGGAAATGTATCACATCTTAGCTTGAATGAATGCTTTAAAGGTCCCCTTTAAAATGATACCAAAGACAATATAGTGAAACATTGACAGATTTCCTGTACATGAGTCTAAACCAGGATATGCAGCAGCATCTAAAATGTAATTTTCTGAACTTCATGAGCTGATAGCTATGATCCAGCTGCCACTCAGGAAGGTTATCATACCAAAATATCATCTACAGACATGGATCTTTTCAAAAATGATAAGTAAGTTTAGTCACCGTGAGTGGTGCTGACCAGTGAAATTTTGGGCTCTGGCCCATGGACTAGAGGTGTCTGTCTTTAGCGGGATGTTGAGGTAAACACTGATCCCTGCTCTCTTGTCTGCAGGCTGGATGGGAAACACGTGGTGTTCGGCAGCGTGGTGGAGGGCATGGACGTGGTGATGAAGATGGAGGGCTGCGGCAGCTCTTCAGGGAAGCCCAAAGCCAAGCTCATCATCGCCAACTGCGGGCAGCTCTGAGCTCCTGACCCGGACCTTCCTGCTCCCCCTGTAGCCGCGCCCTCGTAGGCTCCGCCCCTCCATAAACAACATTCCTACTGATGGAGATTCAGCAGATCGTCCCCCTCCCTCTGCCTTCTGTTTCCTTTTCGTTTTTTATTGAGACATGTTGCTGCATTTGTGACTTTGCCTTTTGAAGTTTCTTTTGCATTAACGGTTTTCCGCAAGTCCCAATGTTTTTTTTGTTAAATCAAAAGGAATAAGAAAATAAAAGATGCCTTGACAATGAAATGAGTCCTCTTTTGATTACCTGAAGACTGAACATTGGGAGACGGTTGAATCTCAATGTTCAGTCTTCAACATGGACTGTGTCCGACCTCCTGCAGGAACCAGGATCTCAGTCACCACGATTGATACACACACACCCTAGATACCACAATCTGGTGAATACTGGTGAAACTACCCCCTTGCTGCTCGTGTAAGAACATGAAAGCTGTTTGGGGGTTTCAGATCTAGAGCACTCAGGTTTAATGCAAAGAGGGAAGCACAAGCAGTGACTTGAAGTTGCTGTTCCACCGAGTTCTGGGGTCGGATTCACCAATATGTTAATCTTAAGAAATGTCTTAAGATCTAAAATTAAGAAGTTCATAAGAAAGTTAAGTGCAATTCCTCAATTTTAAGAACTAATTTCTTAAGAATCTTTTATTTTTTTTCTACTTAAGAACTTCTTAATGTCATTGCATTGCACGCGCCAACAAACATTTATACAGGTAGTTTGGTCTTAACCGTCAGTCACTCACTAAACATGGAGAAGGAGGAAAAAGAGATGCAGGAACTTTTCAAGGTTATGGTGGATGAGATTAATGTGCAAAAAAAACTATTAGGGAAAATTAACTAACATGCTAAAAAACAGTTAACAGGCTCTTTGTGTAATTACAAAGTATATCCCCAAACTATGACCTAGTCTAAACTTGTCTAAAAAGGTGACAGAGTCTTACCTTTTCACAGAAGACATTTTAAGACAGGTCAAGGTTGTCTTATAGTTAAGAACAAATTTGAGAACTTTTAACCATATCAACCATGATATGCTCAGATGTGGAACCAAATAGCTGCTTTACTTCAACTCACTAGACATTTTAGCTTTTACTTCCTTACTGGCAAGATGCCACCTCCATTCAGGCTCCCTCTAGCCCTCAGTGGCTCCACGATACCATGTGTTTTCTGAAACTGGAAAAGATCAGATATTTGGTGAAAGGTAGCTCTAAGTGGCTTCTCTTTCTTACATTCTTCCACTCTTTATTCATCTAATTTATACTGTGTAGCCTTAATACTTAATGACTTAAAATAATTTTCAGTTTATAATTTTCTTTAAATTGTGTAATGCTGTTCTTAAATCCAGAAAAACATCCTAGAAGGTAGACTATCTTTTTCTCATTCCATTGAGATGCACAGTATTGTGTCAAATATCCAGTACTTGAGTGTTAAAAGTTGGGATGGTGGATTTTATCATATGGGGACAGATAATTTGTGCTGATTACAAATAATATAAATTACAAATAATAGCACTGACCAAAACACCTGCAGAAATACTGCAGGAATGACATAGCAGCAGTTAAATGCAGCCTTCTGTAAGCTTTAAATATTTTCAGTTTTCTGAACTTATCAATATGATTCTGTCCTTTACAGGATAAGTACAATGGATCACTGCAAAAACTCAAAATCTTAACAAGAATATTTGTCTTATTTCTAGTTAAAATGTCTTATTTTAGTAAAAAAAATCTCATTACACTTAAAACAAGACTCATCACTGGAAAAAACAATTTTCACCTGTTTCAAGTAGATTTTCATTTGAAATAAGTGGAACAAGATCTTTTTGCTTGTAATGAGAAGATAAATCTTGTCCCACTGGCAGATTTTCCTACTTATTTCAAGTGAAAATTTACTTGAAACAGGTGAAAATTGTCAAGTTATTTTTCTGGTGATGACTCTAAATGTTGAAATAGCAGTAAAACCACATTCATTGATGAAATGACATAAGGGATGGAGGGGGATGGTAGTTTTACAGGGGGGATGATTTTGACCATTTTTATTTCAGGGGGGGATGCCATCCCCCCTCATCCCCCCTCATCCCCCCTCAACTACAGTACTGGTAATATCCTATATATTGTAGATTGCCATACAGAAATGATACTCAATGTAAATGTGTAATTGATTCCTGTTCTACTGTGCCTTACCCCCTAATAAAAATATATATAAAAAAAAAAAGATGTGGAACCCAAGAACTCCATGTGGGTTCTTGCAGACCTCACTGGGACCATTAAGACCCGACAGACTTCCAGAGCCAGTTCTAAAGGTACGGGGACTGTTGCACCGTCAGTGTTCATGTTTAACACGTGGACCCAACCCTGGGCTTTCACGGTTAACCTGTCCCCGTGTTTTCAGGAGGGTGTGGTCCCAGAGCTTCTTCAGACGCTGGTCCAACCACACGTAGCTGGAATGAATGAATTATTTATTAATGTGTCATACACCTCTAAGGTTCCAGCCTATAAGGGCTTACAGGACACAGATACACTATGCCAGCAAACAAACATCAGCTGCTACAAACAAAATTATAAATTCCACTTCTACATTACAGATCAAATTACAGATCCTTTCTCAGTTTCCATATCATTTGTCCTTTCTCTGTTTCCAGGCTCTCTTTATAAAGGTAGCTATAGAGAAAACCTCTCTGAAAAACCATTCCAACTTCATCCTCAGTCCAAAACAACTCAGGTTTACAATCTTGCATTTTCTGAAATAAAAGCTGCCTGTCTTCATCATATAATGGACAATAAAACAAAAAATGAAGTTCATCCTCAACATTTAAATCACAAACACTACATAATGTTTCCTCTTCAGGAACAGAGTTATACCTGTTTCTATGGCCAGAGGGAGAATCCCAGTTCATAATTGATACATAATGATCTTTGTGATCTATCCAGGGGTTAAGTCACATAAGGCTCAGGACAATAAATATTCTTCATCAACCAGTAAGTTTTAAGTTTCGGTTTATGCCAGATGTCATTGGCCCATTTTTCTTTATACTCAGAGAAGTAACATACTGAATATTACACCGCTGACCATTTATAAAAATATGTTGTAGTTTCAGTTTAATTAAAAATAGCATTTATTCCCTGACACAAAGGGTAGTTATGTGTTTTATCCCAATTAAAAACGTTTTGGGCTATTCTAGCCTCCGGCATAGAAGACAGACGATTCCAGAGTCTAAGCACTGGAAGAATTATCTGGAAGTGTCTCTGGGCTCCTGTCAGGGTCTAGGTGGTTCCTCCTTATCTCCCACCTCAGATTATGAAACCAGTCTCAGATAAGTGTCTGGAAAAATGTCCAACTTCCTACAAACTATAGAGGATAGAAGGCAGGAGGGGGAGCCAGAGGCTGCGTCACGTTTCCTCTGCTGAACTCTTCAGTGTCTGAGGAACATGGGCTGTTGATCACATGACCTGAAGGAATATACAGGACTGTCTCGGAAAACTAGAATATTGTGATAAAGTTCTTTATTTTCTGTAATGCAATTAAAAAAACAAAAATGTAATACATTCTGGATTCATTACAAATCAACTGAAATATTGCAAGCCTTTTATTATTTTAATATTGCTGATTATGGTTTACAGTGTAAGATTAAGATTCTCAGAATATTCTAATTTTTTGAGATAGAATATTTGAGTTTTCTTAAACTGTAAGCCATGATCAGCAATATTAAAATAATAAAAGGCTTGCAATATTTCAGTTGATTTGTAATGATGGTCCAGATCCAGACCTGCAGGTCCTCTACAGACCACCAGGGTCCAGATCCAGACCTGCAGGTCCTCTACAGACCACCAGGGTCCGGATCCAGACCTGCAGGTCCTCTACAGACCACCAGGGTCTGGATCCAGACCTGCAGGTCCTCTACAGACCACCAGGGTCCAGATCCAGACCTGCAGGTCCTCTACAGACCACCAGGGTCCAGATCCAGACCTGCAGGTCCTCTACTGGATCTGGATCCAGCAGTCGATTTCCTTTTTTCCACATTTGCAATAGAAATAAACTCAGTTTTGGTCATTTTTATTTCATTTTTCAGTGAATACGTTTGTGGACTTTTGATTGGCAGCGGGCACAGCCAATCAGCTGTCATCTGGTCAGCGCCTCAAAGCCCAGCATGTCCTGATTGGACGACAGTGGCTCTCATCCTCACCAGAAAGTGTTTGATTGGGTTGTGGAGTCTGTTCCAGACCAGCGTGGGTTCTGGGGGTGAAACCCCGACCCCGGGGGGTCTCAGCCCCGTCAGCAGCCACCGTTCCTCCTGCAGCTGGAACAGACCCTGATCAGAGAAAACACCCGGGCGGCCCGGGCCGGGCCAGTCTGTGCAGGACCGGGCTTTTGTTTAAGAGCAGCTGCCGTGGTTTCAGCTCTATCGGTTTAGCCATGTGGCTCGTTGACATCTGAACTGTGAATAAAGACTAGGCCTGTGTTGAAAAAATCGATTTTCCGATTCTAAATCGATTCTCATATTAATTCCTAAAATTCAATTCGTATGTCTAAAGATCAAAAAAAAAAATTTCCATCATTACATTTTCGCCCAGTGAACTTTAATCCCTTCATGTTTAATTCACACATGGCGTGGTGTGAAACTATCAAACAATGAACATGGCGTTGAAGAGCAGCTGTAGCGTTAACAAAGTGCTGGTTTTGAAAACTCCAAAACTAAATGAACTTTTCTTTCGAGAAAATACTGGCTATTTTAGCTTAAATTTCAAAATGTTATATTAGTTCAATGAAGTTCATATTATCTATATCTATTATACACTGTAGCTTGTTAGGTTTCTTCTGTTATTGGACACACGGTTTGTCATGAAATACCTGAAAAATGCCCGGTGCATCATGGTAAGCTGTGTGTCTGGTGACAGAATAAATCAGACAAGCTAAAATGATTTGTTTACTGCATGAGTTGTTGCAATTTCTTTTTTTTAATCATTCTAAATACATATTAAAAGGCCTATTTGAGTTATTTCTTTCACAATAATTATAGGGAAAATATTATTTCACTAGGTATTTATAGGATTTTTTTTTCTTATCATTACATTACAACTTTTACAACTTTTGGTATTTTTTTTGTTTATGCCCAAAAAAGGAATATTTTGTTGGACATGAACATAACTAGTGCCATGTTTTTGCCTTTAAATATGTTTAAATGTATGAAAACATTAAAGTTTTCAGTTATAATTGCATAAATTGTCTATATTTCTTTGCTTTATATACTGTCTTGGGGTTACATTTGTTTAAAATGCTAAAAACCAAATTCTCATGAACGGGAAAAAATAAAACTGATTTCATCCGTCTCTGTTTCCTCCCTGGATCTGTTTGGTAATTCTGTCCCAAGATGTTTCTGAAAGCAGTTCTATCAGCATTCTGGGAGCTGATTGGTCCTTACAGCATCATTAGCTGCAATACTTGCTGTTGAATCTCAATATAATACTAGTATTCATATGTTGCAGAACTACAGTCATATAATTCAGGCAACAACTAAAAAAACCTTGTTAATAACACTAACCCACATCAATATCGGATCAAATCAAATCCTGATAATCGATTCTGAATCTTAAGAATCGGAATTGAATCGATTCTTGACATTTGAATCGATACCCAGCCCTAATAAAGACCTAAGACAGATTTTATTTTAAGTATGGTTGTGCATAATACAACCTCCCTGTGCGCACGTCACTGCTTAATTCAGTTTAAAGTGGTACACAGGGCTCATATTTCCAAGGCAAAGTTATCCTCCATGTACCCAGATATTAGTCCATACTGTGTAAGATGTAAAGTAGCAGAAGCCTCTCTCATCCACATGTACTGGTCCTGCCCATGTCTAAACAAGTACTGGATGGAAGTATTTCATACTCTCTCTCTGGTGCTTAAAATCAGATTAGAACCAAACCCACTGACTGCCCTGTTTGGGGTCATGGAGGGAGGAAGGAAGTTAACCACTGCACAGGGGCACACTTTGTCTTTTGCCTCCCTTTTGGCTCGTCGGGCAATTCTGTTCAGGTGGAAGGATCCCTTCCCTCCTACTCGTGCACAATGGCTGGAAGACATCATGTCCTGCTTAAAACTGGAGAAAATTAGATACTCGCTTCAGAAATCAAATAAGTTCCAGAAAGTGTGGGGACCTTTTCTAGAAGCATTCCAGACCCTGTGAACTATACTTCATATTTCTTTTGTATTCCTAGTGCAGGCTTTTGATGATAGAGTGACCTCATATTGTGATTAGTAATCTGGCAGTGACAGGGGAGGGATTAGTTTGGTCTGTAGTTTTTTTTGTTACTATTTTATATTTTTTCATACTGTCTAATTGTTTTTTATATTTTGTACACTGGTGTATGCTATGATTAACATGCCCATGTCTACTCAAAATATTTGTAATCGACATGCAGCATTTCACCTTTTTTTACTCTGTGAAAATTCCAATAAAAAGATCTTGAATTAAAAAAGTATGGTTGTGCAGTGGGACCAGTTGTGGGTGGGTATGGTGGAGGTTTAACGTTGAAGGACGACCTGAGGAAACGTCTGGACAGACAACAGGTTTCACTGTGGACCAGTTCAGGACCTTTGACTAATCAAACCGCTGGTGGATTTATATCTGAATGCAGCCAGAGCTGAGTGGAGGACTGACGGAGGTCCACCGATCCTGCAGGTACCCGGGCCGTCTGGACCTACGGCGGGCCTAAGCCTGTGCCTAGAGGACCAGACAACGCTGGGCTCCAGCAGACCGGAACCTCGGGACGGATGAAATCAGGAGACTTGGACAGATTTCACGGGACTGAATGTCGTTAACCTTGTAGGTTAACGTACGCCGACCTGGCTGACTGAATCCAAGCCTTCCTGTAGCTCAGGGGTCGGCAACCCAAAATGTTGAAAGAGCCATATTGGACCAAAAACACAAAAAACAAATATGTCTGAAGCCGCAAAAAATGAAAAGTCTTGTATGTATAAGCTTTAGAATGAAGGCAACACATGCTGCATATTTCTATATTAGTTATAACTGGGGGAAGATTTTTTTTTTCATTATGCACTTTGAGAAAAAAGTCGAAATGTCGAGAAAAAAGGAAAAATGTCGAGAAAAAAGTTGAAATGTCGAGAAAAAACGGGCGGGAAAACTGGAATTTAATCAACTTGTGACCAACTGGGGGAACTAGTGCAGGCAGACCAACCTCTATCCGCCACAGTTTGGCTCAAAAAACGACATTCGATCTTTGAATAATTCCTACACATCTGTCAGGAGAAGCCTTTCCTTGTATCCATGAAAACATATGTTGTGCTGAGATTTTCACACTCACAGTTAACATTAAAACCAAAATTGCAAGTGAATCTCCAAATGTATTTTGGGTAAAATGGTTGGTCATCAACAGCCGTCTATCAACGTCATCATGGATCACTTGTCAACAGAGCAGTAATCCTGCAGTCTAAACATGAGCGGGAGTTAGAAACACAAAAGTGGAGCTTTAAAATGCAAAGAAAAAGAAAAAAGGGAGCAAGAAAAAGCCAAATTGCCAAAGCTAGATGCACATTTTGTTGGTCCTAATCCTCCTGCTGTGGGAGATGAACCTGACGTTGTTAGTAGAGATTCATCCCCGGCACCGGGACAGAAGCTGCACCCTGGTCAGGGAGCAGGTTTACAGGTAGATACAGTTAAGCCTGATTTAAGGTTCTGCGTTAAACCAACGCAGAGCCTACACCGTTGCCGTGACGCCGTCGTGAACCCTTCAGACTTCTCCAACACTCCATTTCTCCGCGGTGCAGTACCCCCCCCAGAGCGCTAGGGGGTTGTGATCTTTTCCTGAATGGATTATCCGACTTTTCCGGTCACAGTGAATCAAAGAGTTAAGGACAACTATTGTGCAAAAAACCAAAACAAAAAAGATTACACATACATGAAGAAAAGAGCGATGAAAATTCACTACTGCTTCACGAACCGGAAATGCATTGCTACCAAGGGAACCAATCACAGCCCTCTCGGTCTGCATTGGGTCTGCGTCACCTCGACGCCTAGTTACAATTTGTGGGAGGTGCAGGTCAGACACGGCGTGGCGTGCGGCGTGGCGTGCGGCGTGGCGTGCGGCGTGGGGTGCGCGACGCGGCGCAACCTAAGACATAGGCATGGTGTGGATTTGTTGCAGAACCATAATCCAGCCTTTAGAACAATCACAGACACACACTGGCAGCAAGAACATGAGAGTTTTGTGGTAAATTGTTGATAGTAGCCCGGCCGCCGAGCTTATTTCCTCCTCTGTGTCTCGGCTCCAGGCTGCAAAGGGGCCCGGTCATATTTCCCCCCCCCCGGTGATGAGGAGCTGTAAATCAAACCCAGACTGAAGCGGACCGTGTCATTATCGTTTATTTAATTGTTTCCTGAACAATTCAAACAATGAAGTGACAGAATACGTGTCTCTAGATTTAGGGGCCCAGCGAGGGGCCCTGGACCTCGGTGGGGGGACCCCTGCTGGGCTCCGCTGCAGCAACTCTTCCCGTGTCATCCGAGGAGAAGCTCACATCTAAACGCTTCCAGCGTGGCGGTCGGACGCGGCCATGCCACGCCCACATCTACCATCAAACTACAGACTCATTTAAGTTAAGTTAAGTTAAGTTCATTCAGTCCAGCAGCTCTCCTCTGCCGTCCTCCTCTTCTTGCCGGTCCTCCTGTGGCCCCGTGAGTCCCGGGGCCTGCACACGCCCTGGCGCTTGCTCTTGCCGGCCTCCGCCCGGCCGGCGGCGGCGCAGCTGAGTCCGGCGGCGCAGTCGCAGCGGCCCAGGTTCCTCTTCAGCTTGGTGGGGCCGCGCAGCAGACAGGCCTCGCCCTCCACCGGGATCCTCTGGCACCGCTTCCCCGTCAGGTAGCGCACGCAGCAGAGGTCTGCGGCGCAGTCCCCGGACCGCACGCAGCTCGCCATCTCCGGAGCTGAAACACACACACAGGGGTCAGCCGGGAGGGCCTGCTGCACTGCATTCTGGGACATTTTCAATTCAATTTCATTAAAATTCAATTGTATTCAATTCAATTCAATTCAATTTTATTTGTATAGCGTCTAATACAACAGATGTTGTCTCCAGACCAGGGGACCCTTATTATCAAAAGAGCCATTTTGCCCCTACTTCTGTTGTTTATTCTGTTGTCGAGAGCCGCAAGAAATAACAGAGATTTTAAAAGTTTTCATCTTTTATTTATGTTACAACCCCTAAATATAACAAGAAGTGCAGTGTGCATTTGTAGGCGTATTTTGAAATAAATTAAACTGTAGGACTATTTCAGTCTATATTTGTGTAAAAGTAAAATAGAAACTACCCCAATTTAATATAAATAAAACATTTAGCTGCAGCTTAGCAGCTTTAAAAATAAATATAGAAATATAGAAATTAAAAATAGTTATTTTAAAGTTAGATGGCATCAACTCAGACTCCAAGATAACTGCCGAAAAAAAATAAACTAATAATATGATTTTCCAAGGCCAAAGGGAGCCGCTACAATGAGGAGGAAGAGCTGCATGCGGCTCCGGAGCCGCAGGTTGCAGACCCCTGCTCTAGACGCTTTCCAGAGACCCAGAACATGAACCCCCGAGCAATTATTACATAAACAATGGCAGGTAAAAACTCCTATAGTGGGAGAAAAGCCTTAAGCCAAACAGTGCCAAGGAAAACTCCCCTTTAGGAGGGAAGAAACCTTGAGCAGGACCTGGATCATAAGGGGGGACACCCCTGCTTCCATCACCCACCTTTGGTCCTGTTGAAGCCCTCGCCGTCCGCCTGCCCGTCCGTGTCGGGTTCTGGCCGTCTGTCCACCCGTCTGTGGTTGGGCGACGGCCTCCTCTGAGCTCTGTTGCTGCAGCCTCCCCTCTGAAGGACAGAACACAGATACCTGTCTCAGTTCTGCGCTCATCTGCACTGATCCTGCTATAATCCCATATCATCTAAATAATGTGACAGTTTTATTTTATTTCTGACCATTTGTGCTATTTTTGGGCGAGATGCAACCTCCATTCAGCTCCATGTCAACGTCAATAAACATACTTAAGAAAACATTCAAGAAAATTGTCCGGGCCACTTTAAATTTCAAGTTGGCGCCCATTTTTCAAGATGGCCGCCACCTTGTTCGATCAATTAAGTGATGTAATTGTTTGGTTGGTGATATAGGCATGAAAATTGGCAGAAAATTGGCATAAAAGGGCAATGTTGCTACCATTTTGCTAACAACCTGAATGCGATATATTAGTATCCAGAAATGATTTCCCTTTTCTTCTTCTTCTTCTTATTCTGCATACTTTTTCGTCCGAACCGCAACGTGCACCCATGCATGGCATACATCGTTGAATGCGTCTCCATCGTGCCTCGATGGGCATTACTTTTCTCAGTCAAAAGTGTTACCGTGGCAATGCTAGCGGCTACTGTAGCAAGCAAGAAAAAGGGCAAAAATTCCGTACCTTTTTACTCGGCCATACTTTATCGTAGAGACATCATTCAAACGTTCAAACACTCGGCCCGATTGGCACTAAAGGAACGTGCAACCTAATCATGCCAATAATTACAGTTTTTGCAAGTTTTAACTGTCAATAAAAAAAAAATTACATTTGACTTTGGAATCTTGTTGCTAGGCAACAGGTTATCGTAGAGACATCATACAAATGTTTCCCGACTCGGCACGCTGTGGACTTCAACATATTAAAACTTCATGAAGCTGTGATTTAAGGAAATTTTATTGTCAAAATCCATGCCAAATGGCCCCATTCATTCGGATGGGGTTTTTACTATGGTGACAAAAAAAACCTATCCGTTAACGTAGCCTGAACCGGAACGTGCACCCATGCATGGCATACATCTTTAGATGCGTCTCCATCGTGCCTCGATGGGCATTACTTTTCTCAGCCAAAAGCGGGGGTTCAGTGCACTGAACCCCCGCTAAAGCACTGTCCAGCCCACTAAACCACTGCTAAACCACTGCACTGGTCACTAAAACACTGCTAAACCACTGCACGGGTCACTAAACCACTGCTAAACCACTGTCCAGCCCACTAAACCACTGTAAACCACTGCTAAACCACTGCACTGGTCACTAAACCACTGCTAAACCACTTCACTGCCCGCTAAAACACTGCTAAACCACAACTAAACCACGCTAAAGCACTGCACTGCCCACTTTTAGGTTTAGTGGGCTGTCCAGCCCACTAAACCACTGCTAAACCACTGCACTGCCTGTTAAACCACTGCTAAACCACACTAAACCACTGCTAAACCACTGTCCAGCCCACTAAACCACTGCTAAACCACTGCACTGCCTGTTAAACCACTGCTAAACCGCACTAAACCACTGCTAAACCACTGCACTGCTCACTAAACCACTGCTAAACCACTGCTGAAGCCACTGCACTGCCCACTAAACCACTCGCAAACCTTAACTAAACCACCGCTAAACACCACAACTTCCCACTAAACCACAACTAAACCACTGCATTGCTGACTTAACCCCATAACTGCCCACTAGACCACTCTACAACTACTAATACTCTTTTTGTTGTTGTTTTTGAAAATCCTCGTGGTATTTTTCATTTTGATTTGTTCCAGTCAAATGTGACTTCTGCCATCACACTGAAAACCTCTTCCTAATTTATTTATTTTTTAAATAAAGCAACAGACTTCTTTTTTCATTTTTTGACCTAATGATTATGAATTTTTTGACCTTAGATAAAACTTGACAGTCTGACACCTTCAGTAAAACACACAGACACACACACACACACACACACACACACACACACACACACACACACACACACACACACACACACACACACACACACACACACACACACACACACACACACACACGTATGTACACACTAGTCTCCGAGCTAATTAGAGAATTGGAGCAAACCCTTTAAAGGATTGCAGTGATAGGAGCAGGAGAAGTAGGTGGAGGTAGGTTCATGTTCTCACCGGTGGCTCGGAGGTCTGCGGCGTCACCTCTTTGGAAGATCTGATGGTGTTGGAGTCCAGAGCCAGACCCCAGACCAGAGACACACACAGGACGCTGCGCAACATCCACATCCTCTCGCCTTCAATAAAACACTCTCTCTTTAAATTCAGCACTGTTCAATGTTTCTGCGCCTCTAAGCAAGCGTTTTACTTGTTTTCTTTTATATTTCTAAATGCTGGAATTTAAGTTATTTTTAAGCCAGTCCTGTTTGGATCTTCAAATGTCTCCTCTTGGTCATAAAAAAGGTTTTTTAAAGTATAAAAAGGCAGATTTCTCTTGTTGTTGTCAGATGCTGCAGAAAGCCTTGAGACTGCCGGTCCTGAGTGTCCTGTTGCCTTCAGGTGCATCTGTTTTTATAGCCATCCCCTCCTTCTGATCCATCCTCTCTCAGCCGCCCGGGTCTCAGAAGTTTTGAAGGAGCGTTTGAAGCTCGACCGCATCAGTCGGCAAAGACAGCGCCGCCTTCCCTTCCTTCCTGGAAGCCCCACGGCCTCAGGTGAGGCGGGATGTTTGATATGTGACACTGCAGAGACCACAGAGAGATTAAAACACACCTGGGGAGCTGATACATGTAGACAGCTCTACCTAAGACAGCTAGAGCTGTCTGAAGAGCTGCAGCGCAGCGTGTTTGAAGGTGTGTGTGTGGTTTTACTCATGTGGTTTGAAAGGTCACGATAAAGACTCATTAGAGCTGAAGCTGCGTCTCTCAGGCGGGCGGATGTGAGAGCGTTTACAGGTGATTAAAGCTGATTTAACAGATGATGATAGAAAAACAAACTCAACAAATTCAACTAAGAAATCCAACACAGGCGTTCCTCTGTGTAAGCTCATTTGTCTAAAAAAAGGAAGTGCGACATGACCACAGAAACTAATTCAACGAATTGACATAATAACGACACAGAAAGTCAAAATTGAGACAAAAACTAATCGTGGATGGCATCAACATCCACACAGAGTGCAGCTAGAGGAGATTGTGTGGTCCACTTTAGGAAAAGTGCTTTTAGCCAGTCTGCATTTTCAATCAGGGCTGCTCGTGAGTGGAACTTCATACCAACTGAGATTAGAAACCAATCAAATAATGCTTCTTTTAAGTTTTATCTAAAAAAGTGGTTAATTAGTGGACAAGGCTGTCAACATTACATTTTCCTGTCTTGCTGCGCTGCCTGTCGGTGTTTGTCTGATCCACCTGTCATGTTGCCTATTAGTTTGTCTAGTTACACTGTTGCTTTTTGTGCATGGCTTTTTATTCTGTGTTTAGTGCTTTTGTCTGGTTTGTTTTTGGCCTGTTAGTGTGTTACTGTGTCTCGTGTTATTAATGTTGATGTTACTGTTGCTGCTTCATGTTGTTCTGTTTTCGTTTGTAGCAATTGTCTGTTGTTGAGTTTATGTTAACCTGTGTGTGTATGTGTTTTAGCTTAGTCTCTTACCTTTTAATCTTTATTCTGATGTAGCGTCTTATTTGGAAATGTTTTATTGATTATATCTTAATAATTTTTCTTTTAGGTTGACTATTTTACACCAGTCCACGGACAGCAGATGCAAAATAGCCTTTTTAGCTAATTCTGGCATATTTTACATTTGTTTAAATGTATTATTAACGTGCATTGTCCCTGATAACTAAACCTTTAAATAAATAAATAATAAATAAAACAGTTTTTTTCTGAGGTAGATGTGACAGTTTTTATGCCTAAACCTAACCTTATGTAAGCCTATAACTAAAACTAATCCGACCAACCTACCCCCCCACCTAACCTAAGCCTAACCCGACCTGTTTACTCCCCCACCTAAGCTAAACCTAACCTGACTGATTTAACCCACACCTAACCTAAACCTAACCTTGACGTATCTAAATCCCCCCACCTAACTTAAACTGGTCCTGACCTATATACCCTCCCCCACCTAACCTAAACATAACTTTGACGTATCTAAACCTGCCTACCTAACCTAATCAAATCAAATCAAACTTTATTTATATCACACTTTTTATACAATTGTAACACAAAGTAAAGTGCTTTACATAATAAAATCAACATTTAACATAGAAAAACCAACACACTCAGGTCATTTTCACACCTATCCTCACATTAATACCCACACAGCACAGATATACCTCCTCCCCCACACAGATGGGAAAAGATAATCACGAACATCATAAAAATAAAAAAGATCATAAATAAATAAATAAATAAATAAATAAATAAATAAATAAATAAATAAATAAATACCTGGCTTGACGCTGCGGTGACAAACGATATCTTGGGGATCTAGGTGGAGTCCCCGGTGTGGAAGATCCCCATGAGGAGAAGCAGTGGAGTTAACATATGAAAAAGTAAAAACAACATTAAAATAAACCTTAAAACAAAATTAAAAAAAGTTAATATAAAAGTACATAATGAAATAATTGAAAAATAAGTAGTTAAAATAATGAGAAATAACTAGATAACAATAAACTAAACCACACTAATAAAATAAATACAATTCTTGCCTCTTGCCTCTTTTTAAAAATCTCAATAGTCTCTGCGGCCCTTAGGTTATCTGGTATTGTTCCACAGGTGAGGACTACAGTAGTGGAACGAGGTCTCGCCAAAGGTTTTTGTTCTTACTTTAGGACAATTAAAAGGCCGGTACCAGAAGACCTCAGGACCACAGGGCTCATAATTTAAAAGCAGACCAGATAAATAAGAAGGCCTGAGACCATCAAGACATTTATAAACTAATAAAAGAACCTTAAAATCAACCCTGAAACGCACAGGGAGCCAGTGCAGTGATTTTGAGACTGGTGTAATGTGGTCCTGCCCTCTGGTCCTCGTCAGCTCACGTGCGGCTCAATTCTGTAGTAGTTGTAAACTTAACAAAATAAATTATAGGAAGAGAGCAGGGCATTACAGTAGTCTATTCTACTAGAAATAACAGCATGCATCAACACCTCCGTGCTGGCAAGAGACAGGAATGGCGATGTTTTTAAGATGATTAAATCCTGTCTTTGTTACATTTCTAATATGTGAAACGAAATCCAGCTCAGAGTCAAAAAGAACACTCAGATTTCTCACACACTTAGAAGATTTGAATGTTGCAGTTTTGTTAAAATGATCTCTCTCTTGTTTTCAGGACCCATAATTAAGACTTCAGTTTTGTCCTGGTTAAGCTGTAAGAAGTTATCTCTAAAATACTAAAATCTCTATCTCTAAAAGAACATGAATTGGTTCTATGTCATCAGGAAACACAGTGATGTAAACTTGTGTATCATCAGCATAGCAGTGAAAATCAACGCCATGTCTCCTGATGAATCCCCAAGTGGAAACATGTAGGCTATAAAGTAATGGGTCTAAAACTGGTCCTTGGGGAACCCCATCATTTATTTAATGAAATCTTGAGCAGCATGTGTCCATACTTAAAAAATCGTCAACCGGTGAGATAGGAATAAAACCATTCTAAAACAATGCCAGAGACACCCACCAGACTTCTAAGTCTATTTAATAAAATGTGATGATCTACTGTATCAAAAGCTGAGCTTAGATCCAGTATGACCAAGATTGAAAGCTCAGACAGACAGACAGACAGACAGACAGAATGACAGACAGACAGACAGACAGACAGACAGACAGACAGACAGACAGACAGACAGACAGACAGACAGACAGACAGACAGACAGACAGACAGACAGATAGATTGATAATTTGATAGATAATTAGATAGATAGATTGATAGATCATTCCAAATTCCACATACATATTTGTTGGCTCAGTGTTTGCTGTTTACAGCGAGGCTTTAAAGGTTTAAAGGGTTAAAGGTGGGGACCAACCCCACCAACCTGACTAGGACATCACTGTCCTGTCGTCAGCAGAAGGCTTGGAGCCTCTCTGGGAGCTCTGCCCTGCCCCCAGCATGCAGGACCCCTGGGTGCCCTGGGGCCTCCCTGACATTATCTGCAGCCTTTGCAGCCATGACCGGAGACCAGCAGCTGCCTGGGAGGGAAAAAGCACGTCTGCAACCAGAGGTGGATGATTTGGAAAATGATCACGGGTGACGTGGAAACAGCAGCCGGTATGAACACACACACACATGCACGCACGCAGACACACACACGCACGCACGCACGCCCGCCCGCACGCACGCACGCACGCACGCACGCACGCACGCACGCACGCACGCACGCACGCACACACACACACACACAGTTCAAAAGGACATCGCCTCTTTTATTGGTGGAAAAATGCACCATATCAATAAACTTAAAGGGGATTTATTATGAAAACCAT
Organism: Cololabis saira; assembly: GCF_033807715.1. Taxonomy (NCBI): domain Eukaryota; kingdom Metazoa; phylum Chordata; class Actinopteri; order Beloniformes; family Belonidae; genus Cololabis; species Cololabis saira. The sequence continues at coordinate 43,412,462 of NC_084595.1, read as the reverse complement.
ATTTTCTCTTGCTTTAACATATAAAGTGGTCTCCCCTCAGCCTGACAACTCAGAGAAGGAGGAAAGCAACCAAATTCTGCCGTGTCTGTACAGCCGCCCGGATGAGCCGTCCAGTGTGATGTGGATCTACGAGCCGTTCAGATTCGGCGCATTTTCGTTACGTAACCAAAATGCAAACCACGCCCACAACTATAAAACTGTGTAACTGCATGCGAGCGTCCGACTATCGTAGCACTGCGTGACATCGGACGCTCTCTGTCCATCTCCCTCCAGCAGCTGCCACTTTATTGAGGTTTTTATAGTGAAATGAGGAGGAATCATAGAGATAACTTCTCATTTCAACTAACTGGATCAGCCGTTCCTCATCCATGACCGTTTCCTACAGCGCTTTTAACCGGCTTTCAACGCAAGTGGCAGGAAACGGCCAGCTCAAAATGGTGCGCTGCGTCGCTGCGGCCAGTTAGGACAGTCCAATAGAAAATAAAGCAATGGAATTGATTTTGTCGCTGACGCTCGCTCGCATCGCCTGCAGTTATGAGACGGTGTTAGGACACGGTAACTCCGCCGGCCGGAGCTTCCACTATTTTTTTGTAGCGGTGTATCGCGTCATCGCGTCAGGCAGCCAATCAGCACAGAGCCTCATTATCATAGCCCCGCCCACTCAGAATCACTCATAGATAATGAGGTTAGAGAATGGGAAGATAAAGACATGGCTCAGAGGCTGAATTTCTAATTTATTTAGCAAAAAAAATCAAAAGCTTGTTTTTAAGACATTCATTCCCTGTTTAAAATAGGGATTAGATGCCATTATAGGTCCCCTTTAAACAGATAACAAGCCAATAACTAAATACATGCACATCTATCTATCTATCTATCTATCTATCTATCTATCTATCTATCTATCTATCTATCTATCTATCTATCTATCTATCTATCTATCTATCTATCTATCTATCTATCTATCTATCTATCTATCTATCTATCTATCTATCTATCTATCTATCTATCTATCTATCTATCTATTGAAATAAGAGGTTTAACAAGTGTTTATTCAGGACTTCTGCTGTCCTGAGGAGTGTGTAACATGTGTGCCAAACATACATGAAGCACGTCCTGCTGTAGTGTAAACAGCGCTGCAGCACGTGTGTGTAGATGAGTGTGTGTGTGTGTGTGTGTGTGTGTGTAGGTGAGTGTGTGTGGAGATGAGTGTGTGTGATAAGGTCTGCAGCCTGCAGGTTGTTCCACGGCTTCAACAAAAGAACAGCAGATGCTCACAATTACTGAAACACTGGCACACACACGCGTCTGTACTGCTGTATTTACGAGGACCCTTGCTTACATGATGCAGTCACTGGCTCATGAAGCAGACAAAAATCTCTTCCCAGCTCAGACCCCAGCCTGCTTCTCATCTGAACACTAATAAAACAATGTCCGAGCTTGAAACAGCCCGTCACGTCCCCAGTTAGAACAAATGTCCTCACAAAGCTGCACACCGACAGTCGGTCCCCAGAACGATGCGTGGACGAACACACACGGGTTGGAGGGAGTGTCTGTTGGTGTGTAGATGTGCGTGTCTCCATGTTGTCTGGTTTTATCCTCATCAGAATAAAAGAGATGGAACATTCATCCCCTCACGTCCTCTCCTTGCCTCCTCTCCTCTGTCCTTCTGTCCCTCCTCCCCTCAGGCCGGATATAAAGTTGGCCGGTCAGTAGCGGAGCGGCAAACAACGAGAGCATCACTTCTTCAGGTAGGACCCACCGGCTGTTCACTCTGGTTCTTTAACACAGAAAACAAGTTGTTCTTTTCACTTTTAGACTTAACAGTCAGAGAGACGTTTTCAGTCCTCACGTTCAGAGGATCTATGCAGTTTGGGTGGCCTTATATTTTGATATTCATTTTGGATTTGCTTTATGGTTTAATTATAAAGTGTATAAAGTGTGTTATGTACACTGTAGCCCATGAAGTTGGAATACTTTTGTTTATTTATTTTCTATTTAAAATCATGTCGTGAGAAAAGGTAAAAAATGTTTTATTCCAACTATAAAGAGGAATGTTTTATACAGGACTGTCTCAGAAAATTAGAATATGGTGATAAAGTCCTTTATTTTCTGTAATGCAAAAATGTCATTCATTCTGGATTCATTACAAATAAACTGAAATATTGCAAGCCTTTTATTATTTTAATATTGCTGATCATGGCTTACAGTTTAAGATAACTCAAATATCCTATCTCAAAAAATTTGAATATTCTGGGAATCTTAATCTTAAACTGTAAGCCATAATCAGCAATATTAAAATTATAAAAGGCTTGCAATATTTCAGGTGATTTGTAATGAATCCAGAATGTATGACATTTTTGTTTTTTTAATTGCATTACAGAAAATAAAGAACTTTATCACAATATTCTAATTTTCTGAGACAGTCCTGTATATATGCATTTTCTATTTGACTTATTTTCCAATGATCCAGGCTGTTTTATCTTTAGCCTATAATCAGGCTGACGTGACGCCTGTCACTCACATGGATATGTTCATATAAACATGTTTGATTGAATCTCAGTGAACTCGGGACTCTTGGATCCTACCGATGTTTTACCCGGATGAATTAGAAGCTAAACTACGTTTCAGATCAGTTTTCCATGAACAGAAGACAGAAGAGCGAGAGAGGTGAAGCTGAACAAATGAGATGGACAGAGATAAGAGACAGAGGGGAGGTGTGTGTATGTGAGATAATTGTGTTAGGAAGCAGGAAAAAAGGCATCCAAAACAATCAGCAGACAGAAAAGGGTCGGCTGACTTCAGGCTGACATTCACCACCCCGGTGACACGATGAACCTCCTCCGCCAGAAACTTTAAACCCATCTCTAAATCCTTTCTTACTTAAAACTTAGGAAAGACTTGGAAATACGTGGAAAAACCTAGAGATAATGGAAACAGCAGAAACCTCGTGTATGAGAGGATGAGTTCATTGCTGCCCAAAGAATATGCCCGTAGCCCAGAATTCGAGAACAAACACCCAGAATCAAAGACTCAAAACCCAGAATCAGAGTCCCAACACCCAGAATTGTACACCCAAAACCCACAATTGGTGACACAAAACCAAGAATCTCATAACGGAAAAACCTACAATGGGAGACCCAACACCCAGAATCGGAAACCCAACACCTATAATCGGAGACCCAACACCCAGAATCTGAGACCCAAACCCTGCAATCTGAGACCCAAAACCCACAGTCCTAGATCAAAAGCCCACAATCGGAGACCCAACACACAGAATTAGAGACAAAAAAAAAAACACAATCGGAGGCCCAAAACCCAGAATCTGATAACCCAAAACCCCGATTTGGAGACCCTACACCTAAAATCGGTGACCCATAACCCAGAATCTGAGAACAAAAACCCAGAATTGTACACCCAAAACTTACTATTGGTGACACAAAACCCAGAATCTCATAACCCAAAACCTACAATTGGAGACCCAACACCCAGAATCGGAAACCCAACACACAGAATTAGAGACAAAAAAAAAACAAAATCAGAGACCCAGAACCCACAATCGGACACCCAACACTTAAAATCAGAGATTCAAAATCAAGAATCTGAGACCCAAAAATCACGATCGGAGACCCAAAACCCAGAATTTGAGAAGCAACACCCACATTTGGAGACCCTACACCCAGAATCGGAGACTCAGCACTCAGAATCTCAGACCAAAAACCCAGAATTGTACACCCAAAACCCACAATTGGTGACACAAGACCCAGAATCTCATAACCCAAAACCTACAATGGGAGACCCAACACCCAGAATCGGAAACCCAACACCCAACACCCAGAATCTGAGACCCAAACCCACAATCGGAGACCCAAAATCCACAATCCTAGATCAAAAACCCACAATCGGAGACCCAAAAATCCACAATCAGAAACCCAACACACAGAATTAGAGACCAAAAAAAAAACCACAATCGGAGACCCAAAACCCAGAATCTGATAACCCAAAACCCACAATCGGAGACCCAACACTTAAAATCAGAGATTCAAAACCAAGAATCTGAGACCCAACACCCAGATTTGGAGACCCAACGCCCAGAATCTGATAACCCAAAAACCCAAAATCTGAGACTCAAAACCCCAAATTGTACACCCAAAAGCCCCAATTGGTGACCCAACACCCAGATTCTGAGATCAACAAATCAAAATGTCTCAGTGTGATCATCTTTCTGGGTTCCATTTTTCTCTTCCTTCTTCTTCTCTGGTTTTGAACCGTCTTCCTCACTTTTTCTCTCACAAATCTGAAAAGATTCAAATCACTGCTGCGTCAATCTAGAGGGGGGAGGCGGGACATAGCTGAGCTCTAGCAGCTCATTGGCTATTGCGCCCCATCAGCACATGCAGAGCTCTCTGTGTGAAGTGATGACCCCTTTGGTTCCAGAAACACTGATTACGTTTGGGCCTTGTTGACTTGGGCATGAGACTGCACTTGGGACGTTAGTTTTGAGTGCATTCTTGTAAGTCTTTACTGCTGGTCATATGTGGAGTTTATATGACTCCTTTCATTTAGGACGGGCTCAGTGTTGTCCCAGAAACACTCACTGCAGCGGTCTGGGTCACCAATCAGTAGATATGTTGAGATTTACACTTATTAGTGGGAGCATCCAGTGCTCAGATGTTTACTCTCCCAGTCAGACACCAAGCCTGGGCTTTAAAAGCAGCTGTAGCGTGAGGGTTCAGACTTATATTTGGAGTCTGATAACGACAGCCCGCTCTGCCGTTTTATTAAAGATCAGATATGATATGAAGGAGCTCTCATTCTGTGTTCAGCTGCCCGCTGATGTCACCGGGTTCAGTACAACAAAGGTATCATACATATCTCCCATTTTACTGTGGATTTATTTATTATTTTCGTGTGTGACGTTAGTGAGCTAGCTGCTCTGAACGTCTCTGATATTAAAACAATATCTCAGTTTCCCTTCAGGTTGAGAGTTAAAGAAGGTGTCACGTGACATGAAAAAGACAACGGCAGCGGAAACACGTATGCTAAATTAATCATCTTTACGACAAACATTTGATCTCTTTAGGGTTGTTTTGTAAAAAAGTGTGTACAAGCCGAAATAAAGATTAATTAATTCATTCATTCATGGCAAAACCGTGGAGATGACGTTGCCATCAATCTTTTCTCTTCCAAGGATGATGTAGCAAATTGTTCTGTGGAAATATTCATGACAACTGAGGGCAGAAGATCAGTAGATATTGTAGTTTTCATCTGATTCATCATTCATTTCTTTTTTTTTAATCATATAAGATAAATGATGTTCCGTGGCAATTATTTGTTTGTCCTTTTTTCATGCTTTAGAAAGAGTTTAACCTGAGTCTGGCCGTACAACAATGACGATAATAAAAAGCAGAATGGGAGGCAGAGCCTTCAGATTTCAGACCCCTAACCTCTGGAATAATCTTCCAGTCTTGGTCCGAGAGGCGGACACACTCTCTGCCTTTAAGAGTCGGCTTAAAACCTTCCTGTACGAAAAATCCTATGCTTAGAGTCAGCTAGTAGATGTTACTGTGTTTTTGGATGTTTTGCTGTTCTTCTGTTTCTCCGATGCTGATGTTTTATGATGTGTTATATCTGATCACTTTTATCTCTGTTTTTCATGTTGTGAAGCATCATGAGATGACATTTGTTATGATTTGACGCTATACAAATAAATTAAGTTGAATTGAATTGAATAGCAATCATACAAAGTTAGAGCTAAATATAATTTGAAAAGAAAAGCACTGGAATTACGAATGGTCTTTATTATTTTTTATTTTTTATTAATGGTCTTGGTCTTTATTTGAGGGTTGACTTGGGACTTGATGGTTTTTATTTGAGATGTGACTCGGGACTCGTTGGTCCTTATTTGAGAGGTGACTTGGGACTTCTTTATTTGAGCGTTGACATATGACTTTTTGGTCTTTATTTGAGGGTTGACTTGGGACTTGCTGGTTTATGTTTGAGAGTTGACTTGGGACTTGATGGTCTTTATCTGAGAGGTGACTTGGGACTTCTTTCTTTGAGAGTTGATGTAGAATTTGTTGGTCTTTATTTGAAGGTTGACTTGGGACTCATTTGTATTTATTTGGGGGTTGACTTGGGACTTACTGGTTTTTATTTGTGGAATGACTTGAGACTCTCTGGTTTTTATTTGTGAGGTGACTTGGGACTTGATGGTCTTTACTTGAGAAGTTACATGGGACTTGTTGTTACTTATTTGAGAGGTGACTGAGGACTTGCTGGTTTTTATTTGAGAGTTGACTTGGGACTTGATGGTTTTTATTGTAGGGTATCCTTGGGACTTGTTGGTCTTTATTTAAGAGGTGATTTGGGACATCTTGGTGTTTATTTGAGAATTGACTTGTAACTTGCTCATCTTTATTTGAGGGGTGATTTGGGACTTGCTGGTCTTTATTTGAGAGTTTACTTGAGAGGAGAGGTGACACTAATAAACTTCTACAATGATACATTTTTACACTGATAAACATCTACTTTTATCAATATCTACACTGATGAATATCTACTGTACACTGATAAATGTCTACACTTTGATGAACATCTACACTGATGAACATTTACGCTGATAAATGTCTATACTGATGAACGTCAGCTGATGAACATTTAGACTGATGAACATCTATACTGATGTATATCTACTGTACACTGATGAACGTCTATACTGATGAACGTCAGCTGATGTTCATTCAACACACAGTTGAAAGTGAACCATGAAGAGATGCTATCAGGCACTGTAAAGCAGCTGTGTTTAGAGTCCAATATAAATAAATCTAGGTGAAGGTGACAGGTGTTTTCTGTGTTTTCAGGCATGGCGTGGCTCCATCAGAGCCGAGAGTCTCCCCGGCTGGTCCTGGTGGTGGTGTGTGTGGCTCTGCTGCTCGACAACATGCTGCTAACTGTGGTCGGTGAGTAAACTGAGACAGAAAAACAAAATGATGCCCCCACATCTCAGATTTGTGTTATTTGTATTTTTTTACTCTGTCAAATATTCCCACTAAAAGTAGCCAACTTATCTTATGTATGGATGTGATGATGTGCTGTATTCAGCCCCCCCCAAGCTTCTCCAGCAGCCTCTCCAGGTGCAACCAGCTTTCCATCAAAGTTGGTGCTCTGCGCAAAGTAAAAACCAAACGCAATGATCTGAAAAGCTCACAATTTTGAATTTGATGGCAGCAACACATCTCACTAAAGTTGGTCCAGAGTGATGTTCATCACTGTGTAGTATCTCTTCTTTTAGCAAACATCTCTAAACATCTCGATCTGAGGAGACCATGTGATGGTGTTCTGTTTTCATGTAGGGCTGGAGCTGCTCAGCAGTCCTGGGTCTTTGCTTTCATGATGTTTCCAGATGTTTTCAGTTGGTAAAAGATCTGGACTGCAGTCAGGGCAATTCAGCACCTGGACTCTTCTACTATAAAGCCATGCATCTTTAACGGATGTTGTATGTGTGTGTGTGTGTATGTGTGGTTTGATTCTATGTTTGGGCAAAGACTTTAGGGTTGTTTCTATGTTTGTTGGAGTATGATTGTCGCCGTGCCTCGTGTCCAAGACAAATTTCTCCTAAGGGAGACAATAAAGATTCATCTTATCTTATCTTATCTTATGTTTTGGGGTTTTTGATGCCAGTATTAAGAAAAGGTATTTTGTTGTTATTTATAACTGAATTATAATGACAGTGACAACAAAGTACTGAATTGGATTGATGTGATTTAACATTGTGTAAAAGATGCATGACCTTCCCTGATGAAGATGTTTGGAGGATGTGTGCTTTGACCTTTGTTTCAATCCATGATAAATCAGGCTGTATTGACTGATCTCCTGTAACACATAGATTTCCTTTGGTGCTGTTGATCTGTGTTGGTTTGGAACTCATACAAATGAATCAGAGTTAATAAAAAAATGATCAAATGAGCTTAACGAGCAGACCTGGGGGCCTATGGGAACACAGCCCCCTTACACGTGACCTGCTAACCTATAATAGTAACAAATGTTACATTAAATGAATTTTTATCCTTTCAAACACCAATACCTAAGTACCATACAAATGGGTGCTGTCAGAGTTCAGAGGAGCACTTGCTGGGTTCTGCTGGTACCTGCGATGGCTCACTTGTTATCAGCTCTTACAAGACAGAAACTGGGGAGGTAGAGACATCCAGCATCCTCTGGTTATCCCTGGTGGTACAGGAGCCCACAAAGCAGCCCAAAGGCCCAGTTGTCAGGTGCGCAGACAACCCCTCCAGGTGTCATCAATGTGAGATACTGAGAACAAAATGATTTTTGAAAGCAGAAATATGAGTTATTTCTGCTGTAAAGCTGAACACTTTAACTCACTTAAGTCACTTTTGAATCCAGCCACTAGTGGTCTGTAGAGGATCTGCAGGCCTGAATTCAATTCAATTCAATTCAATTCAATGCAATTGTATTTATATAGCATGTATTCCAACAGAAGTTGTCTCTAGGCGTTTTCCAGAGAACATGACCCCCCAGCAGTTATTACATAAACATTACATAAACAATGGCAGGTAAAAACTCCCCTAGTGGGAGAAAAACCTTAAACCAAACAGTGGCTTTAAAAAATCCCCTTTAGGAGGAAGAAATGGACCAGGACCTGGATGATAAGGGGGGACCTTCCTGCTGGAGCCCAGCTGGGCAAAGCGAAAGGAAAAAGAGAAAACAGACAGAGAGAATGAAGAACAGAGAAAGGACAGACAATTTTAGATAATTTTAGGAAATTGGTCTATAATTAGCTAAGGTGTCTGGGTCAGGAGAAGGTTTTTTAAGTAAAGGTTTAATTACTGCGACTTTGAAAACCTGTGGTACATATCCTAAACTTAGGGATAGGTTAATTTGGTCAGTATTGTCGTGCCAATAAGAGAAAAAATATGTTTGAATAGTCGAGTCGAGATGGGGTCTGACATACATGTGGTTGACTTAGCTCTATTAACGAGTGAGGTCAGCTCAGGGAGGTCTATAGAATCAAAACAGTCTAGAGGCAAGTCAGAGCGTAGGGAAGTCGCTAAAGCTGAAGAAACGCCCACAACCGGCTGGTTGATTTCTTCTCTGATTCTCATGATTTTACTGTTGAAGAAGCTCATAAAGTCCTCACTACTGAGAGCTGCAGGAATGCACGGCTCAACAGAGTTGTGACTCTTTGTCAGCCTGGCTACAGTGCTGAACAGAAAACGTAGGTTACTTTTGTTATCCTCTATCAACGTTGAATAATAAGCTAATAAGGCTTTTTTTATATACTATTAGAATATCTTTCCATTCACGATAAGAGTCTACAGACTTACAAGAGTGCCACTTCCTTTCCATTTTATGCATGTTTTGTTTCAACATGGGGATATCTGAATTATACCAGGGAGTTAAGCTCCTAAGGTTGGAAACCCTCCTTTTCAAAGGAGCAACTTCATCTAAAGCTGAATGCAACAAATCAGCAGTGTTACTAGCAAGGAAATCAACATCTGCAGAGGTAGAACCCAGGTCACTGGCCTCGACTACATCACTATCACTATTTTCCACTGTCGTAAGATGAGCAATGGCCTCCCTAAATTTAGCAATAGCTTCATCGGACAAACATCTGCTAAAATAATACCTCCTATTTTGCTATTCAACATCGACAATAATAAATTCAAATGTTATTAAATAGTTGTCGTTTACAGTTTACAGTTTACAGGCGTAAACCGTAAACCGTAGGTGAGGACGAGATCGAGGGTAAGATTAAAACAGTGTGTCGGTTTGTTTACTCTTTGTGAGATACCCATTGATTCTAGAAGAGAATTAAAATCTAATTTAAGATTATCGCTTTCAACATCCGTATGAATGTTAAAGTCCCCCACTATGATGAATTTATCTGTACTGATCAATAAACCAAATAGGAAATCTGAAAATTCAGACAGAAACTCTAGATAAGCGCCAGCAGGGGGCCGGTACACTACCACTAACAAATTGGCTTCCAGTACAGGAAATGCAGGCCTAAATCCAAGCTTCAGTGGTCTGTAAAGGAACTGCAGGCCTGGATCCAACCTGAAGCGGTCTATAGAGGAACTACAGGCCTGAATCCAACCTCTAGTGGCCAATAAAGGAAATACAGTCATGAATCTCACTTGTAGTGGTCTGTAGAGGAACTGCAGGACTGAATCCAGCCTGTAGTGGTCAGTACAGGAACTGGTTACTGGGTCATGGTCCTGGCTTCTACCCTGCATGGGAGAGCTTTAACCTGCATTTGTGGATATAACAACCACCTGTGCTTTTAGACAGACATTTCTGGAAGATTCCTGAGTCCATGTACTTGTTTCCATGACACATTCATGTCTAGTTTTAGTACAGTTCCACCAGAGGGCAGGCCTGAATCCGGATCAGTTGGGCATAAAATGCTAATTTATGAGAACATTTAATTTTTTCATAAAATACAGTATTGCAGCTTTGTGCAAATAGTGTACATTTGTTAAACAACATAAGCTCAGTCTGGATCAGGAGCGTGAAGGCAGCACGTCATCAAACCTGAACTCACATGATAACCAGACTTTCATCTGTCCACAAATGTTTTGGCCTTTGTCCTCTAATGGAGGTTCGGATTTCTGACGCAGCTAAAAACCTTGAGGTCGATGCTGTCGTCCGCTGTTAGACTCACACTCTCACACACACACATACACACACCAATACTCCTCACCTCCTGAACTTGAACTTTAAAACAGATGTTGAGAGTTTGTCTCCTTTTGTATTTTCTCAGATATTCTCTGCTTCACATAATTATGAGATTTAAACATCATATTTTAACACATGCTAGCCTTGTTTTCGCAAATGTTGAAACAAAGACGGGATTAAAGAGGAGAATCAGATGACTGATCATCTTAATATGATGGCCGAGACCCGCCATTGCTGAGAATAAAAGTAACGCTGCAAACAGAAACAAACGCCGCTGCAAATTAAAGAAACGCTGCAAATAAAAAGAAACGCTGCTGCAAATAAAATAAACGCTTTGCAAATAAAATAAACGCTGCAAATAAAAACAAACGCCGCTGCAAATAAAAGAAACTGGTGTTTTTATGTGAGAGGAGAAGAAGAAGACGAAGAGGACGTAAGTGAAAATGAAGAAATAAGAAGAGCGAGGAATAAGAAGAACAATGAACGAGAAAATAAGTGAAAAGGTTAGTGTTCTTCTCCTCTCACATAAAAAAACCGGTGCATCGGCAAAAATAGTCCGCGGTAATTCACTTCCGTTGTGGCTTTTTTATTTGCAGCGGGGTTTCTTTATATTTTCAGCGTTTCTTTTATTTGCAGCGGCGTTTGTTTCTGTTTGCAGCGTTACTTTTATTTTCAGCAATGGCGGGTCTCAGCCACCGTATCTTAACCATAATCTCTGATGTTTGCGTTTTTTAGCCAAACATGTTCCCCCTTTCAGCATTCTCCCTCTTCGGTCGTCTCACAATCTGAGATTGGTCTTTTTGAGAGTTCTTCACCTGATCAACTCAGCAGGGCCGTTAATGTGAAAGTAAATAATAAACTGAAAACACGCAACGAGTCCCACAAATGCAGGACTTGGCGGAGGCCTCTTTTGCAGCACCGCTACATCTCCTGGTGCAGGTTTTTAGGGGTTCGACACTTCAAGCTACAGAAGTCAGGACTCTCTGGTTCCTTCAAATGGAGGTTCTGCTGCGATTCACAAGTCTTCGGGCCAAGACTTGGACAGCGTGGAACATTTAAATGTTTCTTGCTGTTTCAGCAGTATGATAAGAATCATTGTCGGGCTGAGAGGTCCACCTCCTTCCTAAGGTCAGTTTAGTGGGCACCAACTTTTTTTTAGGCAAAACGGGCCAGAAAAACGTTTAAACCGACTTTAAAAAGTCATAAAAGTTAAGTCTTTCAGAGGGATGCAGAAGTGTTTTGGGGCGTGATCGCAGGACCATCAAACGTGTTTCTGCAAATAGTCAGCAAGGTTTGTTAGAGGAAAAAGACTCAAGTTAACTGCCAAAGGCTAGGGAAGGATCCAATGTGAAGATACCAAGAAGTCCGTATCCTCCAGAGCCGTCATATTCCAGAGCTGCTTGCTGCCTGGAGAATCCAGAAGTACGAGGAGTGTGGTGTTCAGAGTAGTGCTATCAGGCGATTCCAAAAATTAATCTAATTAATTACAGGATTTATAATTAATTAATCTAATTAATTGCATTTTAATCTCATATCTCATATGACTAATCAATTGAATACACGAAGAAGAGAAGATTGGAAATCCACATTTTTATTGGTGAAGTGTGTTTCATGAATGAAATTCAAAAGAAAAAATATCTTCCTGTTCAGTTGGTCGTGCATCTGTGCACGTTGGCCTGGGGGAGTGGTTTTAATACGGTTTGGTCAGGACACCATTCCTCCTTGATCGTCTTCCACGATTGAAATCGGCTGCAATCAGCAGCAACCCACTTTGCAATTGAGTTTGTCAGTTTTTCTGTCGTGGCTTTGCTCATTCGTTTCCCGGATTTTGCAAGCGTGGGTTGGTGAAGTGAGCTCACGCTAGCACTAGCTGTACAGTAGCTGTAACGTTTACAGTGGATTGGACATGTTTAGTGTTTAAATGATAATTCAGGCTGGAGCAGCTCCGCTGATAGGAACATTATTTTTTACAAAATGTACAAATCACCACGTTCTTGTTGATAGTCCCGTCTTCTTTCTTTTTATACATAAACTTGCCGTTCAAAGGCCCTAACAAAGATTTGCTGAGTCTCCCCTGAGTCGTCCAGGTCTGTCACTGCTTTGTTAGTTTGACCAGCAGCAGGAGGGAAGTGACCTGTTACTGCCAAGTGAACTACGGCTCCCTCAATGGGACACATTTAAAATGCTTGCGCATTTTGCCACTCATAATTAATTGCGTTAATTTTCATAATGCGTTAATTAGCAGTGTAATTAATGAATCTAATTAACGTGCTAAACTGACAGCCCTAGTTAAGAGACATGGCCGAGTGGAAACATCAAGACTGGGCCAAGAAATATCCGAAGACAGAATTTCCCAAGGTTTTATGGACTGGATGGATGGGTTACTGGGTCAGAGCTCCACGTCGGTATCACTGAAAACGACCTGGTTGAACCTTTTCAGGCCGGACTCAAAACCAATCCCCACACCTGCTGCCAGTTTTTAGAAGACTTTCTTCAAACAGCGGTACAGAAATGGTCTGTATCTTCCAAGAAGACCCTGACCTTTATGCAGGAAAATATTCCACAGAACACGTCACTGCGTAGTAAATAAAAGATGGAAGAACAACGACACGCCTCCTACCTCACCAGACCCAATCAGATTCACTCGTCTGAGAGGTTCTTGCCGATGCTGCACAAGAAGGTAACCGTCAATAGATCAACAAACCAACAAACCAACAGACTCCATGAACGGAAGGTTTATGACGGTTATTGAAAAGTCTATGCAGGTTTTAGGGACATATAAGACGTCATTTTCAGGGAAGGTCTTCGTCTTTCAATAGGTTACATACTAAATCCGTAACAAAACCATGACTTCATAGAAGAAGAGTCCACTAGCTGACCCGTTTGCCAACTGAAAACATCTGGAAACATCATGAAGCAGCTCCAGTCCTACATCAGACCAGAAGGGGGCGACATCATCTGGTCTCCTCAGATCCAGATGTTTCCGGAGGGATGTGTGAAGACGAAAGATGAGCCTTTGCGACGCAGTTGATGTTTTTTCTTCTTTTCACGAGATGGTACATTCTGCCCGTTTAAGTATTTAATATATCCTGTTGTGAAATTGTAGTTTTAAACCACTGTAAATTTTTTAATGATTCACATTTTATACTGCATTCCAAGGAGGAAGTCAGGTTGTATTTGTTGTACTGCAGATACTGTATTGAAAAAGAGAATTTGCAGTTATTTTGTTAAGAAACCCTCCTCCCCCCCATCCCAGTGTTACCTTTCCTCTAAAAATGGCGTCCGTATTAATGGTGCCATCGGTGTAAACCGGAGTCAAGTTCTCTCGTCTGATTATGTCTGACCTGGCAATAAAGCTTTTCTGATTCTGATTCTGATTCTGAAGAATAGAAGAACTTGTGGTGGTTTCAATCCTCAGGATTCAAGATTTCTTGTCTTTACTGATCAAGAAATGTTTTCAAAGGTTTCATTACATGTTCACCCTGGCTGGTCCTGGATCAGATATAGAGGGTCTGCGTTGACGTCCCTTCCCTACTGGACCAGCCCCCTTACTCACACTCAGTGGCAAAACATCAGCAAAAATGTCTGTAACTAGTGGAGAAGACGGGATAACAGCCGATTATCGGCTTAAATTAGCGTCAGTTGGACTTGACAGTGACCCGTACAGTTACCCCAAGAACCAGTGGTCCATGGACATTAATATTTGGTACAGTTACCAAGAACCAGTGGTCCATGGACATTAATATTTGGTACAGTTACCAAGAACCAGTGGTCCATGGACATTAATATTTGGTACAGTTACCAAGAACCAGTGGTCCATGGACATTAATATTTGGCCACAAATCCAGTTTCCTGATATTTATATGTACTTAATTTCTACGCCGGGGAAATACACAAAGCAACGCTTGAAGGCTTACAAAAGTCTTGACACTCACCTACTTCATGGCAGGATTTGTTGTAGAAATTAAAGTGATGAGGACACTGAACTTTATGATTTGACAGTTTAACGTTAGCTACCCAAAAATCCAACATTACCTGATACAAAATTGGAACCACAAATCCACGTTTCGGTGCCTGGAATCCAGTTGTTTCTGTGAATTGCAGTGATCCATTTGTCTCTCTTAAACTTATTTTTCAGCAGTCTATAAAACGATAACTCATTTCTTGCTAAATCTATGAGTTCAGTCGATCGCACAACAACTCTTTCCCATTTTAGATGTTTTTGAGTGCTAAAACTGAAAGTTTACGCTGCCACTCAGTCTTTCTGCCACTCAGTCTTTCTGACACTCAGTCTTTCTGACACTCAGTCTTTCTGACACTCAGTCTTTCTGCCACTCAGTGGACGTAACCCTATGTAAAGTTGCATCTGTAACGTCATGTGCATTCTCTCTATAGGGCCTTAGGTACAAATGAATTGTCCTCACACGGTTTACTTTTGCTCACAAAAAGAAATGCAAGGACTCCTACTTAAACTGATCGGTTAATCAATCTCCTGTCTTCAGTGCCAATCATTCCAACGTTCCTCTATGCCATGGAGCATCCCAGTCCAGAACCACAGACTGCCCTGCCATCCCAGCTGACTCTAACTGGTCCCGGGGAAAGTCCCCTGGACACCCGACCCCGCTACGGTTCACCAGCCCTGGGTACGGAGCCCCAGCGGAGCCCCCAGGTGCCTCCACCCTCTTTCTCATCTCTGGTGTCCCTGTTTGACAACACCACCTTCACCCTGCATGAGATCCCAGCTGACCCGACCCCCGACACGGATTCAATGGGTCAGACCAGCCCGACCACAGAGCTGAACGCCAACAAGACTGCCAATGGCACGGTAGGTGACGGACGCCCTCGTAGTCATCAACCATCTCATCACAGATCAATAATATACCCTCCGTCCTCTCTTCTTTTCTGTCCATTGCTTCTGTGGTTTTGCATCCTTCCTTTCCTCCTGCAGGAGTCCTCCTGTCTTCAGGACAGCATGTTTCTCGAGAATGAGAATGTTCGTGTTGGTTTGCTGTTTGCCTCCAAGGCTATTATCCAGTTGCTCATCAACCCGTTCGTCGGTCCACTCACCAACAGGTGACATCCGTGATTCTTCATGTTACAGATAAGGTTTTAAATTAGCTGTACTTTGATTTATCTTTGTTTTTGTCTTTTTTCTGTTAATTAGCTTGAATTCAGAAGATCTGATTTCTTTGTTAGCTAGCAAGTCTATAAAGGTGCTCATATTCTTTTTTGTTTGTTTGTTTTCTGACTTACCTGTAGTGTAATTATGATAAATTATCATCTTACATATGATTTGATGCTCAGAACTTGTGATAAATGTATTTCGTAGTGCTGGCCGCTGAAGCTGCAGTCTGATGACTGCTGGTGCTCGTTGTTCTGGGAGAGTCGTTGTTTGGGACAGCGTTGTCGTTTAGGCAGAGTTGTTGTTCGGGCAGAGCCGTTGTTCTGGTAGAATCGTTTTTACTGGTATAGTCATTTGGGCAGAGTCGTTGCTTGTTATTTTGGCAAAGTCGTTGTTCTGGCAGTCGTTGTTTGGGAAAAGTTGTTGTATGGGCAGAGCCATTGGAGTAGAGTCATTTGGGTAGAGTCGTCATTCTGGTACAGTCATTCGGGTACAGTCATTCGGGCAGAGTCGATTTTCAGGCAGAGTCGTTGTTACAGTACAATCAATGTTCTGGTGGAATCGTTCGTTGTTTTGGCTGATTTGTCGTTCTGGTAAAGACATTGTTCTAGCTGGGTCATCGTTTGGGCAGTGTTGTTGTTCTGATAGAGTTGCTGTTCTGGCCGAATCATTGTTTAGGCAGAGTTGTTCTTTGGGTAGAGTTGTTGTTCGGGCAGACTCGTCATTCTGGCAGAGTCATTGTTCAGGCAGAGCGGTTGTTCTGGTAGAGTCATTGTTCTGGCAGAGTCACAGTTCTGGTAGAGTCTTTGTTCTAGTAGAGTCGCTGTTCTGGCTGAGCCGTTGGTTGTTTTGGCAGAGTCATTGTTCTGGCAGAGACATTTTTATGGCAGAGTCGTTGTTCTGGTACAGTCATTGTTCTAGTAGAGTCATTGTTCTGGCAGAATCGTTGTTCTGGTACAGTCATTGTTCTGGTAAAGACATTGTTCTGGTTGGGTCATCGTTTGAGCAATGTTGTTGTTCTGATAGAGTTGCTGTTCTGGCAGAATCATTGTTTGGGCAGAGTTGTTCTTTGGGTAGAGTCGTTCTAGTACAGTCATTGTTCTAGCAGGGTCTTTGTTCTTGTAGAGTCGCTGTTCTGGCGGAGTCGTCTGTTGTTCTGGCAGAGTCATTGTTCTTGCAGAGACATTCTTATGGCAGAGTCGTTCTGGTACAGTCATTGTTCTGGTACAGTCATTGTTCTGGTACAGTCATTGTTCTGGCAGAGTCATTGTTCTGGCAGAGTCATTGTTCTGGTACAGTCATTGTTCTGGTACAGTCATTGTTCTGGTACAGTCATTGTTCTGGTACCGTCATTGTTCTGGCAGAGTCATTGTTCTGGTAGAGTCGTTGTTCTGGTACAGTCATTGTTCTGGTAGAGTCATTGTTCTGGTACAGTCATTGTTCTGGCAGAGTCATTGTTCTGGCAGAGTCATTGTTCTGGTACAGTCATTGTTCTGGTACAGTCATTGTTCTGGTACAGTCATTGTTCTGGTACAGTCATTGTTCTGGTAGAGTCATTGTTCTGGCAGAGTCATTGTTCTGGTAGAGTCATTGTTCTGGTAGAGTCATTGTTCTGGCAGAGTCATTGTTCTGGTAGAGTCATTGTTCTGGCAGAGTCGTTGTTCTGGTACAGTCATTGTTCTGGCAGAGTCGTTGTTCTGGTACAGTCATTGTTCTGGTACAGTCATTGTTCTGGTACAGTCATTGTTCTGGCAGGGTCCTTTTTCTGGCAGAGCCATGTTTTGGCAGAGACGTTGTTCTGGTAGGATCCCTGTTTTGGCAAAGCCCCGTGGAGCTGAATGACAGCTAACTTTGACTGTCCAGCTACCACCAGGTGGAGCTCGGCCAGAGTTGTGGTATTGTTTCAATTCAGATGTTGTTTCAGTGGGGAATAAAGGATGTTTGGACAATTTTAATACGAATAAACGTATGGTAACATTAGATAAGCTAAGATAACTGGTAACTGAGGTGAGGCGTGTCTGTTAAAAATTACTGCCAAGTTTGTTTGTTCTGCCCACTTGGAATTGACCAATCAGAATTTCAACCAATCAGCAATTTGTCAGGTTGAGTGGCTGTTTTTTTTTAAAGAGCTTCTCAGAGTTTTACTGGCTTCAAAGCTACTTTATATCAGGTGATGCTCTCTGCTTTGCAGCTGTGATAAACCTATGTTACACATTGCTTGGGTTTTCTTTATAGTTTAGTTTTTTTTTTCATGAAAGAGAACCAGTCTAACTGCAGGTGTTTTCTTCTTCTCTGCAGGGTTGGCTATCACATCCCCATGTTTGCAGGTTTCTTCATCATGTTTGTGTCCACCATCAGTAAGTGGCATCACACACAATGAAACCACATTTTGTCTGAATGCATGTGAATCTGATCTGGTGGTGTTTGTGTCAGTGTTTGCCTTCTCAGGGACCTACGCTCTGCTGTTCTTCGCTCGTGCCCTGCAGGGAATTGGTTCCTCCTTCTCATCTGTCGCAGGTTGATGCTTCGACATGTCACAGCTGAAATAACTAACATTGACAAACACCTGTAAACACACCTGCACTCAATAATACAATGACTCTCAACCAGAGCAACAAACAGAAACTGGAAATCTTTCATGAACTTTTAGCTCCGACAACTACTTCTGAAAACGTCAGTGTTACCATGTCACTTGTGCTTGCTGTTATCAGAGTTCTTGTTTTACAGAGACAAAGATCTTAGTAGTGCTTGAAACCTCCGCATCACACTTCATTTCAAAAGTGTTTGTTTTACTTTTATGCTGTAAAAATGTAAAATCAAAGATTCAGTTTAAAATCTCATTCTGTGCAGGTTTGGGCATGTTAGCCAGCGTGTACACCAATGACGAGGAGCGAGGCATCGCCATGGGCGTCGCACTGGGAGGACTGGCCATGGGAGTCCTGAGTAAGTAAGAAACTTGCACACACACACAAACACACACACTTCTTTCTGTTGGTGCTGTCTGTGGAAGTTCTTGAACACTGAGTCCCCTCTTGTGAAGCCAAACCTAGAACCCTCAAACAGCCCTGTGAAGGTTCTGTCTCAGGCCCCGTTTACACATAGCCGGGTATTTACAAAAACGGATATTTCCCCCTCTACGTTTGGAAAAATTCCATCATTTACACAAGATCGTTTTCAAAATCTCTTCATTTACACGAACCCGCATAAATATGCTGTTAAGGTGCTATGAGCAGCCAAACCTGCAGGGGGCAGTGTAACGAGAAGCATAAAGTCATGCCAGCCAATCAGAATCCTGGAAAAAAACATCAACAAATGACACGTGTAAAGCCTGAATTATGATTCTGCGTTAAATAGTACGCCGTAGGGTACGCCGTAGAGTACACCGTAGGGTACGCCGTAGGGTACGTGGTGACACGCACCGTACGGCACGTACCCTACGGTGTAGGCTCTGCGTTGGTGTAACGCGGAACCATAAATCAGCCTTTACTTCCAGTTACTTCCAAGATGGAACGAGAGTCTTTCGTTTGGAGTGACAGAGAAGTGGAGTTACTTTTAAGTTTGACTTTAGAATATAAAACAGGTAAAATACAAGAAAATATTGACGGTGGCCAAACAAATTGTAAACACAGGTCGCACATGACGCTGGTGACGTTTCTGTCTCATAATGTGACGTTCTGAAGCCTAAATCTCCGTTTCTCTCTGTTTACAAGCAAACGTGAAGACGGAGTTTTTGAAAATCTCCACTTTGGCCGGAGTTTTCAGAAATGACAGTTTTTGGTGACTTTGAGCTTCGTTTTCGTGTAAACGAACGGCCAAAACGCATGAAAACACCACCGTTTTTGCTACGTGTAAAAAGGGCCTCAGAGTGATGCTGCAGTTGTGGCGTCTGAGTTCCAGCCTTCCACAGCGCCCCCTACTGTTGTTGTTTTCTTGGTCATCCATAATTTGTGGTTGTGTGTTTCATTTCAGTTGGAGCTCCATTCGGTAGTGTGATGTACGAGTTTGTGGGGAAGAGCGCCCCGTTCCTGATCCTGGCCTTCTTGGCTCTGTTTGATGGAGGTAAGACGGAAAACCGTCCTTCAGAGGGGGACAAATGTCCCGACAGATGCATGTGCTGGCCCCTACAGCCTGATGTGGGGGTGAAACTTTCTGTGTGTGATTGTGTGTTGCAGCGTTGCAGCTCTGCATCCTGCAGCCCTCAAAGATCTCGCCTGGCGTGAGTTATTTTAAAGTGCTCTGGATGTGTGATGACATTTATAAGCTTAAATGTTAAAGCCTAGCTTCATCGTGGAGTTTTAAAACATAGAAACAAGGTAGGCCAGCATCCACACAGCAGGGGCCGCTGCACCAAGAAGAATAAGGCCCAGTCCCAATCCCCCCCTACTCCTACTTTTCAGTCCTACCCCTAAATTTTGCGCGTTCCCGTGAGGGTGGTGGTGTCCCAATTCCTATTTTCATCTAGGGGGAGTGTGCTTATTTAGGGGTAGTGTGTATGAATCTAGCCCTTCACAGCGAGGGATTTCAGATGCTGACTCACCGACGGAGGGCTAGAGAAATTTCCCAGAATGCTTTACGTCATCATTTGCAGACTGAATGAAACAAAAAAACATGGCGGACATTTGTAATTTTTAGTGAATAAAATCAATATTTTGAGTTAGTTTCTGCATAAAAATGTGTATTACATTTCTAGCGAGAAATATATATTTTACTTTCATAATGTTCACTCAATGAATTCAAATAATCACTCGCTTGCTCGTTGTTGCGTTGTATCTTCAGATCTCGCCAGAATAAAGGCTGATTTATGGATCCGCGTTACACCAACGCGTAACCTACGCTGTAGGCTCTGCGTCGATTTAACACGGAACCATAAATCAGCTCCCAACCCGGCGGCTCTTTTCATCCCCCGAAAACTTCGGAACAAATTTCTCAAAATAACAGGCGTTATTTGGATAAACTGAGCCCAGGTTGGGGATCTTAACGGTTACTTTTACGTCTGAAAAAATATTAAAACTTAATAAAGTGGCATATTAACAGCGCTACAGCTCAAATTAAAACAGCTTTTATCTCTGGGCTTCCTGATATGGTGTGACGTATGTGCAAACGTAACTACACAGTCGCTTACGTACCCGAATGTAAACCACGCAGTGACGTAGCAAGTGGTGTCCCAATCCCTAGGGATGATTACAAGGACCCTACGCCTGTGGCTTCATTTTTAGGGCTAGTGGTAGAAAGTAGGGTGAACATTGGGATTGGCCCTAACAGTGTAGGTACTCCTCTGGACAAACCCTCATGTCACAGGGCACACAGGATTTCTGACGAGTGGCGTTACAGCTCAGTCCTAGCAGCTCTGCTAACTGCCATCTTGGCAGCTGCTGACTCCGACCATGTTGATCTATAAATGGTAAAGTGGGCAGAACAAACAAACCTGGACATTGGGTTGTTCATGACACCTTTCTGAAGCCTCAAACAATCTGACACGTCATGTTGATCTGAAGAGACAGGTTTCAGTTGTTTTTGTCTTTCAGAGTGTGGAGGGAACGCCATTGCTGACGCTGCTGAAAGATCCGTACATCCTCATCAGTGCAGGTAAGGAGCTTCTGCCATCTCTGCTACTGACAGCATCCATCAGATGATCAGTTCCTGGATATAAAGGCTCCAACAGCCTGTCAACGCTCAGGTCACATTGTCTACTGTCTGTCTGTCTGCAGGCTCTCTGTGCTTCGCTAACATGGGCGTGGCCATCCTGGAGCCCACTCTGCCCATCTGGATGATGCAGACCATGTGCTCCCCGAAATGGCAGCTCGGTAAGACGCCCCGCCTGTCTTCATTTCCTGGAACCATTGAATTACAAGCAGCCAGAAATCAGAACATGTTGTAATGAAGCAGATATGATGATGAAAAGATGGGGCCGGGTTCTGGAGCCTACTTTCATTTTTAGATCTTTGCAGACAGTTTGAAGGCAAGACAAGGCAAGTTTATTTGTATAGCACAATTCAACACAAGGTAATTCAAAGTGCTTTACATCAACATTAAAAGCGGCAAGACACAATTAAACAGTAAATAAATAAAATGAAATAAAATGATAAGAAAAGAGGTAAAATAATAAAAAGCACAAGTTGTTAAAAGTAAGGGCAGTAGAGTACAGCAGGTAAGTATTTAATTTAGGTACGCTTCAGTTAACAGTAATGTTTTTAGGCCTGATTTAAAGGATCTACAGTTGGAGCAGACCTCAGGTCTACAGGAAGTTTGTTCCACCGGTGAGGAGCAGAATAACTGAACGCTGCCTCACCTTGCTTTGGATCTTTGGAGTAGGTGTGAAAGAGTTTGAACCCCAAATGATGTATTTTTGTCATCTTCATTTTATTAGTTAGACCTGTAACACATTTTACAAAGTTCAGAAGAGGACCGTTAAGCACAACTCGCATCCCTTGGTTATTTTCTGGGCATTCACTGGTCAGTTTCTTGATATAGACTGGCATTTTCCAAGCATAGCTTGATTTGACATTGCAATCCACCCATGTCTTGATCCCATATTTTGCTGTCTTGCTGGGCATATACTGCCAGAAAGGAGAACGACCTTTGGACAGAAGACATTAGCATGGAACCAGTTGCTCCTCCACTGTTACGCCAGGCCTTAGATTGTAGAGGTAGGGCGGCCTCTCCACCCACTTGTCCCAGACTTCTCTTATGGCTGCAGGTCTGTTACATGTCTAAATCAGCGGTCGGATATCCAAAATGTTGAAAGAGCCATATTGGACCAAAAACACAAAAAACAAACATGTCTGGAAAAAATGAAAAGTCTTGTATGTATAAGCCTTAGAATGAAGGCAAATGGCGAAAAGTCAAAATGTCGAGAAAAAAATCGAAATGTTGAGAAAAAAGTCGAAATGTCGAGAAAAAATTCGAAATGTTGAGAAAAAAGTCGAAATGTCGAGATTAATGTTGAAGTACAATCTCGAGAAAAAAGTCGAAATGTCGAGAAAAGTTGAAATGTTGAGAAAAAAGTCAAAATGTTGAGAAAAAAGTCGAAATGTTGAGAAAAAAGTCGAAATGCTGAGAAAAAAGTTGAAATGTCGAGAAAAAAGTCGAAATGTTGAGAAAAAAGGAAAAAGGGGTGGTGCTAAAGAGCAGCATGCGGCTCTAGAGCCGCGGGTTGCAGACCCCTGGTTTTGATGGTCTTGACTCACGGTCATCAAATCGTAGCAGTCTTGAGTAGGTGTGAAAGAGTTTGAGTGGCGTTGTGGCTCGGAAAATAGGCCTTCCACTCCCTGCATCCCATAGATGAGCTGCAGCCTCCCCTCGGGACCTGTATGCACCTGCCAAGATTAGCAGCCATAAGTAGGCCTGCATGTAAGTCTGAAAAAAACGTCTCTAGAGCCTCACACATGCACACTCATGGCTTCAGCACAGAGATAATTCGGGGTCCTGTCATCTGCAGCACCTTTATAACCTCTGGAAATCCACAGGTTGTAGTGAATGTTACGGACATAATTCACCTTATTCATCAAGTGTGGTCCCACACACCGTTCATTATTAAATGCAGTATATTGTCCTTCATGCAACTAGTATGGTTCAGGGATGAGGCCCCTTTAAATGTGGTCATGACGTTGAGCTCCATGCGGTTCTAGCTGCTGGACAGCTCCATTTTGTGTTTCAGTGTTCTGAAGTTTACTAATAAACAACACACGTTTTTTGAATGGGAAATTGTCTCTGCATTTTTCTGCAATTCCCACACTGTGACCCCGACGTTTGTCTGCTGGACTATCCAAAGACACGACACGACCATGTCTACGAACGCTGTTACCCTCAAACTCCCCGAATTCTGGGAATCGTCGGCATCTGCATGGTTTGCCCAGACTGAAGCGCTTTTTTCTGGCGAGTCAGGGAGAGTTTGTGGCCGCGTTTCTCCCCGCGCAGCCCACTCCGGTGCCGCGGGACGGCTCCGCGCTCGTTGCTGCGGCCGCTTCTCCCCGGCAACACACTTCTACTCCACAACAGGTCGGCTTGTGTTTTTATCACACAAAGTTCGGACCCAAGGCTACCAAGTGCCGTTCGCCGTGCAGTTTTGGCGGGCCGGGAAACGCCCGGGCCGGCGCTCAGTAGTGGCCATGAGCGCCGGCCGCGGAGGCAGGCTGCTTTTCATCCGGGACAGCATCTCTGGACGGCGGTTCCTGTGCGACACGGGCGCTCAGAGGAGCGTCCTGCCTTCATCCCGTTTGGACATGGTGACTGACAGCCACGGCCCCCCCATGGAGGCTGCCAACGGCAGCCCCATCCGCACATACGGAACGAGGTATGTTGAGTTGTGTTTTGGAGGACAGCGGTTTGGATGGGACTTTGTTACGGCAAAGGTTGCTTTTCCCCTCCTCGGCGCCGATTTTCTGTGTGCACATGGACTTTTGATAGATGTAAAGAACCGCCGTTTGATTGATGCCGTCACGTTTTGTTCTTTTGCGTGTGAGGTCAGCGGGACTGAATCCGTACACTTATCTAGTTTGCTCTCAGTTTCGGATGATTTCCACCGTCTGCTTGCCGAGTTTCCAGCGATCACTCGGCCCACTTTCTCTGCGTCTGCTGTGAAGCACGGTGTGGAGCACCACATCGCCACTACTGGTCCGCCCGTCTACGCCCGCGCTCGGCGCCTCGACCCGACCAAGCTTGGAAAAGGCTGAGTTTGCAAACATAGAACGCCTGGGTATAGTCCGCCGCTCCGACAGTCCGTGGGCGTCGCCTCTCCACATTGTCCCCAAGCCAGGGGGCGGCTGGCGCCCGTGTGGTGACTACCGGCGGCTTAATGACGCAACGACACCTGACCGATACCCGGTCCCGAACATTCAGGATTTTTCAACGCACCTGGCGGGTAAGGTGATTTTTTCCAAGGTGGACCTCGTCCGAGGATATCATCAGGTGCCGGTACACACGCTGGACATTCCCAAAACAGCTGTGATCACACCATTTGGTCTTTTTGAGTTCTTGCGCATGCCATTTGGCCTTAAAAATGCAGCCCAGTCTTTTCAACGCCTAATGGACTCTGTGTTACGGGACTTGCCTTTTCTTTTCGTGTACCTGGATGACATCTTGGTAGCGAGTGCGTCCAAATCTCAGCACCTGTCACACCTCCAAGCTCTTTTTGAGCGGCTTAGCCGACACGGGCTGATTGTTAACCCTGCCAAGTGCCAATTTGGTCTCTCCACCATTGACTTTCTGGGACACAGGGTTACTAAGGATGGTGCAGTCCCTCTCCCATCAAAAGTGGAGGCGGTCACGCGGTTCCCGCGCCCGCTGACCGTAAAATCCCTGCAAGAATTCCTTGGCATGGTGAACTTTTACCACCGCTTCATCCCTCGAGCTGCTCAGCTCATGCAACCCTTGCATGAGGCCTTGAAAGGTAAACCTAAGCACCTTGTGAACTGGTCTGAGTGCATGGACAAGGCTTTTGCTGCCACTAAAGCAGCCCTGGCGGACGCCACCATGCTGGCGCATCCTTCCCCAACAGCCTCCATCGCCATCACCTCAGACGCCTCAGATTACGCTGTTGGTGCGGTTTACGAGCAGTGGGTAGACGGGGCCTGGCAGCCACTGGTCTTCTTTAGCCGTCAGTTGCGTCCCAGCGAGCGAAAGTACAGCACTTTCGATCGGGAGCTGCTTGGTCTCTACCTCGCCATCAGACACTTTCGTTCCCTGCTGGAAGGACGACATTTCACTGCTTTTGTCGACCACAAGCCACTGACTTTTGCCATGGCTAAGGTGGCTGAGCCGTGGTCCGCCCGCCAGCAACGTCATCTGTCGTTCATTTCCGAGTTCACCACGGACTTGCGGCATGTTGCCGGTAAGAACAACCACGTTGCAGACTGCCTGTCACGGGCTGTGGCTGGGGCGATCCATCTTGGTTTTTGTATGCCCGCATGGCAGCAGGCCATGGACCCTGACGTGCAGCGCCTGAAGGCCTCTACCACAGGGCTTAAGATCGAGGACGTGGTCTTTGGTGATACTAGTACCACGCTCCTGTGTGACGTCTCCACAGGCAGTCCTCGGCCCATTGTTCCCTCAGGGTGGAGACGACAGGTGTTTGATGCCATACATGGTCTCTCACATCTGGGTTCGAAGGCGTCGCAGAGACTGGTTGCGGCAAAATTTGTCTGGCACGGCCTCAAGAAGGACGTTAGGGACTGGGCTAACACCTGTGTCGAGTGCCAACGAGCCAAGGTCCACCGCCACACTAAAGCCCCGCTAGAGTTGTACCCGGTTCCTGAGAGACGTTTTGACCATGTTAATGTGGATCTGGTCGGCCCTCTGCCCTCCTCTCATGGTTTCTCGTACCTGTTGACCATGGTTGACAGGACGACCCGCTGGCCTGAGGCAGTGCCATTGACGTCGGTGGCATCTGTGGAGGTGGCACAGGCTTTTCTCAGCACCTGGGTTGCTCGTTTTGGCACTCCGTCAGATATCCTCTGACCGAGGCGCACAGTTCACGTCTGAACTGTGGACCGCTGTGGCACAGAACCTCGGAGTTAAACTCCACCGCACTACTGCCTGTCACCCACAGGCTAACGGTCTTATTGAACACACAGATCAACAACACAGGTCAATGAAAGCTGCCCTGCGTGCCAGCCTCAAAGACAATAACTGGGTTGACAAACTCCCATGGGTGATGCTGGGCATCAGGACCGCGCCAAAGGAGGACCTACAGTCCTCATCTGCCGAGCTTGTTTATGGGCAGCCGCTGCGGGTTCCAGGGGATTTTGTCCCTAATGCCACGGTTCCTTGGTCTGCTGCTCTCCAGCGGTCCGCTCCGCTGGACAATGCAAGACTTTTTGCGCCAGTCCCTACTTCCCATCACGGCCTGCCTCAGTCGCACGTCCCGGCTGCACTTAAGGCGGCTGGTTATGTTTTCATTCGCCGCGATGCCCACCGGGGACCGCTACACCCGCCCTACGAGGGCCCATTCCGGGTTTTGGAGGCAGGGGACAAACATTTTGTGGTGGACATGGGCGGTAAACCGGAGCGCCTCTCCATCGACCGCCTCAAACCAGCTCACTTAGACGTGGGTAAGCCTGTTGAACTCGCCCAACCCCCACGACGGGGGCGGCCTCCCGATCGGCCCCCGCCCCCTGTTTCCCCCCCCCCCCCGGCCTCCCGCGCTGCCTGCCCCGCACCTGTGTCACGACGTTACCCCTGCCGCAGTCAGCTCGAATCAGCCTCCGGTACAGCGCAGCCGCTGTGGACGGTTGATACGCCCCCCTCCCCGGTGACTGATGTGTTTTTCTTTTTTTCAAATATGGTGAATTCTGGGGGGACCTGTGTAGTGAATGTTACGGACATAATTCACCTTATTCATCAAGTGTGGTCCCACACACCGTTCATTATTAAATGCAGTATATTGTCCTTCATGCAACTAGTATGGTTCAGGGATGAGGCCCCTTTAAATGTGGTCATGACGTTGAGCTCCATGCGGTTCTAGCTGCTGGACAGCTCCATTTTGTGTTTCAGTGTTCTGAAGTTTACTAATAAACAACACACGTTTTTTGAATGGGAAATTGTCTCTGCATTTTTCTGCAATTCCCACAAGGTGTTGTTAACGACTGCTACTGTCTCGTTCACTTTACTACTAATCTATCTGAGACTGCTCAAAGGTACAGCGGTCTGGGAGAAGACCACCTGATTTGTCTTGTTTATTTCTGCTACTGATGGATCTGAAACACAACCAAAACATTGTAACATTCTGTGGTGTGTAACTCATTCTGACCCGAAGACCACCTTTGTATATTTTTTGGTACAGCTTACATGGAACTGTGAATAGAGGCAACATTTTACTTTTTCTACTGTTGGGGCCAATCTAGGAAAAGTCGTTACATTTCAAGTTAACAAAATATCGTTTAAAGGATTTTTCTTTGGTTTTTAACACAGTGG
This sequence comes from Cololabis saira, assembly GCF_033807715.1. Classification (NCBI taxonomy): domain Eukaryota; kingdom Metazoa; phylum Chordata; class Actinopteri; order Beloniformes; family Belonidae; genus Cololabis; species Cololabis saira. The sequence goes on along the minus strand of NC_084595.1, from coordinate 43,384,729 downwards.
CGAGGTACGGAAGAGTATCAGGGCCAGGCAAGAGAAAAATAAAAATAATATTTTAGAGGAGGAAGATTTTTATTCATTATGCACTTCGAGAAAAAAGTCGAAATGTTGCGATTAATGTTGAAGTACAATTTTGAGAAACAGTCAAAATGTTGAGAAAAAAAGTCAAAATATGATGAGGATATTGATTTGAAACACATATCACACATATACAGTTGCATAACTTCAGAAACATACCCTTAACGTTCCACTCCAAGTTAGTTATCGTAGTTAGTTAGTTAGTTAGTTATTTACGGCTGCTGCTGCAGAGCTGTCAGTCGCTTTCCTAACTGGATTTGATGGACCAGAGGAGACATTTACACTTTATTCACAAAATTGTATTTCAACTTTATTCTCGAAATTTCGACTTTATTCACAAAATTTCGACTTTATTCTTGAAATTGTATTTCAACACTATTCTCGACATTTCGAAATTTTTCTCGACATTTCGACTTTTTTCTCGAAGTGCACAATAAAAAAAAATCTCCCCCTCTCAAATATTTTTTCTCCTGCATGGCCCTAATGCTCTTCCGTAGGCGAGGACAACAGGAGGGTTGATATTTTGAGACTCCCGTTGTGTAAAACATGTAAAAAGAGATAAAAACATTGTTTGTTAATGTTATCAAATTTGTGTCTTCTCACACTGAAGTCTGCGCTGGAGAACCTCCGGTGTCTTTCAGAGACGTCCAGAATTATTCACCACCTTGATTATGATCTTATTCGATCTTATTGACCAAAACCCATCTCCTCATTGTCTCTTTCATCGTTGAAATGTAACCAAATAAACCTGCTTTGGTTGTTCAGCAGCCATGTCTCAGTGCAGCTCACAGGTGTGTTGTGTTGCAGGTATGGCCTTCCTCCCTGCCAGTGTGTCCTACCTGATCGGAACAAACCTCTTTGGAGTTCTGGCCAATAAAATGGGACGGTCAGTATGTGTTTGTGCGTGTTTTTCATGTCTCTATGAGGACCAAGGACTCTAGAGGTCCAGGCGATGGAGCCTCCCACTTCTAATGAGTAAAAAACAACCAGTCAGAGTTCCTCGGGGAGGGGCTTCAGTTATAGAGCTGAGCACAACAGAGAGGGAGGGGGAGGGACTTCAGTCAGTACGTTTACATGCAGCAAAGAGATCGGATTTCTGATCGTAGCGCTGACTCCGTGACGCTATGTGGCATTGCAACCATTTCAACAAAGAGCCACTTCCGGTTGACGGTTGTTTTGTTTGGCGCCAATGTACGCCTTCCGTATATTTTTCCACTTTATTTTGATCTGCTCCGGTGTCCTGATGAAGCTTCTGCCATCTCTTTCGCGATCTTTTAAAGGTGTTTAAACAACTATTTAACACGTGCCGTCTACTTTCACTTCTGGGGGAATGCCCCAGAGGAAATTCTCCAGCATTCGCAGACTGCAATATCCGATGTCTCCGTATACATGGCGTTAACATTCCGACTGTGAACGAATTATCTAGGTGTTATTATCCGATTATTAAATGTCCGATATAGGTCAGAAATAGGTCCGAAGTAGATCGGATTAAGGTGTTTACATGCAGTTTAAAAGTCTGAATGATGTCTTATACGATCAGAAACCCGATTGAACTGCTGCATGTAAACGTACTGAGTAATAAAGCTAAAGCACAACAGAGAGGGAGGGGAGGGACTTCAGTAATAAAGCTATGTTGTTTTTGGTAGCAACATTTCCTACTTCAGTAACAAAGCCAAAGCTCAGCAGAGAGGGAGGGGGAGAGGCTTCATTAGCTGAGCACTGGTAAAAATACATAAAATGTGCATTGAGTAAAATATTTACTATCAGTCTAATCTTAAAAAGTTACTATTACAAGCTTATTTGAGTTTTTACAATGAGACCATTAAAACAGCTTCACAATGAAGATGAAGCGAACCTGAGCTCATCCGACTGCACTGATGCTGAGGAAAACACAAGCTAAGCCCGCCACTGCTGTCCTTAAGCTTTCCTGTGATTATAATCTTATGTTGATTCACGTCAGGAAGTACTTTCCTGGGAATCCATAAGCTGTTCAATCAACAGATAGATCTCTTGTGGAAAGTGCCGTCCTGAGTCGTGTCCAGACCCGACCCTGGTAAACCAGCTGGGAGTGACAGGACGGTGTTTGTGTTTCCAGGTGGCTCTGCTCCATGATAGGAATGTTCATCGTTGGAGTCAGCCTGCTGTGTGTGAGTACATCCATCCATCTATCCATCCACCCATCCATCTATCCATCCATCCACCCATCCATCTATCTATCCATCCACCCATCCATCTGTTCATCCATCCATCCATCTATTCATCCATCCATCCACCCATCCATCTATCTATCCATCCACCCATCCATCTGTTCATCCATCCATCCATCTGTTCATCCATCCATCCATCCATCTATCTATCCATCCACCCATCCATCTGTTCATCCATCCCTCCATCCATCCATCCATCCATCTGTTCATCCATCCATCCATCCATCCATCCATCCATCCATCCATCCATCCATCTGTTCATCCATCCCTCCATCCATCCATGTATCCATCCATCCATCCATCCATCCATCCATCCATCCATCCATCCATCCATCTGTTCATCCATCCATCCATCCATCCATCCATATATCCATCCATCCCTCCATCCATCCCTCCATCCATCCATCTGTCCATCCATCCATCCATCCATCCATCCATCCATCCATCCATCCATCCATCCATCCATCCATCCATATATCCATCCATCCATCCATCCATCCATCCATCCATCCATATATCCATCCATCCCTCCATCCATCCATCTGTTCATCCATCCATCCATCCATCCATCCATCCATCCATCCATCCATCCATCCATCCATCCATCCATCCATCCATCCATCCATCCATCCATCCATCCAGAATCAGAATCAGAAAAAGCTTTATTGCCAAGTCAGACATAAATCAGAGGAGAGAACTTGGCTCCGGTTTACACCAATGGCACCATTTATACGGACGCCATTTCTTGGAGGAAGGATGACACTGGGATGGAGGAGGAGAGGAAAAAAAAGGCATCTTCACACTGTGTATTAAATACCCAGTGTCAAGGTGCAAAAAAAAAAAAAAAAACACCTCAGCACAGAAAAGCAACATACACACAACAAAACAACATCATAGGCGTTGAAGATGAGGGGTGTGTGGTTATCAGTAAGTGTGTGTGTGTGAGCGGTAAGTCTGAACTTCGCCCCAGAGCTGCTCCTCAGCCATTGTTCTTGATGTTATCAGACGGCTCGGTACAGTTCTGAAACAGGTCCACAGATGTTCCTGGGAAAGGGGAGGGCTAGTGGGGGCAGGGTCCCTTGTTTTCATTCCCCCAGGGAGATTGTGACCTGAGCGGCCTGCCAAGCTGCCCTGTCAAGGTCAGATTATAGAATCAACAATTGTATTGAAAAGAAACAGGCAGACTCCAGTAATTTTCCGTCTGCCTTAAGTCTCTGGTTCCTCAATGGCGACTCCAAACAGACGAATTTGTGATCAATTCCCGCCAAGCCGAGCTTCCAACTTCTCCAAGGTCTTATCCATCTTGCCAACGAGCTCAAAGACCGCCGCTAGCCTGCGATTCTGTTCAAGAATCACATCCAGCTTGCGGTTTTGCTCTCCCAACGTTAAACTCTGAGTGTTGGTGACAGAGCTTATCCCCTTATCCACGTCTGGCAGCTCTGAAAGAGCCAGAACAGCTGTCGACGACTTACGTGTTTGTCGATAGACGAGGAATCCCCCCACTCCAATTAGCAGAAATCTTGCTATCATAAATTCAATTATGAAGGCATCTTCAACATCCTCGACACATGGATCCCCAGACATAACGGCCTCCAATGTATCCGGCAAAAAATGTCCCATCGGGGCAAGAGGGCTCCCTTGTCCCCTGACTTCTCGTCGCAAAAAATTTGGTCAATTGTGCTGAGAGACCAGTTAATCAATTCCATGATTGTAGAGTTTCGGAGGAGTGAAAAAGAGAGACTCTGAAGACAAGACAGGACAAAAGCAGCAGCAGGGCAGATAGGGAGGGAGAGGAGCAGAAAAGCATCAGCCTTCGCCGAGAGCCGGAAGAAGAATCCATCCATCCATCCATCCATCCATCCATCCATCCATCCATCCATCCATCCATCCATCCATCCATCCATCCATCCATCCATCCATCCATCCATCCATCCATCCATCCACCCACCCATCCATCCATCCATCCATCCATCCATCCATCCATCCATCCATCCATCCATCCATCCATCCATCCATCCATCCATCCATCCATCCTTCCATCCATCCATCCATCCATCCATCCATCCATCCATCCACCCATCCATCCATCCATCACTCCAGCATTTTAATTCATGCTGAACTGTAACTGTCTTCCAGCTTATTTATGCTTATATTTACTGATTAACTTTGTATATTAATAGTTAAAAACCAAACCTTGTGTTTGTGTGCATGTGTGCATGTGTTTGTGTGCATGTGTTTGTGTTTGTGTGTATGTGTGCATGTGTGCACAGGTTCCTTTTGCCACCAGCATCTACGGCCTGATTGGCCCGAACGGCGGTCTGGGTTTTGCTATAGGTGAGCAGCACCAGGGAGCTCATTGATCGTCTCAAGTGTTGGACAAACATTCGTCCAGGTAACGGGTTTGTGTTGTGTGGAACTCCAGGAATGGTGGACTCGTCCATGATGGCCATCATGGGCTACCTGGTGGACATCCGCCACGCCTCCGTCTACGGCAGCGTGTACGCCATCGCTGACGTAGCGCTGTGCATGGGCTTCGCTATAGGTAACAAACCAGGAACAGACTTCATTTCACTAAAAACATTGTCGAAGGATTATGGGAAATGTAGTCCTTATATTAAAAAACACTGGGTATTAAACAGGCCAATCTAAATTCACCCAATAATAACAGAGAATCCCCTCCTGTCATTTCAGGGCCGTCCACCGGTGGCGCACTGGTCCAGGCAGTGGGCTTTCCCTGTCTCATGGTGTTTATTGGGGTGATCAACATCCTGTACGCCCCGCTCTGCTTCCTGTTACGTAACCCTGCTGTCCGAGAGGAGAAGATGGTAAATAGATATGTCGAACCCTGATATGAAGGTGTCCTTGTTGTCCCACCAGTAGGAGGAGTGTGGTTGTAGCTTTCTGGAGTGGAAGCGGTTCAGTCACAAAGTGGAGTCACGTGTGGTTGAAACGCTTCACACCAGGCACCAGCCACAGACTTAACGGCCAGATCTTTTTGGACATTTAATGGGAGAAATTCAACACATGTGGACAAAGAGTGGGTTTAGGGTTCTTGCTCAAAATGGCCAACCTGTGTGGAGAACCCCTCCGAGAGGATGAGATGCTGAAGGCTGAGAGGGGCTTGTGAAACGGGGTGTCTCATGGGAACACAGAATAGCTGAGGTCTGTTGGTTTCGGAGCGTTCCTGGTGAAGAGCCGTTCAGGTGGACTGACGGATGAATACTGGTCACAAACAATGCTTACGGTCAGCGGCTTTATTGGAAGATACGTTGTGAACAGTGGCGGCTGGTGATAAAAAATTTGGGGGGGGCGTTCCACGGGCCATGCAGGAGAAAAAATATTTGAGAGGGGAAGATTTTTTTTTATTGTGCACTTTGAGAAAAAAGTCGAAATGTTGAGATTAATGTTGAAATACAATTTCAAGAATAAAGCTGAAATTTCGTGAATAAAGTGGAAATTTCAAGAATAAGGTTGAATTACAATTTGGTGAATAAAGTGTAAATGTGTCCTCTGGCCCATCAAATCCAGTTAGGAGAGTGACTGACAGCTCTGCAGCTGCAGCCGTAACTAACTAACTACCTACATCCTTGGAGTGGAACGTTAAGGGTACGTTTATGAAGTTATGCAACTGCATGTGTGTGATATGTGTTTCAAATCAATATTTCAACTTTATTCACGAAATTTGGACTTTTTTCTCAACATTTCAACCTTTTTCTCAAAATTGTACTTCAACATTAATCTCGACATTTCAACTTTTTTCTCGACATTTTGACTTTTTTCTCGAAGTGCATAATGAAAAAAAAAATCTTCCTCCTCTAAAATATTATTTTATTTTAGTTTTTAGTTTTTTTAGTTTGCACTTGTAAAAAGGAACATTACACAGAGGAAAAAAGTTGAGAAAAGATGAGCAGCAAGGTCATGATGAGATGTGCTGGTCATCCCCATAAAACACGGCGCCCCTGGAGGTCGTGGGGGTCATATTTGGAGGCCCAGAATAAAATATATGACATCTTTTTAAAAGTATATGAAGCAGGTCAGCTGCTGCAAGATAGGTGTATGACACGCCCACGATGGTGGTTCTGGTTGTGTGTTGGATGTTGAGGAACTGTACAAACCTTTCTGTCCAAGTGAAAGCATTCACCTGCCCGAGACCCTGCAGGGTCTCTGTCCGGATCGGTCCCTGGGTTCTCCTGTGGTGTCTCCACTGGTTCCAGAACCAGAACGGCAGCTGGGCTTCAAGTGGCTGTATCCAGATCTCAAACAGCGCTGTGTTGTTTTTACGATAAAATCAGCTCAGAAACACAGTGGATGTGGCTGCAGGTCGCAACACATCAGCAGGAAGTGTTTCTGTGATGTGTGAAGTGTGTGTTTGTGTTTGTGAAGTCATTACACCCCGATTAGACTGATCACAGATCAGAGGCAGCAGCCTTCAAAGCTGCACAGGAAACATTTCTGCCTAATAAACTGTCAGTTACATGCAGATTACAGAGGGATACAGCTTTATTCATGTGTGTGTGTGTGTGTGTGTGTGTGTGTGTGTGTGTGTGTGTGTGTGTGTGTGTGTGTGTGTGTGTGTGTGTGTGTGTGTGTGTGTGTGTGTGTGTCCAGCTGTAAAGGCCACTAAACCAGACTTGTACGGTACAAATGCAGTCCTCTTGTGTTGAGTTGGACAGTCTCCAAGAGTCCACAGAAAATACAAAGTAGAATTTGATGACTGAAGTCATTTTTTTTTAAAGTTAGGGGAGAAATATCTCTGCTTCACAGAAGAGGAAGAGCTCACTAAAGTAGATGACGGCTGTGGAGAGCACTCTTCACCCAGTTCATCCAAGACTGTCACACGTGTGCAACAAACAAGTGTGCTAGTTGGTTAAAACATTTGCATCATCACCTTAGTTACCACAAGCTAGCTATTTTGATTTAGTTACTTCATACTAACCTAAGATTTCATTCTGATCCAATCAGTCCATCCATCCGTGTGTCAGATGTTGTTTTTGAAAAAGTCTCTGACTTCTTGGTCCATACTTCAGGATGGGTCAGGTAGATAGCTCGCATCCCTCCCTAGATCCCTTTTTAATTCTCTCCTCAGCACCAGGTTTATGAACATCTGCACCTCAGAGTTGGATCATGAAACAGACTTTTGCTGCCTTTGCTGGTTGAATAAAATGAACCAGAAGCCGCCGTCGGAGTCGCTCTTTCGCTGGTGTCCAACTTCAACTTCAACTTCCTTTTATTGCCACACGGCTAGGCCGGTGGAATTAGCTACACATCCACCTCCTGACTCAGACGTCTGACTCCAACCCCCCGACCAATCGGTGGCCTGTAGTGTGATGATGTCAGATACAGCCGACTCAGCAGCTTAGAACCTCTGCAGAATAGTTACAGAAAAGTATCTACTCAGCACGTTAGACCTCTAGTGGAAAAGAACCAAACCAAACCAAGGCGAGGCGAGTCAAGTCGGGCTGAGTAGGGACTAGTGGAAAAGCGCCATAAGTCTAAAGTTGGACATTTTAATATGGAGGTGAATGGAGCCTGACTCGGGCCTGCAGGTTTTCCATCCTTTGCATTGGATTCATTTTTCAGGACCAGATATTTCCAGGTATAATACAGATAGAGGAGACTTCAAGGTGCGATTCAAGGATCTGGGTCTTCGTTTATTACACTTAAACTTGTCCAGCAGAACCTTCTCCATCACTCTGACTCACTTTATGACTCTTTGAGTTGTGACTTCCCCCAAGAGTCAGTCCTAGGAACCTTCAGTTTTCCATGTACGTGATTCCTCTGAATGAAGGCTAGAATATGTGTTGCACATTGGTGCTTGCTGCCTGTCAAACATAGACCAGAGAGATCCCTGTGATGTTAAGTTTTCTAAAGAACGCTCTTTGTTGTCTGACTGCACGTTAGTAATAAGCAGTACTCGAGTTGTAAAAAAAAATCAGGGGGATGGTGGATTTTATCATATGGGGACAGATAATTTGTGCTGATTACAAATAATATAATATATTACAAATAATAGCAGTGACCAAAACACCTGCAGAAATACTGCAGAATGACATAGCAGCAGTTAAATGCAGCCTTCTGTAAGCTTTAAATATCCACTGGGCTTACATCAAATACATCAAAACACAACAATAAAAAACACTTTTCTGAACTTATCAATATGACTCTGTCCTTCACAGGATAAGTAACATGGATCACTGCAAAAACTCACAATCTTAACAAGAATATTTGTCTTATTTCTAGTTAAAATGTCTCATTTTAGTAAAAAAAAATCTCATTACACTTAAAACAAGACTCATCACTGGAAAAAAATGACAATTTTCACCTGTTTCAAGTAGATTTTCACTTGAAATAAGTAGAAAAATCTGCCAGTGGAACAACATTTTTTTGCTTGTAATGAGAAAAATAAATCTTGTCCCACTGGCAGATTTTTCTACTTATTTCAAGTGAAAATTTACTTGAAACAGGTGAAAATTGTCAAATAAGTAATTTTTCTGGTGTTATTTTTCTGGTGATGACTCTAAATGTTGAAATAGCAGTAAAACCACATTCATTGATGAAATGACATAAGGGATGGAAAGGAGGGATGGCAGTTTTACAGGGGGGATGATTTGGACCGTTTTTATTTCAGGGGGGATGCCATCCCCCCTCATCCCCCCTCATCCCCCCTCAACTCCAGTACTGGTAATAAGTGACGTCTCTTAACCCTGGCTATTGTGTGTGTGTGTCACAGGCCATCATTGACCAGGAGTGTGTGATGCACAGGAAGAGCTACAACACACACCAAGAGAGTCGCGAGTTTCCACTGAGTGACTACAGCGAGGAAGAAGAGACAGAGGAGTAAAAAACATGTCCATGTGGTTATTTTATCTGCAAACATACTTCCCTTTCATGTCAGAGCAGACATCGAGACTGTCTTAGGCAGACGCCATTGTTGCTTAGTAACCTGAAAGGTTTTGGTCCACGTCGCGATTGAGCGACGTTTCTCTGGCTCGTGTGCACCCAAACATGTGCAGAGTTACTGATGTAATCACATTTATGCAGATTCCTTTAAATGATGCTTGTTTACCCGACGCTGACAGCGGGCTTAGCCCCGCCCCTTTGTGAAGTTTGCAAAAACTCAAAATCTTTACAAGAATATTTGTCTCATTTCTAGTTAAAATGTCTCTTTTTTAGTCAAAAAATCTCATTACACTTAAAACAAGACTCATTACCAGAAAAAATTACTTATTTGACAATTTTCAAGTTTCAAGTAGATTTTCACTTGAAATAAGTAGAAAAATCTGCCAATAGAACAAGATTTATCTTCTCATTACAAGCAAAAAAATCTTTTTCCACTGGCAGATTTTTCTACTTATTTTAATTGAAAATCTACTTGAAACAGGTGAAAATTGTTGTTTTTTCCAGTGATGAGTCTCGTTTTAAGTGTAATGAGATTTTTTTGACTAAAAATGAGACATTTTAACTAGAAATAAGACAAATATTCTTGTTAAGATTTTGAGTTTTTGCAGTGAATGACCCATAACTATGTTCTTCTCTGGAAAAAACACACCTGCACGGCAGACTTTAGGAGAAAAAGATGCTACAGAGCGAGTCAGGATGCAGCAGCATCAGAAGAGCAGGGAAATACACAGGAGCCACAATTTATCCAACTGTACTTATTGTATTTTTTTTCATAATCATTTTTAATTTTCTCCCGTTCAAATCAATTATTCGGGTCATGGTGGGGCTGATCTCCCCAATTTGAAGCCTTGTATAATAATTGTAAAAAAAAAAAAGGTTGCTGGTTCGCAGATTTCACCTATAACAGGTTGTTTTTGGAACGTAACCCCCGCGAAGAACCAGGGATTACTGTACTTCACATCAGTTCTGACCTAATCCGTCCGAAGAGCTTCCAGAGCGTCCAGAGCTGAACCCAAGGTCAAAAGAGCTCATTAAATACTTAAAAAAAGAGAACATTCTTCTAAAAGTATGTTTCTAACAATGTTGGCGGACAATGTGAAACTGCAGGAATGTTCATGAATTAGCTATGGGCTCTGGTCCAGAGCGATGCAGTTAGACGTACGTCTGCATCGCTCTGAGTCGTCAGGACGTCCCTGAATTCAGATTTTTCTTAAATGTTGTCAGACTTCCTGATGGTTTTATGGGAATCTCACATCTATTAAAGGAATTCCTATGTAAATGTGACTTTGTCTTGTGGAGCGCTGCGTGTGTTTTCGTGTGCTCAGATGTGAAGCTGTACTCGAGTCTGACCTCTGACCTCTCCCGCCATTAAAACCTGTCGTCACTTGGACAACGGCCGTCTGTGTGTGTTTACTGGTTTCAGCCTCACCAGTGTGTGTGTGTGTGTGTGTGTGTGTGTGTGTGTGTGTGTGTGTGTGTGTGTGTGTGTGTGTTTACTGCTTTCAGCCTCACCAGAGTGTGTGTGTGTGTGTGTGTGTGTGTGTGTGTGTGTGTGTGTGTGTGTGTGTGTGTGTGTGTGTGTGTGTGTGTGTGTGTGTGTGTGTGTGTGTGTGTGTGTGTGTGTGTGTGTGTGTGTGTGTGTGTGTGTTTACTGCTTTCAGCCTCACCAGAGTGTGTGTGTGTGTGTGTGTGTGTGTGTGTGTGTGTGTGTGTGTGTGTGTGTGTGTGTGGGTGTGTGTGTGTGTGTGTGTGTGTGTGTGTGTGTGTGTGTGTGGGTGTGTGTGTGTGTGTGTGTACTCTTTGATTTCCTGTCAGCTCTTTCTTGGACAGAGAAGACGCCGGCTGGAAGGTAAACAGGAAGTAGGTGGAGCCCAGTTTTTCTTCATAAAGGATCATTTTACAGACGGACCTGTCATTGTCTTCAGCTCCGCCTCATCACACAGGCCCGGAAATGTACTGACAACTAATTGTTTGCTCATTCTGGAGTGAATAGAGGACCCGAGTGATGTGTGCACTAGTTGAAGATAGAGGACTTGGAGACGCCAACATATAGAGCATTACAATAGTCTAGTCCAGGGGTCGGTCGGCAACCAGAAATGTTGAAAGAGCCATATTGGACCAAAAACACAAAAAACAAATATGTCTGGAGACGCAAAAAATGAAAAGTCTTGTATCAGCCTTAGAATGAAGGCAACACATGCTGCATGTTTCTATATTAGTTATAACTGGGGTAAGATTTTTTTTCATTATGCACTTCGAGAAAAAAGTTGAAATGTTGAGAAAAAAGTCAAAATGTCAAGAAAAAAAGTCAAAATTTCAAGAAAAAGGTTGAAATGTCGAGATTAATGTTGAAGTACAATCTTGAGAAAAAAGTCGAAATGTCGAGAAAAAAGTTGAAATGTCGAGATTAAAAAGGAAAGGAAAAAGGAAGACAAAAAGAAAAAAAGGGAAAAAAAGAAGAAAAAAGGAAAAAAAGAAGAAAAAAGAGGAAAGAAAGGAAAAAAAGAGAAAAAAGGAAAAAAGAAAAAAGAAGAAAAAAAGGAAAAAAAGAAAAAAAAAAGGTCAAACATTTTTGAAAAAGCTCCAGGGAGCCACTAGGGTGGCGCTAAAGAGCCGCAGCTACAGTTAAACGGTCAAATCATAAAGTTCATTGTCCTCATCACTTTAATTTCTACAACAAATCCTGCCTTCAAATAGGACCAAGCGTCAAGACTTTTGTAAGCCTTCAAGCTTTTCTTCGTGTATTTCTCCGGTGTAGAAATTAAGTACATATAAATATCAGGAAACTGGATTGGTGGCCAAATATTAATGTCCATGGACCACTGGTTCTTGGTAACTGTACCAAATATTAATGTCCATGGATCACTGGTTCTTGGTAACTGTACGGGTCACTGTCAAGTCCAACTGACTTTAATTTAAGCCGATAATCAGCTGTTATCCCGTCTTCTCCACTAGTTGCAGCTGTTTTTGCTGATATTTTACCACTCAGTGTAAGTAAGTGGGCTGGTCCAGTGGGGAAGTGATGTCAATGCAGACCCTCTATAAACCAGGTTATATGTTCAGTAGTAGCAGTTGTGACTGACAATTTGGACCATAAAAGGGGAGTGATCTGGTGGGCGGAGCAGTTTCTTCTTCTTTTTTTTTTCTTTTTCTTCCCTTGTCTGCACACATATTAATGATTGATACCATGACGGTAGAAACCAAAAGTATATATATGTGCATTATTACTATATTTAATATATATACATATATATATATACGCATACATATGCGTACACATACATAAATATACACATACAAACCCAGTGTTTTTTTTTTTTTTTTTTTTTGGGGGGGGGGGGGGGGGGGGGTGACGACATCCACTGCCAATCCAGGAAGCAGGAACACACGGAAACACACGTCAAGCACTGGAAATCTGCAACAAAAAACCACAAACAAAGCACGAAACCGGCACGGAGCCAACCAAAACAATAACAGCAATCGACCTAAATCTTGAGATCTGATTGCAGTCTGAGCTAAGCTACCGCTACCGCTACCTAAACCCAAAAACTAAAGAGCCAGCATGCAGGTGAACAAGCCAGTGTGTATGTCTATGTGTGTGTGTGTGTATGTATATGATCATGCGTGTGTGTGTGTGTGTGTGTTTATATGCATGTGACTAAGTGACTATGTGTGTGTGTGTGTGTGTGTGTGTGTGTGTGTGTGTGTGTGTGTGTGCGTGCGTGCGTGTGTGTGTGTGTGTGTGTGTAATAAACCAAACAAAGTTCCACCTGAAGTGTATCTATAGTGGGGGAGGGGGGGGGCAACCCCGCCACCCGCGAGACCAGAGGCCGACACGGAAGAGCCCGGAACCCAGGCCACCGGCAACCCCACAGAGGGGAGAATCAGGAGGGAGGCAACCCACCGCCTGCGAGGCCCCCCCCCCCCGGCGGCGGCCGAGGGGGTCCGCGGGCGGGGCCCCCACGGCGGGGGAAGAAGCAGCCAGGGATCCCGCGGCGGCGGACCGCGACCCAGGCAATCCCCGGCCACCCGGTCCGGGCCGGACACGCGGCCAGGAGGCCCTCACCCTTCAGGCCAACGACCCCCACCCGGCAGGGGGCCAGCCTGCCCGGAGAGACAGAGCCGCCCCGGCCACCGACGCGGGCAGGCGCACCCGCCCCCCACGAAAGTGGCCCCCCAAGACCAGAGGGGCGCCCCGCCGCAGAGGCAGCGGGGGGGACCGGAGACGGGCCCAGAGAGAGGGAACCCCCCAACAAGGCGACACCCGTGCAGGCCCGACAACGGAGGGCCCCAGACCCAGGCATCCCATTCATTCATCCATTCACCTATCCGATATCTATACTAATAATAATATAATATACTATACATAATAATAATACTACTAATAATAATAATAACCATCTTTGTATAATATAATATTGATAAATTATTAAGTTTTGATGTCCTGCCAATGGAGGCTCAAATCCTCCATGGCAGGACCCTTCCATACCGCATTCTCACCGACACAGACACACAATAACGCACCGTTTCCCCCTCCCCGGGGGGGTCCAGCACCGCCAGAAGGCGCCCCAGGCTGCACGGCGAGCCCCGCCAGGCCCGGGTATCCCGACCCACCTATCCCAGGCCGGTGAGGGAACGCGGGTGATGTGGGACCCCCTCCCGCCCCTGGTGTTGAGTGCATGTGATTAATGCCATAAAAACAGGGAGGGGGGAGGGCCAAGTATCGATTTGACACCGACCCCCCCCCCCTCCCGAACTACGTGTCCTTGTCAAATGTATTTATTAAGTGTTGAATGTGTTGAATGTGCAGTGCGCAATGAGCAGTTTCTTCTTATATACAGACTTCACAGCAGGGGAAAGGCGGGCTTTGGTCTGGAACATCTGGAGGTTTGGACAGATGTGATCAGAATACCGGTACATGTAAACTAACATTAGTTCATCAATGTTTGGCAAAAGCTAAACTCGCCGAGATAAAATGGTTAACTTGTGGTGACTGGATTTAAGTGGGCGAGTCCGGGCCCCGCTGCCCCGCCCTGGTGTCTATTTTCAGCTGAACTGGAGTTGAGCAGAGCTAGGGGGGGAACTAGGGGGACGGACAAAGAATAGTAATAATTGCTCGGGGGTCATGATCTGGTCTCTGGAAAGATCCTAGAGACAACTTCTCTTGTAATAAATGATATATAAATAAAATTGAATTGAATTTAAATGAATCGAGTGAAATTATTTTTTAACTGTTTGACGCGAACCTGAATTAGATGTATATTTTTGAATGCCATGAACACATGGAAAACACATTATTATCCAGCAATTCACTTTAATACAAAATACCAAAATAAACTGAATAAAATAAGTATCTTTCTTAAACAGAAACCTGCCCTGCTTAACTTAAAATTGTATAAATTAATATAAAACAATAGAAAGAAAGCAGAACATCCATTCTGTAATAGTGCACATTTTTAGTGCAATGACAAAAGTGCAAACAGAAAGTCTGTAGAAAACTTGTAAACATATTTGTGCCTCAAAGGCCATGACTGTAGCTACAGTTGTAGTAAAACAGAAAACAATAACTTATGAACTCAACCGCTTAATGCCATTTTATGACTATTTTCTGACTCTCACAGTAATACGGGACAAAGTGTGTCCCTTTTCAGCTCAATACGGGACGTACTTTAGTTTATAAATACGGGACGATTCCGTTTTTCAAGGGACAGTTGGGGACCATACTTCCAGATGACTGGCTTTTATTGGATCTTATATTTTTGCATTCATTGAGTTTTTTACCTGCTTTCCTATCTGTATTTGTGTTGCTGCTGTTTGTGAGGAACTTTGAGTCTCCACTTGTGAAGTGCCCGTCTCACATCTGTGCTGTGATAGGAAGGTGTAGCACACCTGATTGGTGGTGATCCCCAACACCACCTTGTGAGCTCAGCTAGCGGCTTTAAAGTGGGACAGATTCAAGCAGCAAGTGTTTGACCCCCAATCACACTAGTGCAGGGGTCTGCAACTCAAAATGTTGAAAGAGACATATTGGACCAAAAACACAAAAAACTAATATGTCTGGAGCCGCAAAAAATGAAAGTCTTGTATAAGCCTTAGAATGAAGGCAACACATGCTACATGTTTCTATATTAGTGTGTTGAGAAAAAAGTTGAAATGTTGAGAAAAAAGTCAAAATGTCGAGAAAAAAGTCAAATGTCGAGAAAAAAGTCGAAATGTCAAGATTAAAAAGGAAAGGAAAAAAGGAAGAAAAAAAGAGAAAAAAGAAAAAAGAAAAAAAGAGGAAAAAAAGAGAAAAAAAAGAGAAAAAATTTGAAAAATTTGAAAAAAAGGAAAAAAAAGGTAAAACATTTTTGAAAAAGCTCCAGGAGCCACTAGTGTGGCTCTAGAGCTGCGGGTTTGCTGACCCCTGAGCTAGCTAAAAGCTAAAAGCTGGACACGGCCCTGCTGACGGGTGGCGTTGCCATGGTTACATCCATCTGTTTAATACGCCTCGCAGGCTGAACTGAGTCGGTGGCAGATAAATATGGGCCGTTTGGACTCTTGGGTGCGGCTGGACATCATTTTCTATGGTTTCTAGGTAAAAAGGTTCTGGCCCAGCGTGTCGAAGGCTCCGCTCACAGAACCAGCGTCTGTTCCGCAAACATTATCCTCAGGTACAAACGAGTACATTTGTAGTGATTATGACACATTTAGTGGTTTCTGTGTGTATGTGTGTGTGTGTGTGTGTGTGTGTGTGTGTGTGTGTGTGTGTGTGTGTGTGGTAATAACATCCTCTGACAGCAGATCACAGCAGCTTTAAACTGCTTCAAAACATTTCCTCCCTCTTTGAAATATGATTAAACAGACTCACAGCTAATCTGTGTGTGTGTGTGTGTGTGTGTGTGTGTGTGTGTGTGTGTGTGTGTGTGTGTGTGTGTGTGTGTGTGTGTGTGTGTGTGTGTGTGTGTGTGTGTGTGTGTGTGTGTGTGTGTCCACAGAGTCATCAAAGGTGTTTAACTCTTTTGTGTTTGCTCTCTGATGTGGGTTTGTCTCTCAAACTGACAGGAAACACTTCCATCTTTGACTCCACATCTCTGATGCTGATTTATTGTAAATAAAGATTAAAAATCATTTAAACGTGTGCCGTGGCTTTAACCTGCTGCTAATATCACCGGACACACACACACACACACACACACACACACTGGCTGGACGTGTGCAAGCAGGTTTACCGTTGCTGGATTCAGCTCCTTCTGAGTGTTATTTAACTTTTTGAGGATATCTGCGACCTGTTCCTCGGTTGCTTTTTCACCAGACACGGTGGTGTGTAAACTTTGACCCTGTGCAATACAGGCGAAGCGTATGTTAGCCTCAAGCCACAACATTTAGTTTCTTTTCCACAGTGCCATTATTTACTAAAAGAAATAAAAAGAAGAAGAAGAATAGATATGGAAGTACCATGTGGGTAATACTAAGTACATCCAAAAACACTTCCATAGGATTCAAGAGGGTAAGTTGCTGCAAGTCATTAAGCGTTGATGGAGTGATCATCAGCAGGTGTGTTGATAGTTTGCTGGTCTGGAGCCTTCAGGTGTGTAAAACAAAATGCCAAGAGGAGAAGACATCAGTAACAATATTATGGAGCTTTTCCACCAGTACCTACTCAGCCCGACTCCCCTCGGTTTGGTTCTTTTCCACCAAGGGTCTAACGAGCCGAGTAGATACTTTTCTGTAACTACTCTGCCGAGGTTCTAAGTGGCTGAGTCGGCTGTATCCAGTGTGCGAAATACCCATCCATATTCGGGGGGGTCCCTAACTCGTGTTTTTTTAATTTATTTTTTAAACAGTGTGGCCCTATTCAATAAACCAATACAATCAGCCTACTATAGCCTATGACAAATACACGCACACTTTTAACCATTTTAGATGCACTTTGTTTTACAAACAGGATGCAAAATTGTGCATTACGATGCAGAATGTTATTTACAAATTATATCTGATACTTAAAATAAATAAAAGACATTAATTGGCACCACACGGATGCACTTAATGAATAAATGCCAGGTATAGGACACTGGCGCACGACCAGTGCATTGCAGAAACGAATAAACAAATAAAATAGGCTAATGTATTTTTTTAGATAAATAAAAAAAAATACAATGAAAATGAATTGTGCATTCAAATAACAGTAATAACAACAAATGCCACTATCGGAGACGTGCAATCAGTGCACTTAAACAGATCCTCAGCCTGCACAATGATGACTGATTATTTAACGTTATGTAACCATCCAGGAACTTATGTTTTAACACAGCTGTGTGAACACATTCACAAACTCCACTCATAACAGGTCATCATGCAAAATTAAAAAAAACAAAACATGATGGCTCTCAACAGGTGGGTTCACGCAGCTTACACATTCACAAATCACACTCATAACAGGCCATAACGCAAAATAACAATAACAGTTATTTAAAAAAACATTAGCTCTCAGGTGGGTTCAGGCCATATTAAGCAGGCTGGCCTCTTACCTTAAGTTAAAGCAAGTCACTGCTAGCAGCGGGGGCACAGTAGCATCTGCCCCGGAGCATCGGCCTCGACTTACCTTCCTTCACCAGAGGGTGGGAGAGGAACGGGACCCTGTTGTGACATCGTCTCTCTCCTCATCTCTGGCTGCTACTCATACCTTTTTTGATATGAACCCAAAATGTGCAAGTGACACACTCTGAGTTAGCTTCCGCTTAGCCATGTTACTGTGTCATCTCAACTAGCCGGCCTAGTCATTGCGGCATGCTGGCGCACATGGCTAATTTGCATACATAAAGGTGCAGGACTTGTGTTAACCCAATAAAAGTCTTGAATTGTGAATACTTGATATGGCGATCTCTTAAACATATTTAATTGACCATTAGTGACAATCAAATTATCATATTATATTATATAGCCTAATTTATTTATTTTTTTGACAACATTGAGACCCCCCCCTAAATTTGGCTTTTGAGTCCTTCAGGGGGGCTCAAGGGTTAATCGGGGGGGTCTGAACCCCCCCGTATTTCGCACTCTGGCTGTATCTGACATCATCACACTACAGGCCACTGATTGGTCGGGGGGTTGGAGTCAGACGTCTGAGTCAGGAGGAGGAAATCAGAGAAAGAGACTCTGACGGATTCTTGTTCATTTTATTCAACCAGCAAAAGTCTGTTTCTGATCCAACTCTGAGGGTCAGATGTTCATAAACCTGGTGCTGAGGAGAGAATTAAAAAGGGATCTAGACGGAGATAAGGAACGACCAGATCTACCAGGAGATCTGTCACTTCATAGCTGCTCACGGCTCCAGCTGACTTTTCAGCAGCGCTGAGACAAACTAAAAAAAATTAAAAAGCGTCGCCGCTTGAATCTTCTCTCACTCTCATCTTTTAACTTGATATTGAACACGAGCCACAGATCCAGCAGCACATCTATCATCTCCTCCAGGTTCTACATCTTTAGTGTTGTTGTCTTCTTCGTTTAGATACACAATCAAATACGTCACAGCAGCTTCACTCCAACCTCCTACTTCTGCTCCAGGTGCTGAATTGTTATGGAAAAGAAACCAGGCCGAGCTGAGATGAGTAGATCTGAGAGCACCAGTACCAGTACCAGTGGAAAAGTGCCATTAGAGAAGCAACTGCTGCTGCATATCAATCAGAGTTATAGATGTTAAAGGCTAGGACAGCACAACCAAAAGAAGACTGAACCAGGACGTTGTCTGGACTGAGGTCCACAAACCTGCAGACTTCTGGATCCATGTCCTCTGGACACGTGAGACCAACGTGAGGCAAACTAAAAGTGGCTGTTGCTGCCGACCATCAGCCCTCAGAACAATAAACCCTCCAGTAAAGTACAGACAAAAGTAAAGTACCGGAAAAATCTACTCAAGTATTTCTACTTTGTTACTTCTACCTCAGTTGTACAATGTTGGGTTTAGTATACAGTTATTACACAGTCAGAACACACAGTAATATTGAAAAACTGCCAGATATTGAAAGTTGAAGTTATCTTGGGAAAAGAATGGGCAGGAGAACTTTTTCTTTGCACATTTGACAATTCTACAGCCATAAATGTCATTACAGTTATAAAAGGGTAAGGGTAAAATATTGGAGGCCCCTTATTATCATTGCTCACATTTATTTTCCACTATGATGACCTTTTAGGACTGAAAGATACAGATAATTAACATTCTCCTCGAACATCTCTGTTTTTCCTTCAGCGTTCATGTATATGTTTGTTAAAAACTGACCTATTTGGAATATGTAAATTTCAATGGAAATGCACAACTGAAACGTATATTTAATGCTGATCTGACTTATGAGTTCTCCATACTTATTTGGGAAGGACTGATTTCCTGATAGGACGGTCAGATTAATATATATTTGGGATTTTGATAACTGCCACTAAAAAAGCGCTCACGAGACATTGGTTGCTCCCTGAGGCCACAATACAGGAGTGGATAAACGTAGTTAATGATATATATATATGATGGAAAAGATTACATTTTGCCTCCGTCTCCAGAAAGATTTGTTTGTAAAATTGTGGACGAAATGCCTTTGTGTCCAGAATTTGTGGAGGTATTGAATAGATAAAACTTGTTTTGTTTTTATCCTCCTTCTCCCTCACATTCTTGAATGATCTGAAGACAGAAACTAATACTATCATATCATTGTCCTTATTATTATCTCATTCTCCACCCTCTCCACCCAACTGAGGATCATGTTATCTTTCTTCTGTATGGAGGTTTTATGTTTATAGTCCGTCTCTCCCAGAATGTTCTTTGTAGTTTTTGTTTTTTCTTTCTTTTTCCTTTTCTTATTTCTTAATATGTTTACTTAAAATGAAAAAACTGGATGGCGGATAAGAATATTACTGCTTTTACTTTGTGAAATGTACTGCCTTACCTAAATAAAGAATTAAAAAAAAAAAAGAAAACGGACCTATCATCCCTACTGGACCGTCGCTCTCGCGTTCAGCTCTTCACCCGCCGACTGAAGGCTGATTTATGGTTCCGCGTTACACCAACGCAGAGCCTACGGCGTAGGGTACGCGGAGACGCGCACCGTAGGCTCTGCGTTGGGCGGCATTAGGTCACGTGAGCTGCAGGAACTGTTCTCGTGGAGTATGTACCCACCCGGAACTGTTTCCGGGCCGGACCCGGTTAGTCCATGGGGGGGAAAGTGGGTCTGTCACATAGATTTATATATATAGGCTTTATATAAATGTTATATGGTCAGTCACGCCGCGAGATTTTCTCTGGAGATCAGTAAAAGCGCAGGCCGGTTGTGCGGGGCTGGACCGGACGGGCGGAGGTGAAGACGCCGCTCTCAGGTCAGTCTGAGCAGGTCACGTGACCGAGGGACGGGCCACATGGCGGACAGTGGGATGGCTTTGTTGTTGTTGTTGTTGTTTTTGTTTTTTTATTCGTGTCAAAGGTTCATTATAAAACAAACATGGCAAAAATACATTCCATACAAATACATTTGTAATCGAAACGAGGTTGATAAAGGGAACAGTAGATGGGACACTGTATGTAAACCTGAGAATAAAGTGTGTAGAGATTGAATGTCTCATGACGATTATACAGTAATATCATATGAAAATAAGGTACAAACAATAATAAATAAATTAAATACGTGACATTTAAGTAAAATAATACAACAAACAAAACAAAACAAAATAACAACTTTTAAAAACCAGATAAAAATATGGCTCAGAGGTCAACAAATGTGTACACACACTTAATGTGTTTGGGCCTCCTCCTCCTACCTACTAACTTTTTTTTATCATTCTCATTTTACTAATTGTACTTGTCCTTGTTTCTGTTTTCTTTTTCTTATTGCATCTTTACCTGTTCTGCTTTTAACACCTTACCTGCCTATATTGGACTACAGATGGAAACTAGCCTTGTGCTACAATCTGGCACATTTACATATGTATATATGTTCATCAATGTGCATTGTCCTGAGAAATAAATAAATAAATAAAAATAAAATAAACAAAGTCCATCATACAAGGTGTAAGTAAGGATATCAGTCTTCTTAATCAGTGGGAAAAGTTCTTAACACTTCATAATTTTTTTGTGCTTTTGTTTCAGTTTTAAAGATTTTAAATATAATCCAAATTCATAAAAAAAAAAAAAATTTGGGGGATGACTATAAATACCTATTTTTATGAATAAAGAATTTGGCTAAACAGAAGATTACATTACAACAGAGTTCATCACTTTGTTTTGTAAAAACGTGCCAAATGTTATATTATCTCTAGAAATAGAAGTTGGGAAGGATAAAATCCTTCGCTTCATCCATTTGTGAATGTCAAGCCAGAACATAAATACCACATGAGAAAATATATGGTCTGTAGTCTCATTTTCACAGAATGAACAAATATCATCAAAACCAAAACATGATCCGAGTAGTTCTTTAGAAGGATATATGTTGTAAATAATTTTGAGGACATTGTGATGTTTACTTTTGCACGTGTCAGTAAGAAGGCAGCGTTTATCTGAGAACCAGCTAGAGGAGCGTCTCTGTGGACGTGTCCAAGGTCCACTGGGAAGTGCATCGATCTGGATCAATAATGTCTGTGTTGATCGCTCCCACGTCACGTGACCTCGCACCTCTGAATACAATCCGAGACAGACGTAAAAAACCAGGTTATGTCACGTCGGTGCGCTTTTGGTAATGAGGATTAATATTTGTTTTCCACTTCATTTTAATGCATTTCCCCCAGAAACACAAGCACAATTCAACACAAGGTAGTTCAAAGTGCTTTACATCAACATTAAAAGCGACAAGACACAATTAAACAGTAAATAACAAATAAAATGAAATAAAACAATAAGAAAAGAGGTAAAATAATAAAAAGCCCAAGTTGTTAAAAAGTAAGGGCAGTAGAGTACAGCAGGTACATCTCATTCTTACAATGGCAAGAATTACGTTTCTATACGGTCAAAAGACCGAAAGGTACTAGAAATAGCATATAGGATACTAGGATACTACAAAGGTACGTCTTAAAAGACACCATCATGCGATCATCTTGTCATAAGTGCAGGCAGCTTACTTAGTTTACTAGCTGCAGAAGTGCTCCTTGAAGAGCTGAGGGCTTAGCTTGCTCTTAAAGTAGGTCAGAGGACAGATCCTGAAATGCCAAGCGTTGACAGTGATGAGAGGAGGATGTGGTGGTGGACCGTGTCAAAGGCAGCGGACAGGTCAAGCAGTGTGAGGACTGAGGACGGACCAGCAGATCTGGCAACCCGTAGTGACTCAGTGACTGAAAGAGGAGCAGTTTCAGTTGAGTGGCCTAAAGACTGATGTGGATCATACTGGCGGTTGTGAAGGAACTGTGAGACCTGACTGAAGACGGCTCGCTTTAGAAGTTTAGGCATGAACGGGAGCAGTGAGACCGGCCGGTAGTTTTCAACCTAGGCAGAACTTGTCGATGTTTCCGAGTGTTGACACAAACACCGGGCGCTGACCCCGCCTGAACTGTCCCTCCGGTGCAGACACCCGGTTCTTCTGGACTGGACTTTGATTTCCAGGAGAGCAGCGGATACAGAACGGACCGTCCCTGGACTCTGGACATTTATGGACAAACAGCCAATGAGAGAAGCACGCAATGTAGGCGGAGTTATAACCAGACCAGCATCAAATAAAGACTTGAATAAATAAATGTGGAGCAGAAACGGAAGAAACTGAATTCTGCAGCCTTCTCGCTGGTTCTGAATACTGTCAACACATAAACCCCGCCCTGTTGTCATCGGTACGTTCTGTACCGGTGGCGGTGAGGATAACCAGACCCGGGCCAGACGGTCACAGAGAGAAGGTGTTTGACTGGTGACACGGACGTCCAGGCCAAGGTGTTCATGTCTCCTCCGTTTAATTCAATTCAATTTTATTTGTATAGCGTATATCAGAAGTAGGAGGTTGGAGTGAAGCTACTGTGATGTATTTGATTGTGTATCTAAACTAAGAAGACACCAACACTAAAGATGTAGAACCTGGAGGAGATGATAGATGTGCTGCTGGATCTGTGGCTTGTGTTTGATATCAAGTTAAAAAATGAGAGTGAGAAGCTCCTGATGGATCTGGTCGTTCCTTATCTCCGTCTAGATCCCTTTTTAATTCTCTCCTCAGCACCAGGTTTATGAACATCTGCACCTCAGAGTTGGATCATGAAACAGACTTCTGCTGCCGTTGCCTGTTGAATAAAATGAACAAGAATCCGTCAGAGTCTCTTTCTCTGATTTCCTCCTCCTGACTCAGACGTCTGACTCCAACCCCCCGACCAATCGGTGGTCTGTAGTGTGATGATGTCAGATACAGCCGACTCAGCCACTTAGAACCTCGGCAGAATAGTTACAGAAAAGTATTTACTCGGCACGTTAGACCCCTGGTGGAAAAGAACCAAACCGAGTGGAGGCTGAGTAGGTACTAGTGGAAAAGCACCATTTGTTTCCCTGAATGTCAGTCAGACGATGATTTCCAACATGTGACTGGACCAGGTTTAACCACGACTGAGAGCCATAAAGTCTGAAAGTAAAAAACAGAAATGAACAACGATGGTTGCTTGATCTTCCTCCACCTACTTCCTTCTCTCCTCTTCTCCAGGATGAACGTCTCATCTCTCCTTCAAGACCTTCATCTCTCCTCATCCTCCCCCTCCCCGCTCCCTCCAATCACAGAGCTCCTGCCTCGGCTGCAGCAGCAGCTGATTGGTGCTGCGGGTGACTCCTCCAAGACCCGCTCTCTGATTGGCCGGCTGGAGCAGCTCTTCCAGACAGCCGATCCCGACAGGCTGTTTTCTCCGGAGAGCGGGTGGGCGGAGCTCCGATCCACGTACAGCTCTCTGATCGGTGCTCTGGTGGACTCTGCAGCGCTGCCGCTCTGCCAGGACGACTCCGGCTCTCTGAGCGCGGCGTCCTATCAGAGCGTTCCCAGCCGGGCCGTAGCCGTAAGCTCCGCCCTCACGGCGCTGCTGGAACAGTGGGCGGGTTTGGGCGTGGCCAGAGGAGGTGGAGACGGGCTCCTGCTGGCCCTGGCTCCGCCCATCTGTGTGTTTGCAGTCACACATTTCCAGGTGAGTGACGGGGACACCTTTCCGGGGGTCGTTATGATCATAGACAAGTATCCATATCCGCTACATGGAGCTGCTGCGATACGTCAACGTCGCCGCCATATTGGATGCGGCAAGACTGCTCCGTAAACTAATACAAGTAAATGGACTTATTTTCATAAAGTGCCTTTCTACAAAGAAATTTACATTTTACATCTCATTTATTCATTCACACACGCACTAATATACTTGGGAAACAGTTAGGCACCAAATATAATATATTTAATTTTCTCAGATGGCAAAAACAAGAACTTTATTGATCCCACATAGGAGTAATTCATGTTATATCAGCTATAGAGAACAAGGTAGTGCCGAAAAACAATATATCCCCCCTCACAAAAATAAGAAAAATAGAGAAACATATTTTCTCATCAACAAAAATCAAATATCAATTCAAATCAAATAACAAAATAACATATTTGAACAATTTTTCAGACAATAAAATTACATTTGAACCATTTTGCAGACAATAAAATAACTGAAAAAATCTGAAAAATGGTTCAAATATTTTATTTTGTTACTTGAAAATTTTTAAATATGTTTATGTAAAATATGCTTTGTTGATGAGAAAATATATTTCTCTATTTTTCTTATTTTTGTGGGGGGGGATATATATTGTTTTTATTTATTTATTTGGTGCCTAACTGTTTCCCAAGTATATTAGTGCGTGTGTGAATGAATAAATGAGACGTAAAACGTAAATTTCTTTGTAGAAAGGCACTTATTAAGCCTGAATTAAGGTTCTGCGTCAAAACGACGCTGTCACCGTGACGCCGTCGTGAACCTTCCGACTTCTCCGTCACTCCATTTCTCCGTGGTGCAGTACCTCTCGTGAACGCTAGTTAGTGACCTTTTCCTGAATGGTTTATCCGACTTTTTCCGGTCACAGTGAATCAAAGAGATAAGGACAACTATTGTGCAAAAAACAGAAAACAAAAACAATCACACATACACGAAGAAAAGAGCGCTGAAAGTTCACGACTGCTTCAAACCAGAAACCGGAAATGCGTTTCTACCAAGCGAACCAATCACAGCCCTCTCCGTCTGCATTTGGTCTGCGTCACCTCGACGCGTAATTTTCGGGAAGTGCACGTCAGTGACGGCGTGTGGTACGGGTCGACGCGTACCACACGCCGTAGGCACGGCGTTGTTTTGACACAGAACCATGACTCAAGCTTTAGTTTACAGCGCAGTCTTGAACATCCAATATGGCGGCAGCGTTGACGTATCGCAGCAGCTCCATGGGGCGTCTACGTATATATGTCTATGGTTCTGATGGTACGTGGTGTTGGTGTGCAGGCTCAGCCGTGGAGCAGCTCGGCCTCCAGAGCGGCGGCACGGCGCCTGCAGGAGGCGCTGCTGAGGGCGGGCGGCTGGAGAGACTCCGCCGTCCTCCTGACGGGCGACGATGAGGGCGAGGACAGAGGGATTCTGGGAGGAGTGCTGGACATCCTGCAGCCTCAGCTCACCAAGTAAGACCCTACCAGTACCTGTGGGGGGAAGGACAGGTGAGCCGGACAGGTGGGACCAGCAGGGCCGGTCCAAGCCTCCATGGGACCCTAAGAAAAATGTGATTTTGGGGCCCTCTATTACTGCCAATAATACTGATTATTGATCATTCACACACCCACTATAAACTTATTTCATGTTTCATTTCATGTCATTACAAATACACTGGTAAAACTAGATGTAAGAACTTTTTGTTGTAGTTAGATTGTAATCCACAGTGATTTAGACCATGGAAGATACAACAGATTAACAAACTTCCAGAAAAATCTTTCAATTAATATTTTACAAAGTCAGCAACTACTGGCCACACAGAGAAGCAACAGGTCAAAGGTGAAAGAGCTGCACAGTTGCAGCACAGTTGTTTCCATCATCCTACTGTCAGCCTGGTTTTTAATCTGAAATGGAGCAAATTCAGCTACAAGAGCGGCCTGGGGTTGATTTACACTTAATATTTAAAGTTATATAGAACTAAGTGTGATACTGAGTGTCATCTACAGCAGTGGTTCTCAACTCCGGTCCTCGGGACCCCCTGTCCTGCATGTCTTAAATGTTTCCCTGCATCAACACACCTGATTCTAATTAACAGTCGTCACCAGCTTGT
Organism: Cololabis saira; assembly: GCF_033807715.1. Classification (NCBI taxonomy): domain Eukaryota; kingdom Metazoa; phylum Chordata; class Actinopteri; order Beloniformes; family Belonidae; genus Cololabis; species Cololabis saira. Next base: position 43,358,314 of record NC_084595.1, on the reverse strand, counting down.
CATCAAAGTCTGGACAGTTCTGTTGATGACACAGCTCCTTGTATCACGGTGTGCTGAAGCAGGGAAACATCTAAGACATGCAGGACAGGGGGTCCCGAGGACCGGAGTTGAGAACCACTGATCTACAGTGTAGGCCTACTAAAAGAAACAAAATAATCAAATAGATCATTTATCAACCATTTACTGTAAACACATTATCTACTTTATTTGTGGTTTTAAATAAACTGCAACAGCAATGTGCATACTTTGTAACCAAAGCTAATTGGTTTGCCTTTGCCTTTCTTATTTCAATATTTGCTGGAAATGCATTGATGGATCATTCCGTAACATTTTTACAGCCCTAGAAATGAAACATTATTTTATGGTCACTATTGTGACGGGTGGGATTAAATGGGTTAAATGCATTAAACTCTATTTAAACTCTATTTACGACGTTCAGAAGTCTCACAAAGGTTCGTTAATTGATTTTTTTCTTAAATTGAACTCGTTTCAGCCTCAGGAAGGGTTAGGGTTAGTAAAAGAGACAGAAGGTAACTCTGAGTATGTTGAAGTAAAGCTGCTTTTCACCAGGTTTCCTTCACTGAGTCAGTTCCAACTCAGTTTCCCTGGGGTCATGTTCAATCCCCCCTTTTGAAACCCCCTGCTACAGTTGAGTTTATCGTGTTTAATGCGTCCATCTAAAAGAGTACATGGCTTTATTTTTCTTTATTTTTTCTTAATGAGTTTCAAAGTTTTTGTTTGGGAGGAGCCTCAGCTCAGGATGTTTAACTGCAGTTGTGATGTGTGTGTTCTGCAGGGATTCGTGGCAGCGCTGTGCAGCAGTGAAGCTGGTGTTCTCCTGGACTCTCCTGCAGGTCAGATTTCTGATGTATCTCCAGCCTTGATGTGTGTTTCGTGTGTTTTAATGGGTGTCTGAAGCAATATGGCTGCAAAAGAAGAAAAATGGGCTTCAGAAACCAACGGCTCATGGGCTTGATGCTTCATCCATGGCCATGGAGGCTTCCAACAAGACCCGTGACCATGGTCATCGTGGTGAGCCGTTGCCCTGGTAACCCGGGTGGCCCATTGTCATGGTCACTATGGTAACAGTTTGTGGCAGTGGACACCGACATGTTACCATGATTACCATTTCACTGCAAAAACTCAAAATCTTACCAGGAATATTGGTCTTATTTCTAGTTAAAATGTCTCATTTTTAGTCAAAAAATCTCATTACATTTAAAACAAGAGACATTACCAGAAAAATAACTTATTTGACAATTTTCACCTGTTTCAAGTAAATTTTCACTTGAAATAAGTAGAAAAATCTGCCAGTGGGACAAGATTTATCTTCTCGTTACAAGCAAAAAAATTTGTTCCACTGGAAAATCTACTTGAAACAGGTGAAAATTGTTGTTTTTTCCAGTGATGAGTCTTGTTTTAAGATTTATTTAGACATTTTAACTAGAAAAAAGACAGATATTCTTGTAAAGATTTTGAGTTTTTGCAGTGTGTGGTCTATTTCTATGGTCACCATGGTGGTCTGTTACCATTGTGAGCTGTTGCCGTGGTTACCAGGGTCAAAGCCTTTTACCATGGTTACCATAGTGAGATCACCTTACAATGGACATGGTGGCAATCTGTTACCATGGTTACCATGGTGTCAGCTTGAAACAGTGGACGTGGTGACCCATTCCCATTATAAACCTCTTGCTTCTCTATCCGTGATTGTATTTATTATTATTATTAAAATTAAAATGATTCTGTAGAAAAAGGCCACACACGCTGTTTGATTCCTGTTGGGAACATTTCCCTTCACATGGAGACTTATTGATGACATCTGCTGATCATGTTTAATGATTTGAGTGATTTTTCTTTGGTGTGTTGTGATGTTTTAGCTGTAATGCTGTTTGTGTTTACAAGGTGACCCGGCCGTCTCTGTCCCCTCACCTCCCCCGACTCCTCCCGCCCTCCCTGCTCTTCAACGACCACTACAGGCCGGAGAACGTGGTGCTGGGAGTCTGCTGTCTGCACCACATCGTCCTCAACACGGTCAGAGGACACACATGTAGAATCAGAGATCATAGATGATCTCAGCTTCCTCACCTGGTTGTGGATCTAATCCCATCCCAGCCAAGGAACTACTAATGGCACTTTTCCACCAGCACCTACTCAGCTCTACTCATCTCGGCCTGGTTTCTTTTCCACTACAATTCAGCACCTGGATCAGAAGTAGGAGGTTGGAGTGAAGCTGCTGTGACGTATTTGATTGTGTATCTAAACGGAGAAGACAACAACACTAAAGATGTAGAACCTGGAGGAGATGATAGATGTGCTGCTGGATCTGTGGCTTGTGTTCGATATCAAGTTAAAACATGAGAGAGAGAGAAGCTTCAAGCGGCAACGCTTTTTAATTCTATTTAGTTCGTCTCGGCGCTGCTGAAAAGTCAGCTGGAGCCGTGAGCAGCTATGAAGTGACAGAGCTCCTGGTAGATCTGGTCGTTCCTTATCTCCCGTCTAGATCCCTTTTTAATTCTCTCCTCAGCACCAGGTTTATGAACATCTGACCCTCAGAGTTGGATCAGGAAACAGACTTCTGCTGCCGTTGCTGGTTGAATAAAATGAACAAAAATCCGTCAGAGTCTCTTTCACTGATTTCCTCCTCCTGACTCAGACTTCTGACTCCAACCCCCCGACCAATCGGTGGCCTGTAGTGTGATGATGTCAGATACAGCCGACTCAGCAGCTTAGAACCTCGGCAGAATAGTTACAGAAAAGTATCTACCCGGCACGTTAGACCCCTAGTGGAAAAGAACCAAACCGAGTGGAGTCGGGCTGAGTAGGTTCTAGTGGAAAAGCACCAGTTGTTCTTGGTCTCCCTGTTCTGTTGACTGATCGTAGCTAACGTTGATCTGTGTGTTAACTGGACGTGTGAATGTTTCCAGCCCGCTGCAGACCTGCATCAGTTCAACACAGCAGAGGTGGTGTACCAGGCTCTGTTCAAACACCTGAGCACGGGGGAGGCCGCCGTGGTCCAGGTAACGCACGCACGCACGCACGCACGCACGCACGCACGCACGCACGCACGCACGCACGCACGCACGCACGCACGCACGCACGCACGCACGCACGCACGCACGCACGCACGCACGCACGCACGCACGCACGCACGCACGCACGCACGAACGCACGCACACACACACACACACACACACACACACCTGTACTAACGAGGACGTCCTGTCCCCCCAGCCCGTCCTGTCCTGTCTCCTGGACCTGCTCCTGGTGTTTGAGAAGCCCCCCTCCTCCCTCGGCCCCTCCTCCTGCCGCAGGAAGCCCAGTCGCCATGACGACGTGTTGCGTCTGGTCCTCACCCGCATGGAGGCGGAGCACAAGGTGGCGCTGCGTCGCGTCTACGCCGCAGCGCTGCCGCTCTACATCCACAGGTGTGTGTGCTGGCGTGAGAGATTTAAAGTTAATGTTTAATGTTAATGCAGATTACACATCGTCCCATTATTTCTTTAAAGTGCTCCAATGCTCAGATGTATAAAGTGCTAATGCATATTGCACATTCATTTCTTGCATTTTTTTTTGCATTTTAATTGCTTTTAGTGCTCAAAGTTGTAAAGTAGTGCCCTATTGCACTTATTGCACAAGTTGAAATTATAGCATACATATTTATTATGTATGCCGTGATTCTGGATTCTACTTCCCAACGGCTGCATGTATAAACTGAACAAGATTGGCCCTAGCACTGAACCCTGCAGAACACCATAACAGACCCTTGACTGTTCTGAAGAAACCTCATGTACATGAACAAACTGGAACCTGTCAGATAGATATGATTTAAACCAACGTAGAGGTAAAGTGTGTGAGTGGAGTTCTGGTCCAGCTGCTGGAGCTCAGAGTGTGTGTGTGTTGTTGTCAGGGTGGGCGTGTCCGTCTGCAGACACCTGCAGCGGGTGGAGCGGGTGGTGCTGGGATACCTGGAGATCAACGATCCACCTGAGGAGACGAGCCGGCTGAAGATCCTGGAGGCGCTGCAGGGGACGATCCGAGCTGCCTGGCCACGGTACACACACACACAAAACCTCTTCCAGTTGTTAATAAAGGCCACGTCGTTTTCTGAACACCACCGAGACTACCAGCGGCAGAGAGATAACATGCGGCTAAACATCTGGTCAGATTGGGGAGGAGACCAGAGAAACATATGGAGTCCACACTGCAAAAACTCAAAATCTTACCAGGAATATTTGTCTTATTTCTAGTTAAAATGTCTCATTTTTAGTCAAAAAATCTCATTACACTTAAAACAAGACTCACTACCAGAAAAATAACTTATTTGACAATTTTCACCTGTTTCAAGTACATTTTCACTTGAAATAAGTAGAAAAATCTGCCAGTGGGACAAGATTTATCTTCTCATTACAAGCAAAAAAAATCCTGTTCCACTGGCAGATTTTTCTACTTATTTTAAGTGAAAATTGTTTTAAGTGTAATGAGATTTTTTTTGACTAAAAATTTCAATTCAATTAAATTTTTTTCAATTCAATTTTATTTCTATAGCGTCTAATACAACAGAGTTGTCTCTAGACGCTTTCCAGAGACCCAGAACATGACCCCCGAGCAGTTATTACATAAACAATGGCAGGTAAAAACTCCCCTAGTGGGAGAAAAACCTTAAGCCAAACAGTGGCAAGGAAAAACTCCCCTTTAGGAGGAAGAAACCTTGAGCAGGACCAGGCTCATAAGGGGGACCCTCCTGCCGAGGGCCAGACTGGGGGAGTCGGGGACGGCAACAGCACAGCAGGCAGGTGGAAGCAGCAACGGGATGACCAGGGGTGGGGACCGCAGGCCAGCACGCAGCTCCCGAAGCTCCGGCCCGATCAGCAAGTCCCAGGTTGGGGTGCAGGGTCGGGGAAAGACTTGTGCTCCGTAATGCAAGCTACAAGCCACCCACGACCACCTGCAGGTTCCGGTGTCCGGCAAAGGATGCTGCAACATGGACAAAAGAGAGAAAAGGGAGGAGAAGGGGGGGCCAGCACAAGAAACCACAGGAGCGACTCTGACACACTAAAGTTTACACTACCTAGAGATTTACCAACACCAGCTAGAGGTTTACTAAACACTAACTATAGGCTTTACTAAACAGAAATGTTTTAAGTTTAGTTTTAAAGGTGGAGGTGGTGTCAGCCTCCTTAACCCAGATTGGAAGTTGGTTCCATAGTAATGGTGCCTGATAGCAGAACGCCCGCCCTCCAAATCTACATTTGGATACTCTAGGAACTACGAGTAAACCTGCACTCTGAGAACGGAGAGCTCTGACAGGAACATAAGGCACTATCAGGTCTTGCAAATAATGCGGAGCTAAGCCGTTTTGGGCTTTATACGCAAGTAATAAAATTTTAAATTGGATTCTGAATTTTACGGGTAACCAATGGAGCGACGCTAACACTGGAGAGACGTGGTCTCTCCTGCTAATTCCTGTCAGTACTCGTGCTGCTGCATTTTGGATCAGCTGGAGCCTATTCAGCAAATTACTTGGACATCCTGCTAACAACACATTACAGTAATCTAGTCTAGAAGATACAAACGCATGAACTAGTTTTTCTGCATCACTCTGCGAGAGGATTTTCCTAATCTTTGCAATATTACGGAGATGGAAAAAGGCTATTTTACAAACCTGATTGACATATGGTTTAAACGACAAATCCTGATCGAAAATAACACCAAGGTTTCTCACAGTTGCACTGGAAGCCATCGCAACACCATCTAATCCCTTCCTAAGATGCTCTGGACCAAGAATGATAACCTCTGTTTTACCTGAATTTAGAAGCAAGAAATTTCTGGACATCCAGTCCTTGATGTCCCTAAGACATGCCGGAAGTTTAACTAACGGTTCTGTTTCATCCGGCTTCATAGACAAATAGAGCTGCGTATCATCAGCATAACAATTAAAGTGTATGCCGTGACCAACGGCTGCATGTATAAACTGAACAAGATTGGCCCTAGCACTGAACCCTGCGGAACACCATAACAGACCCTTGACTGTTCTGAAGAAACCTCATGTACATGAACAAACTGGAATCTGTCAGATAGATATGATTTAAACCAACGTAGAGCTGTCCCTTTAATCCCAACAAAATGCTCTAACCTGTGCAGTAAAATGCCATGATCTACAGTGTCAAAAGCAGCACTGAGGTCCAGTAGAACCAATATGGACACTAATCCCTTATCTGAGGCCATAAGAAGGTCATTCGTAACTCGAACCAGTGCTGTCTCTGTGCTATGATGCATTCTGAACCCTGACTGAAAGACTTCAAACAGATCATTTCTATACAAATAGTCACATAACTGGCTTGAAACTGCCTTTTCCAGAATTTTAGACACAAATGGAAGGTTAAAAATTGGTCTATAATTAGCTAAGGTGTCTGGGTCAAGAGAAGGTTTTTTAAGTAAAGGTTTAATTACTGCGACTTTGAAAACCTGTGGTACATATCCTAAGCTTAGGGATAAGTTAATTTGGTCCAGTATTGTCGTACCAATAAGAGAAAAAATATGTTTGAATAGTGGAGTCGGGATGGGGTCTAACATACATGTGGTTGACTTAGCTCTATTAACGAGTGAAGTCAGCTCAGGGAGGTCTATAGGATCAAAACAGTCTAGAGGCAAGTCAGAGCCTAGGGAAGTCGCTAAAGCTGAAGAAACACCTACAACCGGCTGGTTGATTTCTTCTCTAATTCTCGCGATTTTACTGTTGAAGAAGCCCATAAAGTCCTCACTACTGAGAGCTGCAGGAATGCACGGCTCAACAGAGTTGTGACTCTTTGTCAGCCTGGCTACAGTGAGACATTTTAACTAGAAATAATACAAATATTCTTGTTAAGATTTTGAGTTTTTGCAGTGTGAGAGTACATATTACGTGCTCTCAAATAAAATCAATAATATATAATACAGGGGCGATTTTAGCATCAGAGCTTTGGGGGGGCTCAGCCTACCAAAGTTCATGGACCACAGAACCCCTAGGGGGGTCCGGGGGCATGCCCCCCCGGAAGAAAAATTTGTAGATTTTAAGTAAAAATGGATCAATCTGGTGCACTTTGAGGTCAAAATGAAGAGACTAGATCTATGAAGACCTATACACATCAATATCTTCTTTACTGTTCTGTGGTTTTACAGCGATGAAAAAATAATTGTTTCCCTATATATATTCTGCATACAGGTTATGGTAGAATTTTGCTTGCATAAATAATACCAAAATCACTTCAGGGGAGACTCAAGTAAAGTAATATTTTGCTTTGTAGGCAAAAGTAAAATTAAATCAAATCAAATGGAACTTCCTAACTTATTGGCTGGAATAATATTCCGACAAGATAATAATATACTGTAAGCTAAAGCAGGAGTTTGCAGTCAACTAGTTGAAAAGCAGCCACTTGCGATTCTGAAGGGCTTAATTTCATTCAGAAGACAAGAGACCCGTTTGAAAATATGTTCTTCACTTATGCCCATATTGTTTCTCAAAAGACATTGCATCCATTTAGACCCGCTTTACTGCGAGCTAGCATGATGGCTGGCTGGCTTGGTGTGTCATGGTAGCCTTGCCAATCGTCACCTGTCTGGCAGGCACATGACAAGTTATTTTGTTTAGCTACTACAACGGTATGCGCTAATTTGCACATCAATATGCGCTAATTGAGTAACTAACGACTCTGACTGCTCAATGCTCACCTCACAGTCTCATCATGAGTGGGGACTGGGGAGAATGATTGTTGACTGTAAAAGGCTACTTCGTTGTGTGTGTGTGTGTGTGTGACCTGTGTGAAGTGAAGGGATTAGGCACATAGATGGAGGAGGGAGCGCCTGGCAGTAGCGGTTCTAGAAACTTTTCGGGTGGGCTGAGTCAGGGCCCCCTTGGTGGGATGAACCCCCCTAAATGTTTGTCAGCACACCCTAAGAACATAGAGGGGGGAACTCACACACAGCGCATTGAGTGGAATCAGAAACTGCTAGTAATGACCACCAGAGGGGAAAAAAAAAAAAAAAAAAAAAAAAAAAAAAATTGTCTCTATTTTTTTGGGGGGGCTGAGACTTCTTTTGGGGGGGCTCAAGCCCCCCCAAAAAGGGCCTAGTGGCGCCCCTGGTATAATATAATAAGTAATAAAATAACCACACTTTATGCGTGTACTAAAAAAAACATCACAAAAACATAAGCACACACACACACATTGCTGCCCAATGAAGGAACATAGTGAAATATAACAGTCATGCGCTCAGAGCTGTAACGTTTCCACATGATCAACAAAGTTGTTTAACCAGAGGCTGAACACGAGTATCTGGGTTAAAGTCATAACTTGGGTTGAAAATGGAACTCATTACAAAGCACTCTAAAAATCAATTCACTAGTATCTTTTGGTCATTTTGAATCCCTGATCTTAAACCTATTAAGCACTGTTTGTATCTGTTTTAATCGGCTTTATAGTTACATTATTTATTAATTGTAACTTCATATTTGTTTAATTGACCGCTCTTTTGTTGTTTTGTTTTTGTCTTTTGTTGTTTCCTGACCCGCTGACCTCTGACCTCTCCGTCTCCAGGATGGAGCGGCGTGTCCACGTGTTGCTGCGTTCTCTGCTGCGGTTGCTGGTGGACGTCTCTCAGGACTCACAGCTCCACGACTCGGTCCGGCAGCAGGTGATGGAACAAACCACCGTCTGCATCCGACTGCTGGACGCCTGCTCACACGGAACCCTGCAGGTGAGAGCTCTGGGGGGTGGGTGGATGGCTGGGTGGATGAATAGATGGATGGATGTGTGTCTCTGATTTCAAGGACTGGGGGGTGGATGGGGTTCATGTGGACCGTAGGTGTTGAGATGTGATCAGGAACATGAACCTCCCATGGCACCGCCCCCTACTGGCCCAGCATGGAGGTTCTGGTTTCAGAGATGCTTTCAGGTCCTACATCTGTTGGGCAGGTTCATGTTTGATGCACACACACTTTTAGGGCGGAAAGAAGGAGCGAATAGCAACATTTATATTCACCAGAGTTCAACTTCCACCTGAAAATACATGAAAAAAACAACAAGTTTGAAGACGTTGGACTTTACTCAGCAGCAGAAGAGAATAGATGTGTGGAAGGAAAAACAAAACTGAGTAAACCCAAGTTTGATAAAATACAGACGTAGAATGTTCAGATTATAAAGTCCTTAATAAAAAGTTTTTCATTTATTCCAACATTTGTTTCAATAAACATATACATATACTTTTCATGTATTAAAATGGAACAAGATAAATAAACTTATAATAAAATCAGGGAGGTGCTGAGTGAGCACCAGCGACAGAATCAGCTGGTCGTCCTTTAACCTTAGTTTAGTTTAGTTTATTGTTTTGCACAGTTTTAAAAATATACAGGAAATATCAAATATAAATACTATACGGTTCAGGAAGAGGCAAAAAACCCAATGGGCTTATTTGAAGCATCCACTGAAGTTATTAAAATGTCATGTGTTATAAAGAACACAAGATTAACATACAAAAACAAAAAGTATAACTACACAAAAGTGATGGCAAATTAATAATGCAATATATAAATAATAAAGAATAAAGACAAAAATAGTGTGTGTCAGTGTGCATGGGATATTGTTTTTACAAGTTATATTACTTATATTGACTCCTGAGCAAATAAGACGGTACATGTCACTATGAGTGAAACACAAAAAAAAAAAAAAAAAAAAAACATGGATACATGTACAACAATACATTGGGAAAACAGTTACAAAACAGCAGTCAAGTTCCTTCAAACGTCTTTTGTAACATTTCAAAGAGGAAGAGTCTTTGCCAAGTGGGAAAAATCATTCCACAATTTAGTCCCTAAATCTCACCAAAAATTGACGTCTGCAAGTGAGAAATTTAGGAAGATAAAGATCTGAGGATTGTCCAGTTGAATAAGAATGAACCTGTGAATTTAATTTAAAGTAAGTGTTGAACTGTCCAGGAATATTCCCTTCACTTGAATTTAGCTTATAAATAAAAACGCATATCTGAAAAATATTGATATCATAAATAGTAAGAATGTGGAGTTTGTGAAATAAAGGAGAGACACGCTGATGTCTTCGTCCGGCACATCGCCAGGCTGGCCAAAGGTGACGGTCAAGAGAAGAAAAACACGTGCAACGGTCACACAGACGAGTAAAACCCCCGAGGGAGGAACCTCGGCAGAATAGTTACAGAAAAAGTATCAACTCAGCACGTTAGACCCCTGGTGGGAAAGAACCAAACTGAGTGGAGGCTGAGTAGGTGCTAGTGGAAAAGCAGCAACAGAGGCTTCAGAAGCGGGGGGAAAACCTCTGGGGGTTTGTTCCGGTCTTCTTCTCCAGTCTGCTGTTCTGACATCAGTCAATCTGTTTTTGTCTGAAACGTGATGAGCAGGGGATGAAAGCCGGCTCTTTAGTACTAAAGTCTTCAGCACTGTGGTCCAGCTGAGATGTTTATCTGTCCGTGTGTCTGTCAGCCTCTCCTCCAGCAGGTGGACAGCAGCTGCTGCAGCGCTGAAGTCCTGGGCTGCCTGGCAGCAGTCACCATGACGACAGAGCCGTAACCCGGAGGCTCCAGCCTTTCTGACGCTCAGCGGGTCTCGGGTCGGCTCGGACCCGGACCCTCCCTGGACCCGGACCCTCCCTGGACCCCCTGGGAGCCCCAGCAGTCGGAGAACTGTCCGGGCTCAGCAGAGTCCGGGTCGGAGCAGGAGGTCCAGACAGCTGGGGGAGCAGCTTCCTGTGGCAGGAGAGGAACACGAGTTGAGACCAGAGCTGTCGGCTCATCACCTGCTAATGTTTCCCTGGAAAAGTTACGTGAAACAGAAAAACTTTGTTTGCTGTCATGAATAAAATATGTGTGAATGACATTCTAAAATCCTTTAGTTTTTATTTAATGAACGGGAGGGGTGGGGGGGTGGTGTAGTTTCCATGTGCATGGACGGGAGTTAAAGGGTGGCTTGTCGTGGCTGCACAGATGTAAACGATCAGAATATGATGGAAGAGGTGGTGACTAGCGGGAATTAAAAGTTGCGTTCCGTATTGAACCAATACAGACACATATTATGCTCTTGTTTATTTATGTAATAATATACAGGACTGTCTCAGTAAATTAGAATATTCTGGGAATCTTAATCTTAAACTGTAAGCCATGATCAGCAATATTAAAATAATAAAAGGCTTGCAATATTTCAGTTGATTTGTAATGAATCCAGAATGTATGACATTTTTGTTTTTTTAATTGCATTACAGAAAATAAAGAACTTTATCACAATATTCAAATTTTCTGAGACAGTCCTGTAAAGCGAGAATTGTTTTTTTTTCTCTTTATCGTATAATGTTCACAAAGTGTAATACAATTCATGTCATGGGTAGTGTATTTTGAAGGATCAAATACTCAACATCCCATATTATCAATTTAGCGTGGCAATCAGCCTTTGAAAATCGACTGTGCGCATGCGCAGAACCACAAAGTAGCATTTCTCGGCAGGGAGCAGAAATTGTCAGAACACCGGAACAAACCTCTGGTTCTGTTTCGTATACGTTTGTGAGTCTCACCTGCTTTTAAGAAGCTCCGCCTCTTTTAGCTGCAGTTCTTCGTCTTCCTCGTGTAGATGTGGTCGTCCCTCCTCCTGCTGGAGCCCCCGTCGGCCTCGCCCTCAGCTCCTCACCTGACCAGCCACAACCAATCACACAGGAGTTTTCAGAGCAACCAGGAAGGAGGTGATTTACGGGAATAACTCAGGTCCTTCCTAGAGATGAACGGCTCCGCGCAAACTTTACTTCCCAGCGTGTGATGCGATGATGGCGAGCAGAAGACGTGTGTGCACAAACAGTCAGGTGCTTGTAGGGGCCGCGTCCACGTAACAAACCGTATGTTTGATATAGCTTCACTTTGATAACGTTGAGTCATCTTCATTTATAATCGCCTCATTGAAGAAGTCATAGCTAAGAAAGCTCTGCCCAGCTAGTGTCGCCAACAGTCCCTTGAAAAACGGAATCGTCCCGTATTTATAAACTAAAGTACGTCCCGTATTGAGCTGAAAAGGGACACACTTTGTCCCGTATTACTGTGAGAGTCAAAGAATAGTCATAAAATGCCAATGGAAAATGGCATTGAGCTGTTGAGTTCATAAGTTATTTTTTCTGTTTTACTACAACTGTAGCTACAGTCATGGCCTTTAAGACACAAATATGTTTAAAAGTTTTCTACAGACTTTCTGTTTGCACTTTTGTTATTGCACTAAAAATGTGCACGATTACAGAATGGATGTTCTGATTTATTTCTATTGTTTTATATTAATTTATACTATTTTAAGTTAAGCAGGACAGGTTTCTGTTTAAGAAAGATACTTATTTTATTCAGTTCATTTTGTTATTTTGTATTAAAGTGAATAGCTGAATAATAATTTGTTTTCCATGTGTTCATGGTATTCAAAAATATGCATCTAATCCAATTCAGGTTCGAGTCAAATAGTTAAAAAAATCGTTTCACTCACAAAAAAAGGGGCTAAAAGAATTCATCACACCAGAAAAGGTAAAGGCAATGTCACTGCAGTTGAGTTAAACTGCATGTGACATGAACGCACCAGTGAAGAGCTGCTGATTGGCTGCTGTGTCTTTGACCACACCCCCTTGGCTTTGCTCCTCCCTCCATTTGCAGAGCTCCACCTGCAGCAGCGACAGACACCTGACACACACACACCCCGAACACAGGTCAGCTGTGTGAATCGTGCACCTGCTCGAGGAACCAGGGGCGTCACTTGGGTATGGCAAGTTATGGCAGCCGCCACACCTTAGCTTCAGGGGAAAATGTAAATGTTTATTGATTATTCTATCTATATTGATACATTTAAAATAACTACAAATGCAAATCAGAACGACATGATCGATATCTTGAAATGTGATGTCCCAGAGTCCCATGACGACAGTGGTCGCTATCAATCTGGTTTTTAGCTCTGCAGTGTTACTAACTTACAAAAATGAAAAGTAAGCAGACAATTTAAAAAAAAAAAGAAAGAAGGCAAGTGATGGGTCCAATGTTGCCCCAGCAGAAGATATTAACGAGGCTGTTAGCCACTGATGGATTAATTATGCAAGTTCATTTTAAGGTAAGATATCAAATCACCCTACCCTCTTATAAATCTGTTTAAGGGAAATATTTGACTTTTTTTTTTACTCTCTCTCTCTCTTTCTCTCTTCTGCTCCTCCCTCTCCTTTTTGCATTTGGACTTTAACTGTTTGAATTTAAACTGAGATGTCCCCGTGATATTGTTGCACTGACATAATGAATAAAGTGAACCGAATGAGTTAAATTGCTTTTGTCAGATACGCTTCCTGTTCTCTAACTCTGCCGCTTGCTGTCCGTGGTGCAGAAAACAGATGCGTATTGCGTAAAGGCCCATTGGCTGAATTGATCCACACGTTGTTAAAGTATAGTGTTCATAGTTACGTTAGCAGGATGTGAGCGAGACTGCATTTGAAAAAGTTCACATTTTCTTGACCACACAGATAAGCTACATAGCAGACTTCTGTGATGAGTATTTGCAGGACGTGTTGGTTGATACTGTAGTTAAGTTCTGTGACTCGTAACCTGGCCATACCTTAGCTTTGACTGAATTGACGCCACTGCGAGGAAGTGCCGTGTGCGGGTGCAGCCTCGTACCTGTCGGCGTGTCTCCTCCGGGCCTCCAGGTGGCAGCACTGCTCCTGCAGGCCGCTCCTCTCCTCCGTCCTCCTCCTCACTTCCTCCTCCACCTCCTGCTCACACACAACAGCAAACATCAACATCCACACCAACATCTGTCTCCGCCACACTTGTACAGACCGGAATCACTAGCAGTATCGGATCGGCGGGTGTGTAGGCCTCTGTTGAAAAAATCAATTTTCCAATTCAAAATTTTTTTTCATTATTACATTTTCGCCCGGTGAACTTTAATCCCAGTAGTCACGCCATTTAATTCACACATGCGCTGTTGAGCTGTTGCAATTTCTTTCTTTTTTTTGCATTTTAAATGGATATTGAAAGGCATATTTGATTAACTTTTGGAATCTTTTTGTTTTTGCCCAAAAAAGGAATGTTTTGTTGGACACGAGAATAACTACTGCCATGTTTTTGCCTTTGAATATGTTTAAAAGTATGAAAACAAGTTTTCAGTTATAATTGCATAAATTGTCTATATTTCATTACTTTATATACTGTCTTGGGGTTACATTTGCATAAAATGCTAAAAACTAAATTCTCAAAAATTAAAAACCGAAAAACACAGAAAATGGAAAATATGAAAACGGAATGTGGGAAAAAATAAAAGCAATTTCATCCGTCTCTGTTTGCTGCCCTGGATCTGTTTGATAATTCTGGCCCACATGATGTTTCTGAAAGCAGTTCTATCAGCATTCTGGGAGCTGATTGGTCCTTACAGCATCATTAGCTGCAATAATTGCTGTTGAATCTCAATATAATACTAGTATGAATATGTTGTATAACTACACAGTCATATAATTCATGCAACAGCTCAAAAAACATTGTTGATAACACTAACCCAAATCAATATCGGATCGGATCAAATCGAATCAAATCCTGATAATCGATTCTGAATCTTAAGAATCAGAATTGAATCGATTCTTGACATTTGAATGGAAACCCAGATCTAATCGTGTGACTTTGTGTGCTGTGTATAGAGCGAGTTTTAAAAGCTAGTGAAGCTAGTCTGAGGTGTAGTGGGTTGTCACTGTGTGGGGGGGCGGGGGGATCAGGTCCAACCAGATGCTAAAGCTCAGGTTGAAGTCGACCAGAGTTCCTATGTGGTACAGGGTAGAGGGCTGCGTTGGGATTGGGTCCCGCCGGGTTCCGTGGGTCCCAACGCAGATCTGGCAGGAGCGGGAGGTTTGAACTTTGCTGCGGGCGGATAAAAAAAACACTGCAGGATCGGGATGTAGCCTAGCAACAAGATCGAAATCAATGAGGTGGAAAATAAACCTCAAACAAGGTCTTTACAAAACAAAGACAAAGCAAGGTCAGTCAGATATTTGGAGAAACTGTGTTTAGTGTCTGTGGAGCATCTTGGAAGAGAGACGAGGGATTGGAACCTCAGTCAGTCAGCAACATTCTCTTCCTCCACAGATATGTAATGGACAAGCGGTTCATTTGTTAAATTAATTTGTTTCTTTCTTTAACATTGTCTATTTCTAGTGTTGTCCCAATCGATCGGCCGCCCGATCGATCGGGCCCGATCATCAGTATCGACCAAAAAAGTATCGGGACATACCTAGTTATTAATGTTTTTAATATATATTAAATCGTTTTATATATCGTTGCATTTAATGTATTTTCCGGCCGCCGACCGGAAGTGGCGAAGTAAGCGAAACTAACATGGTTTACATGTTTGAATTGTGAAATGTTCTATCTGTTCATGTTGCATTAAGCTGCTGCTATTCATTTCATTCAGAATGTTGCACTAAGGTTAAGCCAAAAAGTATTTTAATTTTCTTGTGTTTGTGAGTTTGACTGGATGTCATTCAACTACCTCTTTTGAAGTTACATTTATTTATTTTTGTTATTGCACTATTCTGCACTTTTTGTTTTAGTTTACAATTTCATGTTTTTACATTTTGTAGCACCAGTGCTGATAAGCTTTGTTGAAATATATTCCCATGTTGTTCTCCAATGGACAATAAAAGAAACTTGGGATAATTTAGTTTTAGTCCTCTTTTTTTTTGTTTTAATTCATTACCAAAATGTATTTGATCAGGAAAAAATATCGGAAATGTATCAGGAGCCAAAAAAAGTGATCAGATCGGGAAAAATCGGGATCGCCAGAAACTCAAACTCAAGTGATCGGGATCAGATCGGAAGCTAAAAAATCGTGATCGGGACAACCCTATCTATTTCATGTTATTTATTAGTGTGATTTGAGCCACTCACAGCTACTCTCGTTGCTATAACTTCAATCACATAATTTATGCGTGCAGGAAAGATGAAATAGCTTGTGCGATGATGACAATGATGGATTTGCATAACTTTCAGTCAGGTAAACTATGAACTGTCAATTATCCATCAAGCTCCACAATTATCATGTTAACATTAAATCAGATAGATTTGTCCAGGACATTTCTCTTGCAGGACGGGAGAAGACACAAAATCAATGCATCTCTATTATTGTGCGGGAATGAATTCTCAGAGTAGCACACACGTTGCGGGTGGTTTTGGTCAGAAATGCAACGGCAGCAGGATGAAGGAAACAGTCCCGCTATAGCAGGACTCTATTACACGGCATCAAACACAGCATTATGGAACTTCAGGTCCACTCACATTCACATGCTTGACCATTGAAGAAAAGAAAGGATCAGCGTTGGCAGATACTGTCACGGCTGGGGTTGTTTAGGACCCAGATGCAGGACACTAACTAAACACATGGAAACACGGAGGGAGCAAACAGTACGGAACGACAAGGAGCAAGGGAAAGACAAGACCAGATATACACAAGGGGGTAACGAGACACAGGTGTGAACAATCAGGGCAGATGGAAGACAGGCAGGGCAGAACAGAAACACAAACTGGGGGAAATGTCAGACACTGACAGATACAGAACTCGGGATTCAGAAGCTTTTCGTGACCTGCAGTTCAGCTCGCCGTTGATTGGTGTCGTTGAGACGTGACGCTGCTTCTTCTCTGTGGGACGTCACTTCCTGTTGCAGCGCAGCCAGCTCCTTCTTCTTCTCCTGCACCTCGTCCTGCATCTCCCCCAGCTCGTCCCTGTCCCTGCGGAGCTGCTGCAGAGTCCGGGTGCGTTTGTTTTTGGCGTCCCGGAGTTCCTGCTGCTCTCCCAGCAGCTCCTGCAGTACCTGTTTCAGCTCTGAACACAAACATGCCAGCTGATCAGACGTTTACACGTCAACGTCGCTACATCAGCTGTTGCGGATGATAAAAGTCAAACACGGCAGTCCTGCTTGTTTTACAGTAAAAGTGGTGAAAAGCTCCTGCAGCGGCGCAACAAACTGGAGCTGGTAGATCTGCTGCAGACTCACAAACTTGAGTGAAAATAAAACATGTTCTTCGTCTGAGTTACAGAAACAGACACAAATGTCCTCATCTCATCCTCGCAGTGATGCAGAAAAACTAGTTCACGCGTCTGTATCTTCTAGACTAGATTACTGTAATGTGTTGTTAGCAGGATTTCCAAGTAATTTGCTGAATATCCTCCAGATCCTGATCCAAAATGCAGCAGCACGAGTACTGACAGGAATCAGCAGGAGAGACCACGTCTCTCCAGTGTTAGCGTCGCTCCATTGGTTACCCGTAAAATTCAGAATCCAATTTAAAATTTTATTACTTGCATATAAAGCCCAAAAAGGCTTAGCTCTGCATTATTTACAAGACCTGATAGTGCCTTATGTTCCTGGCAGAGCTCTCCGTTCTCAGAGTGCAGGTTTACTCGTAGTTCCTAGAGTATCTAAATGTAGATTTGGAGGGCGGGCGTTCTGCTATCAGGCACCACTACTATGGAACCAACTTCCAATCTGGGTTAAGGAGGCTGACACCACCTCCACCTTTAAAACTAAACTTAAAACCTTTCTGTTTAATAAAGCCTATAGTTAGTGTTTAGTAATCCTCTAGCTGGTGTTGGTAAATCTCTAGGTAGTGTAAACTCTAGTGTGTTAGAGTCAGTAGTCATAGTTGCAGCTATAGAACAAGACTACCGGTATAATAGTTAGTCTCAAACATAGCTTGGTGGTAGATATGCTGCTATAGGCTTATGCTGCAGGGGGGCACCGACATGATCCGCTGGGCGGTGCCTCTCACCCTTCTTCTCCTCTCCTCTCCATTTCCATTTTTGTTTATTATAAGTATCTCATAGCTATCATTTTTGTCCATCGCTCCTGTAGTGTCTTGTGCTGCCCCCCTTTTCTTCTCTTTTTTCTCTTTTGTACATGGTGAAGCATCCTCTGCCGGTGGCGAAGAGCATCTCTGAATGCACAACACCGGAACCTGCAGCGTGGGAGTGAGAGGGGCAGGGTAACGGCCCAGTCAGGCGGGGGAGAGGTTTGTCCGTCAATACTCCTCTCCCTGGCCCTGCCCCTTCTCAACCTTTCCCCGACACTGCACCTAACCTGGGGCTTTCTGATTGGGCCTGCCTGCTGTCCCCACCCCCGGTCATCCCGCTGCTGCTTCCACCTGCCTGCTGTGCTGCTGACGTCCCCGACCCCCCAGTCTGGCCCTCGGCAGGAGGGTCCCCCCTTATGATCCAGGTCCTGGTCCAGGTTTCTTCCCTCCTAAAGGGGAGTTTTTCTTGCCACTGTTTGGCTTAAGGCTTTTCTCCCAATAGAGGAGTTTTTACCTGCTATTGTTTATGTAATAATTGCTCGGGGGTTTATGTTCTGGGTCTCTGGAAAGATCCTAGAGACAACTTCTGTTGTATTAGACGCTATACAAATAAAATTGAATTGAATTTAATTGAATGTTGCCCTGCTATTGCCCGTTGAATAAAATGAACAAGAAGCCGCCGTCAGAGTCTCTTTCTCTGATGTCACATCCTGACTCAGACGTCTGACTCCAACCCCCCGACCAATCGGTGGCCTGTAGTGTGATCTTCTATCAGATACCTGCTCTGTGGAAGCTGAGCTCCACCTTCAGCCTCTGCTCCTCCTCTCTCAGCTCCTCCACTCTGCCTACAGCGCCCTGATGCTCCTGGTCCTGGTCCTGGTCCTGGTCCTGGTCCTGGTCCTGGTCCTGGTCCTCCTGGACAACAACAGCAGCTGTTTTCTACCAGCTCTCACCACCCAGAGCTGAATAGCAGACTGTAGTGTTACCTGACAGGTGAGCAAGTCCAGATGCCTCTGAGCCTCCCGACAGTCTGACAGCAGGTCACCGAGTCTACACACACACACACACACACACACACACACACACACACACACACACACACACACCCCTCACATCTCTGCAGTTCCAGTGCTGTTATTGTGAGCAGCTGCAGGTGTGAGCCTCACCTGTGCGCAGCGGAGCGTGTTTTCCTACAGAGTTGTTGGAACTCCTCATCTCTGCTCCTCAGCACCTCCTCCATCTCCTTGAGAGCCTGCTCCCGCTCCCACCTCCTCCTCCTCAGCTGCCCCGCCTCCTCCCAGACGTCCCTGCAGTCACATGACGGTGGTAAAGAAGGATTCCCTGCTGATGTCAGAGGTCAGAGTTGGAGCCGAGGGTCACCTGAGCTGCTGCGTGGCCTCCAGCAGACAGGCGGCGCCGTCCCGAGCTCTGCTCTGCAACACAGCCGTCTGCAGGAGAAACAGATGGAGGCGCAGGTTTGATCTGGCTGTTGTCACCTCACCAGGACGGCGGGTCGGTCCCAGACCTGGTTGGACCCGGACCCAGACGGGGCTGGTGTTGGGATTGTGTCCAGGTTTGGGTTGTGGGTGAGGTCGGTACCTGCTCTCTGCTCGTGTGGACGCAGCTCTGAGTCTCCAGCAGCAGCCGGTCAGCCTGACGGAGCTCTGCCCGTCTCTTCAGCAGAGTCTTCTCCACACAGGCCACCTCCTCACACACCTGCATCACCCTCCTGCACACACACACACACACACACACACACAACAAATCAAACGTGTGTACAGTAATCCCTGGCTACAACGCGGTTCACCTTTCACGTCTCGCTGCTTCACGGATTTGCATTGTGCATCGTGTTCTGCATTCTGATTGGTCTCCCTGCTTCTTCACTTCCTGTATCAATAACGTTGGTTGCTTAGCAACAAAACTGAGAACGGCCAATGAGCTTCAGCAGCAGCTCAAGAACGGGACCTTTAATGAATCGTTCATTACAGTCTCAGATATAATCCATGGTGTCGGTTTATAAGAATCTTTTTGCCCAGAAGAAAAAAAAGCGACACCAACGACCCGTAACTATGTTCTTCTCTGGAAAAAACACTCCTGCACCGCGGCTTTAGGAGAAAAAGACGCTACAGAGCGAGTCAGGATGCAGCAGCATCAGAAGAGCAGGGAAATACATGCCAGTCATGATTTGTCCTACTGTACTTGTATTTTTTTTCATAATCATTTTTCATTTTCTCCTGTTCAAATCCAATAACCCAGGTCGTGGTGGAGCTGATCTCCGCAATTTGAAGCCTTGTATAATAATTGTAAAAAAGAAATGGTTGCTACTTTGCGGATTTCACTTATCACGGGTTCTTCTTGGAACGTAACCCCGTGAAAAACCGGTATTATTGTAGTCAGGGCTGAAGGGGTGAAGAGCTCAAATCCTGGTGTCACTAGCTGATGGCAGGATGGCGCATTCAATAAACACAGTTTGAAATTGACAATCCCCATTTAGTGTTGACACAAGTCGTGTCTGATCTTCCACAAACTGATGCTGCACCGTGTGTCCAAACTGAACATTTTTAAGCTGTAGAGTGGCAACACACAGAAAAAGCTCTGCATGGCTGTTCTTTTCAAAGGTTTTTAACTTCTGCAAAAGTAGATTGCAGTTGTATAGCTGTTTAGATATGTGTGTATGTGTGTGTGTTCATGAATAATTCCCCATATAGTGGATGTGTGACCACACACACATCTACATACACTGCGATTGTCGGCTCGTTTTGAACCGATTTTCCGTTCATGCGACTATTTTTTGGATCGGGCCGGATTTCCACCCAATCGTTGCTCGTGCCTCGTGCAGTAAACGTGGGCGACGACGAGAGATTAACGCCTCACGACGAGAGAGTAAGACCTCACGATGAGAGAGTAACACCTCACGACGAGAGATTAACACCTCACGACGAGAGATTAACGCCTCACGACGAGAGATTAACACCTCACGACGAGAGATTAACACCTCACGATGAGAGATTAACACCTCACGACGAGAGATTAACACCTCACGATGAGAGATTAACACCTCACGACGAGAGATTAACACCTCATGATGAGAGATTAACACCTCACGACGAGAGATTAACACCTCACGACGAGAGATTAACACCTCACAAATCGTGTGCTCGCAAGAAAATCAAGCGTGTTTGAAATCCTGGTCGCTCCTCGTGAAGGAATCACAGTTGAAGCAGCCACGACCCGATTGGACTCATCCTTTCACAGAGAGCATGCACAATCTCTGATGTCACGTCAAAAACTAACATTTTAGTTTAAAGTGTTGCAAATTCACATTACAAATCATGTTTTAATAGCAGAAAAAAAAAGACCGCATTTCCCACGTCTGCCCAGCCAATTCCTTGTCCAATCACGACGTTGTCTAATCTTTTTTCATTTATCGCCACACAGAATGGCACAAATTGCTAAAGGCTGATTTATGGTTCCGCGTTACACCAAGGCAGAGCCTACGGTGTAGGGTACAGCGGCAATTTAACACGGAACCATAATTCAGGCTTAAGGCAGTGCGTTTGTTTTTGATGAGCATCTTCGGGGTCTCCCACTTCGGGGTTCCTCCTCTTCCACTTCTTTTTGACGTTGCAGTTCCAGTAACAGAAGTCCGATGTGAGGATTATGAACATATAGTGTGAGCAGACGGGAGGATTATGATCGTATAGTGTGAGCAGACGTGAGGATTATGATCGTATAGTGTGAGCAGACGTGAGGATTATGATCGTATAGTGTGAGCAGACGGGAGGATTATGATCGTATAGTGTGAGCAGACGGGTCGCATCGGGTCGTACAGTGTGAGACCATAAATCGTGGGCTGTGAACTTTTGAACTCAGCGATCTAGTCGTGCAGTTTGAGATTGGACTGAATCAACTATTTAAAATATCGCACAGTGTATGCCCAGCTTTGGCCGTGTGTGTTACCTGTGTGTGTTACCTGTGTGTGTTACCTGTGTGTGTTACCTGTGTGTGTTAGCCGTGTGTGTTACCTGTGTGTGTTACCTGTGTGTGTTACCTGTGTGTGTTATCCGTGTGTGTTACCTGTGTCGTCTCAGCGTGTGTTGCAGCTTCTTGGTCTTTAGTCGGAGCCTTGTCTTCTCTGCCTGAACTCGCGCTGCTTCTTCGTGCACACACTCACACACACACCGGTGTCCCTGCTGACATACAGGACATGTGGAGCAGGTGTCACAGATGCCCCAGGTCCCACCAGCTGGAAGAACAAACCCCCTGTGATGCCACACATGGCTTTATTAATGCATACTACTGATATTTACTCAAAAGTTTGCCGAACTTCAGTATACTTTTTGAGTATACTGTTTAGTATGGCATTCGGGACGCAGCGCAGGTTTTCCTCCAGCTCACCCAACCCCCCGCTGAGGTTGAGTTTCCAGTCGCTCCACCCTTGTCTCTGGAGCGATCCCCACGACGTCACAAACTCAGATTCTGTCCATAGGTCTCAGCTCAAAACCCGTTTATTCAGGCAGGCGTAGCCTCACGTCCTAACAGTAACATGTTTGCTATTATTTATTTACTGTAATATTTGTCATGGTTTTTCCTGCTTAGACGGCGATCTTGAGTATCTTGCGAGCCGCCTAATCAATTAAATGTATTATTATCATGGTTACTTTTAGGGATGCCCTGATACCGATACTGCTCTCATATACTCGTACTCTCAAAAATTATCCGATACCACACACCGATACTTCATTGTTGTTGTAGTTACTGGTTAGTGACTCTAGGGGGAGATGTTGAGCTGCAGTCAGCGGTGATGAGAAGAGAGTGATACATGAGTGAGAAGAGTGATACATGAGTGAGAAGAGAGTGATACATGAGTGAGAAGAGTGATACATGAGTGAGAAGAGAGTGATACATGAGTGAGAAGAGAGTGATACATGAGTGAGAAGAGAGTGATACATGAGTGAGAAGAGAGTGATACATGAGTGAGACTGGCAGGGCCGTTTCAGGCTAGATAGAGACAATTAATGCAGCGGGACGTCAGCAGTTGGACATATTTCAGAATAAGGGACGGCGACAGAAGCAAGACAGACTGAAGCTACTGCTGCTAAAGTGTCAAGAGGAGGAAAGGAGAATACGTTGTTTAATACCAGCAACTTGATAAAACATCTCCAGACGCATCATAAAGCTGAATATACGGAGTTTACTAATGCTACTGCCAGAACACAACAGCAACATTAGCTCAGGTTGTGCAAAACAGACAGACGATGGCAAGAGACAAGTTAAAATACCGGAGGCTCTAACCCGTTATCTAGCGCTGGATGAGCAGCCACTGTCAGCTGGAGAAGAAGAAAGATTTCACCGTCTTCTCGACGCACTCGAGTCGTGATATGATGTTTCATTGATATGTTATATGCCAGTGCCAGCGTGGAGACTTTTTATTTACACAGATTATTTTTTGTTTAAAATAGTTATTCTACTCATTTTATTTATTTTTATTGAATTTATCTGTTGCTAATAAAACCTGTCTTCCAATTCATTGCATTTTTCATTGCATTTATAGCCTAGTTATTTTTGTGGTAGAAGTATCGGCAAGTACACAAATTAAAATACTCGTACTCAGTGTGAAAAAATGGTATGGGGGCATCCCTAGTTACTGTCATTATTAATCAACATTTTCACAGTGTGATGTGAGGACAGGCTGCTGAGAGTGGTGTGTGTGAGTGAGTGTGAGGCGGACCGGGTCTGTGGGTTCTGCGGGACGACCACGGAGCAGCCTGGGGGGGACGGGGTCCACCAGGGACGTCCCCGCTGCTTCAGGAGGAGGAGGAGGAGACGTCCCTTCATCAGAGCTGCTGTCCCTGCAGCCTGCAGGAAACCCTCATTAGTCTGACAGTCACAGGCCCGCATGAGTGTGTGTGTGGGTTCATACATAGAAATATAAAAGTAGATGCCGCATCGAGCGCTGAGCCGTACGTCAATGTCGCCGCCATATTGGATGTTCAAGACTGCGCTGTAAACTAATACAAGTAAATGGACTTATTATATAAAGCGCCTTTCTACAAAGAAATGTACGTTTTACGTCTCATTTATTCATTCACACACGCACTAATATACTTGGGAAACAGTTTGGCACCAAATATAATATATTTAATTTTCTCAGATGGCAAAAATAAGAACTTTATTGATCCCACATAGGAGTAATTAATGTTATATCAGGTATAGAGAACAAGGTAGCGCCGAAAAACAATATATATCCCCCCTCACAAAAATAAGAAACATAGAGAAACATATTTTCTCATCAACAAAACATATTTAAAATGTTTCAAATAACAAAATAACATATTTGAACCATTTTTTCAGACAATAAAATAACTGAAAAAATCTGAAAAATGGTTCAAATATCTTACTTTGTTACTTGAAAAATGTAAAATATGTTTATGTAAAATATTTTACATATTTTTTACATATATATTATATTTGGTGCCTAACTGTTTCCCAAGTATATTAGTGCGTGTGTGAATGAATAAATGAGATGTAAAACGTACATTTCTTTAGAAAGGCGCTTTATGAAAATAATTCCATTTACTTGTATTAGTTTACAGCGCAGTCTTGAACATCCAATATGGCGGCGACGTATCACAGCAGCGCGCGGTGGGGCGTCTACGTATAAATGTCTATGGGTTCGTACCTGTGTGAGTGTGTGTGGGTTGGTACCTGTGTGTGTGGGGGGGACGTAGACCCAGTATCCTCTCCCAGGCGGGGGTCTGCCCCGCTGGGGCCCCCTGTCGGGAGAGCTGAGGTACTGCAGCCCCAGACCAGAGTCCTGCGTCCCCTGAGAGGCCACACTGGGGGCCTGAGACGGACAGGGAGAACATCAGAACACCACACCCACAATCATGTCTTCAGAAACATCAAAATACTAGGGCTGTCAAAGTTAAGGCGTTAATAACGCGTTAACTTAACGTCCTCTTAACGCCGACAACTTTTTTAACGCAAGATTTTTTAGTGCGTCCGAAACATTAGTACATACTCAATAGTATGTACTATCCATACTCATTCTGGATAAATGTATTAGTATGGATTGATGGACACTAGCTGAGCAGAAACTTCCCACAATGCAATGCAGGGGTGTTTGGTTGCTAAGTGATACGTATATGTTATAAGTATAATATTAAGTATAATAATAATATTATTATTATATAATATTAATATTATAATATTCGTATATAATAATATTATATAATATTAATAACACGTTAACTTAGCGTCTTAACACCGACAATTTTTTTAACGCACGATTAACGAGCAGGCTAAAAAAAAAAGAAAAAAACGTGCATTATATAATATGTGTAGCTTGAGGAAAAGTATGGTGGACTACAGCATGAACCTTTTTTGGAAAAGCAAAGAAAGATGGAGAATGAAAAGGGACTTTTGAACGGCAAGTTCCCTTTCAAAAAGATGCCAGAGGGTTCGCTGGACAAGACTAAAGTTATTTGCATGTACTGTCGATTTGAAATGAATTACCATGGAAGTACGTCGAGTCTGAAATACGACTTGCAGCCAAACACACGGCCGATGCAGAGAGCAACCCCCCCTCGTCAAACGCAGACAACACTGGATGAGCCTTTTATTTATAATTATATATAATTACATGAAAAATGTACCTGACCAATGCAGTTCTTGTACAATGTTTGTGATGCATATGGTTCATTGTTTTACACTGAGCTGCTTAAAACAGGAATCTTAAGTTAGTCTTTACAAGTGTAAAGTTGGGGATTACATTGTGTTTGTATTTATGAAGGAATGTTACATTCAGGTCAAAAACTTTTTTTTGTGGAAAGTTGAATAAACATTGGCATAAAACAAGCATATTGGCCCTTTCTCATGTTGTTAACAGTATTAAAAACATTTAAAAAATACCTTAAGGTTATTTAGAACAGCAAAAAATGTGTGAATAAATGTGTTAACTATGGAAAACATGCGATTAATCGCGATTAAAAAAATGTATCGTTTGACAGCCCTAGTAAATACTAATGCTGATCATTATAAACACATGATGGGGCTTCAGTTTACTTTTCTAAATCACTTGTTCTTTCCTTTTAACGGTAGAAGACGATTGTTTTACCGGGACGTGTGATGCATGAAGGTCTGAGACCTCTGAACCCTAACCCTAACCCTCTGACCTCTGGTCAAGTGTGTATTGGTTTCCGGACTCACATTGACTCCAGCGGGTACGAACCAGCCCCGTCCTTTTCTTCCGGCCACGGCCTCACTCCCAGTCCCAGTCCCGGTACTGGTTCTGGTTCTGGTTCTGGTCTTCATCCGGTCTGGCTTCTGTCTGGGTCTGCGTTTCCCAGCGTCAGCAGACTCACCCACATCCTGAAACATAAACATGAAGTTAAAGGGCCAGTTCCAATCCCCCCCTAGTCCTACTTTTCAGTCCTACCCCTAAATTTTGCGCGTTCCTGTGAGGGTAGTGGTGTCCCAATTCCTCTTTGCATGTAGGGGTAGTGGGGAAAACGAGGGGTAGGGGGGATGAATCTAACCCTTCAGAACGAGGGATTTCAGATACTGACTCGCTGACCGAGGGCCTGAGAAAATTTCCCAGAATGCTTTACGTCATCATTTGCAGACTGAATCAAACAAAAAAAAAAATGGCGGACATTTCTAATTTTTAGTGAATAAAATCAATATTTTGAGTTAGTTTCTGCATAAAAATGTGTTTTGATTACATTTCTAGCGAGAAATATATATTTTACTTTCATAATATTCACTCAGTGAATGTACATAATCACTTGCTTGCTCGTTGTTGCGTTGTATCTTCAGATCTCGCCAGAATAAAGGCTGATTTATGGTTCCGCGTTACACCAACACCTACGGCGTAGGCTCTGCGTCGATTTAACGTGGAACCATAAATCAGCTTCTCATCCCCCGAAAACATTGGATCAAATTTCTTAACAGGCGTTATTTGGATAAACTGAGCCCAGGTTGGGGATCTTAACGGTTACTTTTACACCTGAAAAAATATTATAACTTAGTAAAGTGGCATATTAACAGCGCTACAGCTTAAATTAAAACAGCTTTTAGCTCTGGGCTTCCTGATATGGTGTGACGTTTGTGCAAACGTAACTACGCAGTCGCTTACGTACCCGAACGTAAACCACGCAGTGACGTAGCAAGTGGTGTCCCAATCCCTAGGGAAGATTACAAGGACCCTAAAGTTTGTGGTTTCATTTTTAGGGCTAGTGGTAGAAAGTAGGGGGTGTAATGGGATTGGCCCTTAAGCCTCCCCGTCCTGCTGCTCCACCCACTTCCACTAAGGTTCATCTGGTGGTTGAAGCAGTTTCACTTCCTTTTCCCTCCAAAACCCTGAATGTTTAATTGGGTGCATTTGTCAGCATGTGACTGCTGCAGGTCTCCAGCGGTCAGTGGGTGTAGTGATGCTGCACCTGTGCATGCAGCAGCTCCACCGTGTGGTTCAGAGCCCTCAGCTGATCCGTGGTGCAGCTCAGCTGCTCGGCCGTCAGCCGGTCGGCGTCACGCATGAACCCGTCCAGCTGCCGCAGCTTCCTGTTGAGACGGTCCAGACCCCTCTGATGGCCGTCGGTCAGGGAGCGCAGCTGCACAGGCAGACAGGAAACACTCATCAGGACCGCAGACCCCTCTCTGTCTGGGGTGCAGATGGGAACTACATATGTTGGAAAGGAGCAGCTGATGTCTGACCTGCTGCAGCAGAGCGTCTCTCTCCTGCTGCACCGCCTGGAGCTGGAGACCACTGGGATGTAGATCCTCCTCCTGCAAGACCAACCACGTCTGATCAGTCACAGTTACACAGATCTGATCCTTACGGGAGAGTATTAGGGCCGTGCAGGAGAAAAAATATTTGAGAAGGGAAGATTTTTTTTTATTTTGCACTTCGAAAAGTCGAAATGTCGAGAATAACGTTGAAATACAATTTCAAGAATAAAGTCAAAATGTCGCCTTTTTTCCTCAACATTTCAACTTTATTCACGAAATTTTGACTTTTTTCTCGAAGTGCATAATGAAGAAAAAAATATTCCTCCTCTGCAGATGTACCAAAACATTAAATCAGATGCAAATACTGCTATTTTTATTTTTGTCCTGCCTGGCCCTAATACTCTTCCGTAGATCTTTCAACCTCTTCTAACCCTGCAACGACACCAGCACGATCTTCTGGTGCTTCAATTCAATTCAATTCAATTCAATTCAATTCAATTTCATTTATATAGAGTCTATAACAACAGAAGTTGTCTCCAGGATCTTTCCAGAGACCAGAACATGAACCCCCGAGCAATTATTACATAAACAATGGCAGGTAAAAACTCCCCTAGAGGGAGAAAAACCTTAAACCAAACAGTGGCAAGAAAAACTCCCCTTTATTCAGGAAGAAACCTGGACCAGGACCTGGATCATAAGGGGGGACCCTCCTTGTGGGTCTTGGATGAGACAAACAAAGACCAGTCACACACGCCAATAGAGGGAATACGCATGACGTCACAGATGTGACTTTACAGTGGATTACGCCCACTGAGTGTCAGAAAGACTGAGTGGATTCCCACAGCAAGAAGCCTCAATGCAGATTGTACTTTCATGTACACACAAACGTACACTCATTCACATGCGTACAGGAGCAGAGCTGTGGACTAACACACTTATTTTATCAGGAATTAATATATTTCATCCAGCAAACTGACATTTTTGCTGATTTGACTGCCGTTTTTACCTGAACTGCTCATGTGAAACACGTAACTGATGGTTGAGGGGCTGTTTGGTCTGAACTATTTTATTTGCTACATCGATCCAATGCAAAATAATTAAAAACCTTGCTTATTAATCACAAAACACAGTTTAAATAATATGACCAAATCCACTACGACCCGGTGTGTCAGTGTTCACCGCAGACAGACTGCAGCTTCACCGGGACCAACGGTTCTGATGGCTGCTGTTGATCCGGTGTTCTGCCAATTTCTGCTGCTTTGCCAAAAAATGCTCCCCAATGGTTTTCTACCTTTGTAGAGCTACAATTTTACTGTGTTTTACTCCCTAGCCCACTTCCTTTTACCCCAAGTGGTCCTTGTCTCTTGCCAGGCCGTCATTGTAAATAAGAATGTGTTTTTAATGACCTGCCTGGTTAAATAAAGGCCAATGACTGAATGAATATCAAATAAAGCCATAGAATTGTTGTTGTTTTTTCTCTTTATGGTATAATGTTCACAAAGTGTAATACAATTCATGTCATAGGTAGTGTATTTTGAAGGATCCAATACTCAACATCCCATATTATCAATTTTACATCGTGCAAGAAATCATGCAAACTTTGAAAATCCACTGTGCGCATGCGCAGAACCAAAGTAGCATTTCTCGGCAGGTAAGTTTGGCAGAACACCTGGACCGACCATGTTAAGGAGCATCAAACTCACTCTTCTTATCTATGCGTTAATAACGCAGAAATATTAAGAAGGCTTCCCAAAGTGTGACGCATGGTGAAATAGGAAACTAAGATGTGCACGCTATATAAAGAAGATATATGAAGTTTATATACACTTTGTTCCTCCAGTTCTGCAGCGCAGCGCCGCGTACCCTAGGGCGTTATATACGCCGTCGATTTAACGCGGAACCATAAATCAAGCTTTACACCAACGCAGACCCTACGGCGTAAGGAACCAGGCGACGCGCACCCACCGCCGTAGGTACTGCGTCGATTTAACGCAGAACCATTAATCAGGCTTTAAAGGCGTCCCGAGCCTAAACGGCCGATTTTTGACGCTTTCGCTATAAATCCACCGTGACAGTCGCCGTGGTGTTCGGATTCACTTCTAATCACAGACAAAAGACAAAAGCACGACGAGGATGGGATTCGAACCCACGCGTGCAGAGCACAATGGATTAGCAGTCCATC
This sequence comes from Cololabis saira, assembly GCF_033807715.1. Taxonomy (NCBI): domain Eukaryota; kingdom Metazoa; phylum Chordata; class Actinopteri; order Beloniformes; family Belonidae; genus Cololabis; species Cololabis saira. Next base: position 43,328,568 of record NC_084595.1, on the reverse strand, counting down.
GCCTTAACCACTCGGCCACCTCGTCTGCTCCGCTGGCCCGAGCCCTGAGCCGGGCTGGACCGTGTCCCCTCCCGCTGCAATGGTCGGCACATAGATATTAATATATAAAGGCCTTTATTAAAGGCCTTTATTATATATCTATGGGTCAGCAGGCCGCAGCGAGGCGTCGGTGACGTCACGCACACGTGACTCACCCACCTGCCCCCCCACCAATTTCTGGTGGACGGCACAATAATAATTGCAAAATATAATAAGCAAAATAATTGTTAAAAACGAACGTCACATGATCAGATTATGGTATACACCAGCTCCTACAATGGTCTTAACTCCATAAGAAACTTTTTTTATTTTTATCAATTAGCAGAAGCTAGAGTGCCACCAGAAAATAAATCCTACCGCAAACAACTGTTTTTTTTAGTTCCATCCTCCATAGAAAGGTTATTTTTGTGATTAGACTTTTTTTATGTAATAAACATATGTAATTTAGTTAACGTGACACAATTTTTCTCCTACCTGGCCCACACAGCTCAAAAAACTTCTGGGCGTCTTGGGTTTTTTGATCAACCCACTTGGAAACAACCAATTACCTGATTAACTGGTTTTCCAGTTAATCCCCAATGTCCCATTTGTCCCATCTCAAATCCTGGATGAGAACCAACTTCCTCAAATTTAACAGCGATAAGACAGAGCTCATGGTTGTGGCCCCCAAAGCCACTGCTCTGGAAGGTGGAGATCTTCTCATCCAGGTGGACGGCTGCTCCATCACACCATCCTCCGAGGTCCGTAACCTGGCCGTCATCTTGGACTCCACCCTCTCCTTCCAGTCAAATCTGTTACCAAATCTGCCTTCTACTACCTCAGAAACATTGCACGTCTCCGTCCCGCACTCTCTGTGGCAGAAATTCTCATCCACGTTTTCATCACCTCCCGACTGGACTGTAATGGAGTCCTGTCCGGGATTCCCAGTAAAACCCTGGACAGGCTCCAGTACGTGCAGAACTTCTCACACACACCAAGCCCTGGCAGCACATCACCCCCACCCTCATCCACCTCCTCCACCCTCATCACCCCCACACAGTACTGGAGTTGAGGGGGGATGAGGGGGAATGAGGGGGGATGGGTCCAAATCATCCCCCCTGAAATAAAAACGGTCCAAATCATCCCTTATGTCATTTCATCAATGAATGTGGTTTTACTGTTATTTCAACATTTAGAGTCATCACCAGAAAAATAACTTATTTGACAATTTTCACCTGTTTCAGGTAGATTTTCACTTGAAATAAGTAGAAACATCTGCCAGTGGGACAAGATTTATCTTCTTATTACAAGCATAAAAATCTTGTTCCACTGGCAGATTTTTCTACTTATTTCAAGTGAAAATCTACTTGAAACAGGTGGTTTTTTACTAAAATGAGACATTTTAACTAGAAATAAGACAAATATTCTTAAGATTTAGAGTTTTTGCAGTGATCCATTTTACTTATCCTGGGAAGAACAGAGTCATATTGATAAGTTCAGAAAAGTGTTTTTTATTGTTGTGTTTTGATGTATTTGATGTAAGCCCAGTGGATATTTAAAGCTTACAGAAGGCTGCATTTAACTGCTGCTATGTCATTCCTGCAGTATTTCTGCAGGTGTTTTGGTCACTGCTATTATTTGTAATATATTATATTATTTGTAATCAGCACAAATTATCTGTCCCCATATGATAAAATCCACCATCCCCCCTGATTGTTTTTTACAACTCGAGTACTGATCAGAGTGATGAAGTGCAGTTGTGTAACATCTGAATTCAGGTTACATCATCAACGCCGTTCAGTTCAAAGTCCTGTACAACCCAGATGGGAATAAACCATAGGGACGAGGAGGTCCTAACACATCCTAACAGGTCCGAACAAGATCAAAGAGTTTCCACTGAGGTCCAAACAGATCCGAACAAGGTCCGAACAAAGTGCCTGGTCACGTGATGTAGGAGGGGGCGTGGTTATCGCTTTAGAATGTCGGCCATGTTTTTCTCCGCATCACCGGACAACACCAAAAACGGAAAAAAGTTTGAAAACTTGATTAATGCTCATAAAGGCACTGGCAGGTACAAGCCGAATTTTAAAGCGTGTGACAAAACGACGAACAAAGTATTTTTCCGTACCGCCAGCCCGTTATTTAACTTGTATTTTCAACTTTCTCGTTAAATAGCCGATTTGCTAATGGAGTTTCTGCCTGTGTGTGACGGTGGGTTATGATGCTGATGTGACTGAATCAGAACAACAATAGTAACGTATTCCTTTGTTTATGTACTGAATAAACTATGCCGATTTCTCGGGAAAAGCCTTAAGATGTGAAAAAATATTTCCAAATGTCATTGTCCATCAGTGGAATAGTATGTATCTGCTATCTGTGGCGTTTTCTCTCCTCTGGTAATGGAGCCTGGTTATACAGTTAGAGCAGCGCAGACAGATGTGTACTGATGTGTAGAACTGTCCAGATGTATTAAGCATGCTTAATTAGGCCAAGTTTAATTTTTCGTCAGTGGAATAGTATTTTTACATCTGTCTGTGTGATAATATATATAGCACCTTTCAAACCATACAGTTACAAAGTGCTTCACAACAATAATAAAACAGTAATGCAAAACATAACTACATACCCATACATCCAGGGTGCGATTTGTGAAAAAACCAGAGGGAGGGATAATTTTGAGAAACATTTTTTTTCAGAAAAATTACCACACAACAGCGGTCCAACAGTATAGGCTATATGAAAACTTGTTTCTTGTGTAAACCTTACACTTAAGCTACATGACGTACGCGGTAGGCCGATTTTGAACATGAACTGAACCACTACATTTGCAGAAATATTTTCTCCTAATATTGTTTTTAAATGTGCCAAATAAAAATAAATAAACAAAATAAATATTTTTTAAATTCTTTCTCGATATCAGTTTAACAGAAAACATGAAATAAAGTGCTGTCAAAATGTTTTTGTTTTTTTTGTATTTGTTTTTTGTGGTTAATCAATCAATTCAGAGTCTGACCATCAGACTAAAACAGTCTGCTCTGATAACGCACTTCAGCCTTTTTTTTCTGTTTTCTGGTTGGCGGATCAATAGCAGCGTGGTGTCCCTGCTTCAACCACATCTCCACAAGTCTGCGGGCCGGGAAGGAGCAACATCTGGTCTATTTACAGAGATGAATAGTAGATTGTTCAGTGTGGACACATTCATTCTGTTTGTGCCTTCTGTAAGAACGTGGCACTGAAAGCTCTCTCATACTCGGCTGTGGTTCCTCAGGTGAGGAAGGCTGTGGCCGAAACGCGTGGGCTGTAACCTACTTTTTTAATCTTCTACATGAAATAGCCATTTCAAATAAAGGCTTTTTATATTTAAAGAAGAGTGCCTTGGATTTTTCTTCTTTTTCTGTCCTCCCTCATGCATTTTGTGTTCACACCATGGTCTTCCCTCATTGATCTCAGTGCGCTCAGCGCCCACCTCAGTATCAGCCACGCCCACCTCAGTATCAGCCTGACTGCTGCTGGTCTCTCCTCTGAAGGAAAAGTGAAAGGGGCCTGCAGGATCTCCAGTGCATCTTTAATTAATTTAATTAAGAAGCGGCCTGACTCAACGCAGCCCCCAACCATAGTTTCGGCGGGGGGATGAGCTTGTGATGTGTGAGCTCTCCTCAGCTGGGGAGATGATGCTGTCCACCATCCCATCAGCAATGTCACATCTGGTTTCATCTTCGCATTTTTTCTCTGGATTTTTGGTTGTGATCCTGTAAAATATGAGGATATGCTGCTCTGGATTCTTTTCATTTTTTCATTCATTTTGACTGGCCGTATCTTTTAATTTGGCGGGCCGGAAGTCGCACTTTTGGAATGCAAGACAATCTGGTTTTCAAAATAAAACTGCTTTCTGTGGGCGCGATGCCTCTGACGCGCTCCCGGTATCAGCAGAGGGTAGGACGTGTAAACCAGTGGGGGGGAAAATCCCCACCATCCCCACCGGCAAATCGCACCCTGCATACATCCATACATAGTCCTCTGCTCTCTCTGTACAGCCTATAGCTTGATATTATCCTGTTTTATATGTAATGTTTGCAGATGACTAAGACAGGAAAGCCAGACAGTTACCAGGGGCACCAGAGCAGACGAGGTGGCCGAGTGGTTAAGGCGATGGACTGCTAATCCATTGTGCTCTGCACGCGTGGGTTTGAATCCCATCCTCGTCGTGTGTCTGTTTCCTGTAGGGGTGAGGCTCACCTGGTGTGTTGATGGAGGAAGGAAGCTGACGGTTTTGTAGTCACTTACTCAAAGATTTAATTTAGCATTTATTTATAGGAAACGTCTAGAGAGAACCTGCTACTGAATGTGGACCTACAAGCTGCTGGATCATGACGACCCTGCTGAGTCCTCTGCTTCCTGCATGGAAAATGATCTTCTATTTCTGCTCAGTATGGAGTAAAAGCAACCTCTGATACTGACCGGGTTCTGCTGGACGAGCCTGCATCTCCGCTGGTCTCTCAGTCTCTGCGGATTACGGCAGGGAGAGAGTTCCAGAGGGTGGTACTGTAGTACTGTAGTACTGTAGTACTACAGTACAACAGTACTACAGTACTACAGTACTACAGGGAGAGAGTTCCAGAGGGTGGTACTGTAGTACTATAGTACTACAGGGAGAGAGTTCCAGAGGGTGGTACTGTAGTACTATAGTACTACAGGGAGAGAGTTCCAGAGGGGGCAGCAACACTGAAGGCTCTGTCCCCGACGGTCTTCAGTCCGGTCCGGGGGATGGAGAGCAGACCAGCGTCTGAAGACCGCAGGTTCCGGGAGGGAGTGATGGAGGAGGTCAGACAGGTACTGGGGGCCAGAGTGTGGAGGGATTTGTAGGTGAGTAGCAGGAGTTTGTACCGTATGCAGAACTTGACGGGTAGCCAGTGGAGGTGGATGAGGGTGGGAGTGATGAGGGTGGGGGTGATGAAGGTGAGGGTGAGGGTGATGAGGGTGGAGGTGGGTGAGGGTGGGGGTGATGTGCTGCCAGGGCTTGGTGTGTGAGAACCCTGGCAGCTGAGTTCTGCACGTACTGGAGCCTGTCCAGGGTTTTACTGGGAACCCCGGACAGGACTCCATTACAGTCCAGTCGGGAGGTGATGAAAACGTGGATGAGAGTTTCTGCCACAGAGAGTGAGGGACGGAGACGTGCAAAGGTTTCTGAGGTGGTAGAAGGCAGATTTGGTAACAGATTTGACTGGAAGGAGAGGGTGGAGTCCCAGATGACCCCCAGGTTACGGACCTGGGAGGATGGAGTGATGGTGCAGCCGTCCACCCGGATGAGAAGATCTCCAACCTTCCGGAGCAGTGGCTTGGGGGCCACAACCATGAGCTCTGTCTTATCGCTGTTCAGTTTGAGGAAGTTGGTTCTCATCCAGGATTTGAGATGGGACAAATGGGACATTGGGGATTAACTGGAAAACCAGTTAATCAGGTAATTGGTTGTTTCCAAGTGGGTTGATCAAAAAACCCAAGACGCCCAGAAGTTTTTTGAGCTGTGCAGTGCTGGCGGTTTCCTGATCAGGAGGGCTGGGGGTAAACGATTATTTTTAAAACGATGATTCGGGCGATTGTTTTATCGATTAGTCGACTAATCTAATGAGGAATTGGACGATTAGTCTACGGATTATTTTTCAGTTTGATTGATAAAAGTACGGAAGAGTTTTAGGGCCAGGTAGGAGAAAAATGGCGTCACGTTAACTAAATTACATATGTTTATTACATAAAAAAGAACTAATCACAAAAATAACCTTTCTATGGAGGATGGAACTAAAAAAAAAAGTTGTTTTCGGTAGGATTTACTTTCCGGTGGCACTCTAGCTTCTGCTAACTGATAACAATAAAAAAAGTTTCTTATGGAGTTAAGCTGGTGTATACCATAATCTGATCATGTGACGTTCGTTTTAGCAATTATTTTGCTTAATCTATTTTGCAATTATTATTGTGCCGTCCATGGGGGGGGGAGGGGCTGGGGATTTGGGCAAAAGTGCGAACTGTTTGTTTTGGGTGAGTCACGTGTGCGTCGCCTCGCTGCGGCCTGCTGACCCATAGATAAATATGAAGGCCTTTATATAAAGGCCTTTATCTATAAATCTATGTGCTGACCAGTGCAGCGGGAGTGGACACGGTCCAGCTCGGCTCAGGGCTCGGGCCAGCGGAGCAGACGAGGTGGCCGAGTGGTTAAGGCGATGGACTGCTAATCCATTGTGCTCTGCACGCGTGGGTTCGAATCCCATCCTCGTCGTATGTCTGTTTCCTGCAGGGGTGAGGCTCACCTTGTGTCTTCATGGAAGGAAGCTGATGGTTTTGTAAATTCAATTCAAGATTTAGCATTTATTTATAGGAAACGTCTACTGGGAGATCCTGCTACTGAATGTGGACTGCTGGATCAGGAGGACCCCGCTGAGTCCTGAGCTTCCTGCATGGAAAATGAACTTGTCTTCTATTTCTGCTCAGTATGGAGTAAAAGCAACCTCTGATACTGACCGGGTTCTGCTGGACGAGCCTGCATCTCCGCTGGTCTCTGAGTCTCTGCAGCCCCTCCTTCAGCCTCTGGTCGGAGTCCTGCTCCACCCCCCGGGTCGTCTGGTCCTTCAGATTACCCGTGACCCTGAAGGGGTCCCGGTCCAGGGTCAGCTGGGCTTGGAGTCCCCCTGTGTTGTCCTGGTTGTGGCCGTGGGCCTGCTGGACCTGCTGGACCTGCTGTTTGCCGGTACCGGACTGCTGGATCCAGAACGTACCCTCGGGACCTGCAGAACTACAGGAGGACAGAGGACAAGATCAACTGAAGTGTGTCCTGTAATCAGCAGCTCAGCTGTCTTCAGTCTCCAGACAGTCCCAGTAGTTAACCCTTGTGCTGTCTTTGGGTCAAGGGAGGGGGAAGGGAGAAAAGAAGGAATGAAGGAATGAAGGAAGAAAGGAAGAAAGGAGAAAAGAAGGAAGGAAGTAGGAAAGGGAGTAAGGAAGGGAGAAAAGATGGAAGGAAGGAAAGAAGGAAGTAATGAAGAAAGGAGAAAAGAAGGAAGTAGGAAAGGGATTAAGGAAGGGAGAAAAGATGGAAGGAAGGGAGAAAGAAAGGAAAGAAGGGAGGGAGGAAGGAATGGAGAAAAGGAAATGAAGAAGGGAGGGAAGAAGGAAGGAATGGATCAAATAAGGAAAGAAGGAAGGAAAAGCAAAGAAGGTAATAAAGGAAGGAATGACGTAAGGGAGGTAGGAAGAAAAAGGAGCAACGGAGGGTAAACAAGGAGGAAAAGAGGAAAGGAAGAAGGAAGGAGAGAGCATGGCAGGAGGAAAGAAGGATAGAAGAATTGGCAGCACAAGGGTTAAAGTGTCCCCCTGCTGACTGGTATCATGGTGTCCACTAGACTAGAGCAGGGATGTCAACCGGTGGTCCTCGGCCCTCTGGTGGTCCGTGGCGGTATTGCAGGTGGTCCGTGAAATTGTAAATGGAAAACAATAATAATTTAAAAAATATATATTTATTCTTTAGACTCAATTTATTTTCCATTTACTAGTCATTTTTGTGAATAATTTACCCATCCAAATATTGTCAAATGAGTGAGAGTGAACTGTAATATTATAAGCCCTCTGGGCTTTCTATTGTTCATTTTTCATTGACTCTTTTTTGTTTGTTTTTTTTTATAGTAAAAGCTGCAAATAAAAATAGACACTGATGCAAATAAATAGTCTATATAGGCCCATACTCTTATTTAAAAGCAAGGTGCAAAATAAAACAAACATCCCCAAAAGCAGCGGTCCCCCGAGTTGCTTCTTTTTTGACTAAAAAAGAAACATTTCAACTAGAAATAAGACAAATATTCTTGTTAAGATTTTGAGTTTTTGCAGTGTGGTGACGTTTCTGTTGCATAATGTGACGTTCTGAAGCCTAAATGTCCGTTTCTCTCCGTTTACAAGCAAACGTGAAGACGGAGTTTTTGAAAATCTCCACTTTGGCCGGAGTTTTCAGAAATGATGGTTTTTGGTGACTTTGAGCTTCGTTTCCGTGTAAACGAACGGCCAAAACGCATGAAAACACCACCGTTTTTGCTACGTGGAAACGGGGCCTGAATCTCTATCGGCTAGTTTATAAAAAGGAAGCATCACGTTGTCGTGGTAACCGAGCTGCAGCTGTGATCAAATAACCCCTGCCTGGTTCACAGAGCATGTTTCCATGGCGATTAACTGTAAGCACAGCAGGAAGTCACAGAAGCTGCGTTCTTGAATGTCCACTGATGGAGACAACAGTTGTGGTACCAGTACCTGTCCTGGTCCCGCTCCGCGGGGGTCCTCAGCTCCTCCTCTCGTTCTGACAGGACACATGGAAACTGCCCCATCTGGGTCCTGGTCTGGTCCAGCCGGCTCTGCAGCGTCTGAACCTCTTCCTGGAGATGGAGACATGGAAAGACGGACAGATGCAGTGACAGATGTGCTGCTGACATCCCCGACCCCCCAGTCTGGCCCTCGGCAGGAGGGTCCCCCCTTATGATCCAGGTCCTGGTCCAGGTTTCTTCCTCCTAAAGGGGAGTTTTTCTTGCCAGTTTGGTTTAAGGTTTTTCTCCCACTAGGGGAGTTTTTACCTGCCATTGTTTATATAATAATTGCTTGGGGGTTTATGTTCTGGGTCTCTGGAAAGATCCTAGACACTATACAAATAAAATTGAATTGAATTGAATTGAATAGATGTCTGGTTTACCCTCGACACTTGGAACACGAGACCTGAACGTCAAAGCACGATTGATTAAAGGGGATGGGTATATGACATACAGGACGAGGTGGCCGAGTGGTTAAGGCGATGGACTGCTAATCCATTGTGCTCTGCACGCGTGGGTTCGAATCCCATCCTCGTCGTGTGTCTGTTTCCTGCAGGGGTGAGGCTCACCTGGTGTGTTGATGGAGGAAGGAAGCTGATGGTTTTGTATATAGAACCATTCAAGGAACAAAGTCAATTACTCTAAAGTTTAATTTAGCATTTATTTATAGGAAACGTCTACAAGGGGTTTTCAGGGGGTTAAATCAACACTGTCACCTGTGGGTTTAGCTCCTCCCTCAGCTGCAGAAGCTCCGCCTCCAGCGCCGCCTGCCGTCTGCTGCTCTGCACCCGTCCTTGTCTCAGAGCCTGAGCCTCCGTCTGCAGCAGAGACAGCTCCTCCTGCTGCACCTGCATGTTCTGAAGACACCAGAGACATCTGCAGCAGCTCAACTGGACTGGTGGACGTACACGACTGCAGAACTGCAGAACTGCAGAGCATAATCACACTGGACTAGAAGCATTTGGAGGGTCATTTTTAATTATTATAGAGGACGCCTGTGACATGAGTTCAGATGCTCCACGTCCATGATTTGTAAAGTAAAACTTTTAGGCTTCAATGAAAGCTCCGGTTACATTAACCGTTAAGTTTACTGTTATCTTGGCAACTTCAAACACACTGGCCAAAACGGCATTTTCAAATTTAGTCATTCATCAAAATGTGACTTGTTACTGTAACCTAACTGCTGATTGGCTGATCAGTCACTTCCGGGATCAATGTCTGTAAATCATGATGAAACACAGTGTGATACATGCATGACACACATCAATTACTGCAGGTCCACAGATACATTTAGTCCCGTGTGAACTAGTGATGCTAATGAATACTCTCTAATATTCTCCGATACCACGCACCGATACCACTTCATTGTTGTTGTAGTTACTGGTTAGAGACTCTAGGGGGAGATGTTGAGCTGCAGTCAGCGGTGATGAGAAGAGAGTGATACATGAGTGAGAAGAAAGTGATACATGAGTGAGAAGAGAGTGATACATGAGTGAGAAGAGTGATACATGAGTGAGAAGAGAGTGATACATGAGTGAGACTGGCAGCGCCGTTTCAGGCAACATAGCAACAATTAATGCAGCGGGACATCAGCAGTGTGGACATGTTTCAGAATAAAAGACGAGGACAGAAGCAAGACAGACTGAAGCTACTGCTGCTAAGGTGTCAAGAGGAGGGAAGGAGAATACGTCGTTTAATACCAGCAACTTGATAAAACATCTCCAGACGCTTCATAAAGCTGAGTATACAGAGTTTACTAATGCTACTGCAAGAACACAACAGCAACATTAGCTCAGGTTCCGCAAAAGAGACAGACAATGGCAAGAGACAACCGTTAAAATAACGGAGGCTCAGAGCCGTTATCTAGCACTGGATGAGCAGCCACTGTCAGTTGGAGAAGACGAAGGATTTCACCGTCTTCTCCACGCACTCGAGCCACGATATGATGTTTCATTGATATGTTATATGCCAGTGCCAGTGTGGAGACTTTTTATTTACACAGAAAGATTATTTTTTTGTTTAAAATAGTTATTCTACTCATTTTATTTATTTTTATTGAATTTATCTGTTGCAAATAAAACCTGTCTTCCAATTCATTGCATTTTTCATTGTATTTTTAGCCTAGTTATTTTTGTGGTAGAAGTATCATATCGGTATCGGCAAGTACACAAATTAAAACACTCGTACTCGGTGTGAAAAAAATGGTATGGGGGCATCCCTAGTGTGAACAGAAGCGTTGACTGGTCAGAAACTCACCTGTGTGTGCAGGACAGCCGCGTCCTCCAGCTGCCTGCAGTGTCTCTGAGCGTCCTCCAGGTGGAGCTGCAGAGTCTGGTTCTCAGTCTGCAGACGCTGCACCTGCTGCTGGGAGCGCCGGGCCTGGAACACACACCACACACACACACACACACACACACACACACACACACACACACACACACACACACACACACACACACACACACACAAACACACACACACACGTAAAACTTCAAACCGCGACGGGAGGTCCTTCAAAGACCCAGCTAAACACAGAGTTGCACATTACACTACATCCTATTTTCTCTTTAATTTAGCTGTCAACATTTTTGGATCCATCAGGGTTGGGCGGGTCCAGTTCCTGTCGAGATGGTGCCGGCCCCTCCCCATGAGTCCCTCTCATTACAGAGGAAGCATCGACAAAGATGTTGGAGCTGAACATCCAAAGCAGTGTGGCTTCCTTAGCTGGGCTGTTAGCTTAGCGGGGTCCCATCGGCCCGTCCATCACCTCTAAACGCGTTTCTGTCCAGGACTCCAGGGTTCTGCTGGTGTCCATCCCAGCAGGCACCAGGACAGATCAGCAGCCCATTGCAGGCCTGAATTGGTATTAAATCCATTTTCATAACTGAACTGAACAGCACCCAAATTGTTTACTTTCCATGTTTAGTTTCATTTTATTGTTTTACATAAATAACAAGAAAAACATTCTGTCTTGATAGCAGCAGCGTGGTAGACTGCGGTAACAGTTAAACGCTGATCGATGATTTTTTTATAAGTGTGGACACATGCTTCTCAAGATTTCATTAAATAAATGATGGGGTTCCCCAAGGATCAATTTTAGGCCCATTACTTTATACATGTCATCAGGAGACATGGCGTTGATTTTCACTGCTATGCTGATGATACACAAGTTTACATCACTGTGTCTCCTGATGACATAGAACCCATTCACGTTCTTTTAGATTGTATTTTAGAGATTAAATCATGGATGGCAGATAACTTCTTACAGCTTAACCAGGACAAAAGTCTTAATTATGGTTCCTGAAAACAAGAGAGAGATCATCTTAACAAAACTGCAACATTCAAATCTTCTAAGTGTGTGAGAAATATGGGTGTTCTTTTTGACTCTCAGCTGGATTTTGTTTCACGTATTAGAAATGTAACAAAGACAGGATTTAATCATCTTAAAAACATCGCCATGCCTGTCTCTTGCCAGCACGGAGGTGTTGATGCATGCTGCTATTTCTAGAATAAACTACTGTAATACTCTGCTCTTTTCCTATAAAGAGTATTTCAAGTTTACAACTACTACAGAATTCAATTCAATTCAATTAAATTTTATTTATATAGCGTCTAATACAACAGAGTTGTCTCTAGACGCTTTCCAGAGACCCATACCCAGAACATGACCCCCGAGCAGTTATTACATAAACAATGGCAGGTAAAAACTCCCCTAGTGGGAGAAATTCAGAATTCAGCTGCATGTGAGCTGACGAGGACCAGAGGGCAGGACCACGTTACACCAGTCTCAAAATCACTGCACTGGCTCCCTGTACATTTCAGGATTGATTTTAAGGTTTATTTTATTAATTTATAAATGTCTTAATGGTCTCGGGCCTTCTTATTTATCTGGTTTGCTTTTAAATTATGCGCCCTCGCGGACCCTAAGGTCCTCTGGTACTGGCCTTTAAATTGTCCTAAAATAAGAACAAAAACTTTTGGTGAGACATCGTTCCACTACTACAGTCCTCACCTGTGGAACAACCTACCAGAGAACCTCAGGGCCGCAGAGACCTTCCTTTTTAATTTAGCTTATAACTGAATTTCATTTATTGAATTAGTGTGGTTTAGTTTATTGTTATTTAAAGGGGACCTATTATGAAAAACACGTTTTTTCTTGTTTTAACATATATAAAGTGGTCTCCCCCCACCCTGCCAGCACAGGGGAGACAAAATACCATGAATTTCTGCAAGGTCTCTAACCCCCGCCGGACAGAGTCCCCCAGTGTCACGTGGTTTTTTTTGAGCCGATTAGAATCTGCTCCTGTCGTTACGTAACGACAGGAGCAGATTTCCATAGGTTCAGCCTCCGCTGCTGAAACCACGCCCACAACCAGCTCTCTCCGCTGCTGGAGCGGTCCTTTCATTGAGCCAGTCGGACGCGGCGCCGCGGCGCAGCGGATCCGGGTTAAATCATCCAGGTTCCCGGGTGGTTTGGGAGCTGGTTCCTCGGGGGTCTGTCCCAGGCTGGACCAGCTTCACCCTCCGAGATTTTCAGGCAAATCTGTCGGTTTGATCCCCGGTAACGGGCGATGCGCCGCGGATGCGCCCCGGAGCCGATCTGTGCGCCCGCCGTGGAGTTGCAGCGCCCGTCGCGCAGAATCCGCCGGGCAGATCCGGCTGAAATTCCGCCTGTCGGTCCCCGGGAGTCCCTGCTACCAGTCCAGGCCGGTTCCTGCGGTCTCGGCCGGTCGGAACCGGTCAGATTCCCCCGTTAAAGCCGCGGTGACGCGCGCTGCTCCAGCAGCGCTGCTCTCCCGGCGTGGCTCCGGGGCCAGCGTTCAGCATCCGCCGGGTAGATCCGGCTTAAATAGTGCATAAATGTTATTTATATACAACTCATGTTTTATTTTTTTAACAATAAAGTTTCCATTTGTGAAAATTCAGTGTTGTGATAATTTACAGGCTCGGGCTGCTCTGGCGGAGCGAGGTTTATGCTCCTCCCCTGCTACCCGTCATTCAGGGAGCCAATCAGCACAGAGCCTCATTATCATACCCCCCCCTTCCCTAAAAATGAGGCACAGAAAAAGAGGTTAGAAGCGGTAAAACTAGTGACAGGGCCCACAGGCTGGACTTATGATTTATGTAGAAAAAACTAGCTTTAGATTGTTTTTAAGACATTCAAGGCCTGTTTAAAATATACATTAAATGCCATAATAGGTCACCTTTTAGTCATTATTATTTTAACTACTTATTTTTCAATTATTTTATATACTTATTCTTTTGTATTAACTTTTTAGGTTTATTTTAATGTTGTTTTTGCTTTTTAACTCCAGTGCTTTTTCCTCATGGGGATCTTCCACACCGAGACTTTTCCTGTGAAGTCGTTGCCGTGGCGATGGCCCTGGTCGTGGTCACTGGGGAGTCCGGGCTGTGGTGATCTGGGCGTTACCGTGGTGACGCCCTCATGGGTCTTTGGTGGGGGGTCCTGGCGGGGGTCCTCACCTCAGCATCAAGCCAGGTATTTATGATGTTTATGATTATGTTTTGATGTGTATGTGGGGGGGTGAGGGGGGGTTATATGTGCTGTGTGGATATTAAAGTGAGGATGTGTGTGAAAATGACCCCATGTTTATTTATTTATTTGTAAGGATCCCCATTAGCTATCCCCCTAAACACAGCTAGTCTTACTGGGGTGCACATTAAAAACAATACATTTAAAACATACAGTTAAAAACAAGACATTAAATTAAAAAAGAACATACATGAAACATTCCAATATACAGTAAAACATCATCTAGGCCATGAAAATCAGATCAAAAATACACCTTACCCTGTCCAGTATCTATATGTGTCTGTATAAGTGTGTGTGCGTGTTTGGTATTGATGAGGCATCGTGACACCGTGGCTGACCTGAAACTCCAGCTTCCTACCCCCTGCAGGGGCCACACCTTGGAACTAGCTTCAACAAAGACTTGAACCACGGGAATGCCATATGACAAAGTTCCTGACTGATTGATATGTTAATACCAACTCATTTGGCCACAGACTTGAACCACGAGAACACCCTATGGAGTAATTTACAACTGAATGATATTCATGCCGAATGCCCGAGGACGACATTTGGCCACAGATCACATCTGATTGTAAATTGTTTTTGTCTCTCACTTGGCTTGTTTATTCCTGCCTTTTGTGCTTTGAACTTACTGTATAAAAAGTCATGATTCCAACCACTCTGGGTCGGCACACCAGCTCAGACCTGATCTGTGTGGGTCTGCTCACCGCCGGCTTACTGAATAAAACTCACTACACCACAGCGGACTTCTGGACTGGTTTTGATAATATTCTTCAACAGTATCCTGTACATATGATATTCCAAGGTTTTTCTTAATTTGCTTTTTGAATATTTATTTCTGTGTTAATTTAGTCATATAGTGGTAAAGAATTCCATGATTTCTACTGTATGCTTCAGAAAATTAGTGTTTGGCTTAGGAAGTGAAAACCGGCCCTTTGTTGCCTGTCTAGTGGCGTATGGATATGTGTGTTTTAAACCATGAGTGTGTGTTTTTCTGTGTTAAATGTTGATTTGATTATGTAAAGCACTTTGCGTTACTCGTGTGTGAGAAGTGCTACATAAATAAAGTTTGATTTAGACGACAGCGGGTACCTGCTGCCTCAGTCCTCTGAGATACTCCTGCAGTCCACAGATCACGCTCTGCAGATCCTGCTGAAGAGCCTCGTTGGCCAAGATCTGACCTGGAGAGGGAAGAGGAGGAGTTAAGCTGTCCAGTCAGAGAGCTGCTCTGTGATTGGTCAGGTTTCTCCTCACCGTCGGTCAGCTGCTGCTCCAGCTCTCCGATCTCCTGCGTCTCCATGGCGATGCGTGACAGCAGGTCGTCCAGGCGTCCCTCCAGCTCGCTCTGCTTGGTGTTCATCGTGATCGGCAGCTGCTGCAGCTGGATCGCTGATCAGTCACATGAGCCTGAGAGGGAAACACCCACCAATCACAACGCTGCTTTCTTCATCAATCACTCAGGGAACTGAGTTCTATTCATTTCACTTTATTTTAATAGCAGCAATTCACTAAAAAGACATCCTGAAGACCTTAAAACAAAAAAGTTGAATCGATCCAATCCGCACAATCCAGTTCAATTTGATAGATAGATAGATCGATTCGATTCCGATTCTTAAGATTCAGAATTGATTATGAAGATTTGATCTGATTCGATTCGATTCCGATATTGATTTGGGGTAGTGTTATTAAAACTGTTTTTTGAGCTGTTGCATGAATGATATGACTGTAGTCAGTACTCGAGTTGAGGGGGGATGAGGGGGGACGGCATCCCCCCTGAAATAAAAATGGTCAAAATCATCCCCCCTGTAAAACTGCCATCCCTTATGTCATTTCATCAATGAATGTGGTTTTACTGCTATTTAAACATTAGAGTCATCACCAGAAAAATAACTTATTTGACAATTTTCACCTGTTTCAAGTAAATTTTCACTTGAAATAAGTAGAAAAATCTGCCAGTGGGACAAGATTTATCTTCTCATTACAAGCAAAAAAATCTTGTTCCATTGGCAGATTTTTCTACTTATTTCAAGTGAAAATCTACTTGAAACTTGTTGTTTTTTCCAGTGATGAGTCTTGTTTTAAGTGTAATAGGATTTTTTACTAAAATGAGACATTTTAACTAGAAATATGACAAATATTCTTATTTTGAGTTTTTGCAGTGATCCATTTTACTTACCGTATCCTGTGAAGGACATAATCATATCGATAAGTTCAGAAAACTTTTTTATTTTTGTGTTTTGATGTATTTGATGTAAGCCCAGTGGATATTTAAAGCTTACAGAATGCTGCATTTAACTGCTGCTATGTCATTCCTGCAGTATTTCTGCAGGTGTTTTGGTCAGTGCTATTATTTGTAATATATTATATTATTTGTAATCAGCACAAATTATCTGTCCCCATATGATAAAATCCACCATCCCCCCTGATTTTCTTTTACAACTCGAGTACTGACTGTAGTTCTGCAACATATTAATACTAGTATTATATTGAGATTCAACAGCAAGTATTGCAGCTAATGATGCTGTAAGGACCAATCAGCTCCCAGAATGCTGATAGAACTGCTTTCAGAAACAGAGTCCGTATGAAATTTGTTTTTATTTTTTCCCACATTCCGTTAAAATTTTTTCAGTTTTCGTTTTTTAATTTTTGAGAATTTGTTTTTTTTAGCATTTTATGCAAATGTAACCCCAATACAGTATATAAAGTAATGAAATATAGATAATTTATGCAATTATAACTGAAAACACATTTAAAGGCAAAAACATGGCACCAGTTATTGTGCTGTCCAACAAAACATTATTTTTTGGGCATAAACAAAAAAATACCAAAAGTTGTACAGCGGAAATTAAAACATCTACTAGTCTGCTTTTAGATCTCAGCTTTCGCTGTCGTTTTGGTGCGAAATGCATTCTGGGATACTTGGCTGCTACTGCTGTGTGAACGGTCTGCTGGAGCGGCTACTGAATTGTTCATTTAGTAGGCAGTATACGGTACATACTTTGCAGTATGTAGCATGTAGTACATTAGTATCCGAGTTCGGATACAGCCTCAGGTCGTTTCCGAATTCGCATACTGTACTACAAGTATACACTGATTTGGCCAAAGTGTAGTAAGTAGTATGCTGTATGTGAACAGAAGGAAATCTGCAGTGTGCGAAAAATACCCAGATGTTGTACTGATTTGGAAAAAAATCCACAGCATGCATCAGACCAGCCTACCTCACTTACTATATCCCAGAATGCAATGCGGCCTCGGCCGGGCAGCGCTTTTTTCTTTTTTTTCTCAAAGCTTTATTGAGAAAACACGGCAACCGGACAGTGATGTGATGTGAAGGCAGAAAGGACTGTAGTTTGTAGTTTTGTCTGAATATAAAGTGAAGCTTCATGTCCTCTATTTTTACTAGATAGATGAATAAAGATCTATCTATCTATCTATCTATCTATCTATCTATCTATCTATCTATCTATCTATCTATCTATCTATCTATCTATCTATCTATCTATCTATCTATCTATCTATCTATCTATCTATCTATCTATCTATCTATCTATCTAGTAAAAACATGAAGCTTCACTTTATATTCAGACAAACTAACGTGACAGCTACGACTGTTAGATTTCATCTATTAAACCAACATTTATCTTCCTAAATGATTTATTTCAGCCAGCGGTAATTCTCCACAGAGCTGCAGGTTTCTCCCCGGGACGACGCCGTAGTTTGACTCGGCGTTCGCGTCTGTTCTCCGACCGTGAGCTGCTGCTGTTACCATGGTAACAGCTGCTGTTGCGGCCGGACCGGCGGCTCTTTTGATCCCCGGAACATCGGATCAAATTTCTTAACAGGCGTTATTTGGAGAAACTTGCTACTAAACTAAACGGTTACTTTTACGCCTGAAAAGATGTTAAAACGTAATAAAGTGGCATATTAACAGCGCTACAGCTGGAATTACAACAGCTTCTAGTCTGCTTTTAAATCTCATCTCTGCTGACGTTTTGGTGCGAGATGCATTCTGGGATACACTCTAGCACACTGCTGTGTGAACGGTCTGCTAGAGCAGCGTACTGAATCCTTCATTTAGTAGGCAGTATTCAGTGCATACTTTGCAGTATGTAGCATGTAGTGCGGTAGTGTCCGAATTCGGAAACGACCACAGTCATCTGTATCAGGGTTTACTGGAGCAGGGAAACATCTAAGATATGCAGCACAGCGGCTCTCCAGGACCTGGCATGAAGACCACTGCTCTGTAATGACACTCACATCTCAGAAGGGTCAAAAGTGGAGAATGCGGGCATCGATCCCGCTACCTCTCACATGCTAAGCGAGCGCTCTACCATTTGAGCTAATTCCCCTGTAAGAAGCCTTCGTCCCACCCCCACTAGCCCCCACCAAACCCCCCAAACCCTCACTAGCCCCCACCAACGCTGCAGCTGCAGCTGCAGCTCGTCATCCTGCTCAGGCCAAGAAGGAACATTGACAACGGCGACCCCTGAAGGAAACCCCCCCCCCAAACCCTGACTAGCCCCCACCAAAGCTGCCGCTCGTCTTCCTGCTCAGGCCAAGAAGGAACATTGACAGCAGCGACCCCTGAAGGAAACCCCCCCAAACCCCCACTAGCCCCCACCAAAGCTGCAGCTCGTCTTCCTGCTCCCCCACATCAACAGTCAGGTCCAGGACAGCAGCAACCCCCTGAAGGAAGCAGCCCAAAGGAAAATAAATTTTGTGACCTCTCTCCAGACCTAGAGATGTGTTCCCCAGGACATGGCCTGTGTTGAAAAAATCTATTTTCTGATTCTAAATCAATTCTCATATAATTTTCATTATAAAGCGATTTCATCCGTCCTCTGTTTGCTGCCCTGGATCTGTTTGGTAATTCTGCCCCACACTTTTCAGAAAGCAGTTCTATCAGCATTCTGGGAGCTGACAGCATCATTAGCTGCAATACTTGCTGTTGAATCTCAATATAATACTAGTATTAATATGTTGCAGTCAGAACTACACAGTCATATAATTCATGCAACAGCTGAAAAAACAGTTTTAATAACACTAACCCAAATCAATATTGGAATCGAATCGGATCGAATCAAATCTTGATAATCTATTCTGAATCTTAAGAATCGGAATCGAATCGATTCTTGACATTTGAATGGATCCCCAGCCCTGGTCAGGACATGTTGTGACAATCGTTTCATTGTTGACTAGTTAACAAACTAAAGTGCCATGCAGAAGGCACCCCCATGAAATCCTCCTGGGAGTCAGAGTCCCCCCTCCTGTTCACTAAAATCAGCTTAGAACCAAGCGACTTGGTTCCTCCTGATGTGCTGACATGAAGCCTGATGACAGGCACTGGTACCGGTGCCCCCCCTGGATCCTCCTGGATCCTCCTGTCTGACCTGAGGTTCTGGACTCAGACCTGGGGCCTCATTTAGAAAGCTTGGGTGCGCACAAAACAGGGCTTGAAAGATGCGCATGCCACCTTCTACACAAAGGTTGGGATTTAAAAAAAAACTTAACGGGAAAATGTGCGTATCTCTACGCAAACTTTGATCCTAGCGCACAAACATTTTGAAGATATGAGGGAACTGGCGACGCAGACGGTGAGGTGGTGAAATGAAGCCAGATTCATGTCATACTTTTAATGTCATCACATATCAGACTTGTATTATAATAGCGCTGATCGTGTCCCTCTGTGTTTGAAACACAGCGTCAGTCAGGACTCTGGTGCTGCTGCTGCAGCCGCGGTGCAGGACACGCCGGGTCGGTGTCGTGCCAAAAAGAGATTGCCTGCCAGAATCTGATTTCTCCCCTGAAAATGGGTCTTTTTACCTGCCAAAAATTGATTGAAGGCCAAATACAGTTAATGAAAAGTTGTTTCTACCTAAATATGACTTGATCTCATTCTTGAGCTTCATAATCTGAAAATCTGATGTTTTAGCGCTATCGCTCAACGGGCTGCTGTGCGCGCTCCCGCGGCCAGAAATCACATTCTGGCAGGCAATCACTTTTTGGCACGACACCTGTCGTACGACACCTGGCCACTCTCCTCTTGGCCTCCTCCTTCAGATCACACAATTTCTTTTTATTTCTGCCACAGATCTGTCCGTGGCACTCACGGCGTTTACAGCAGCAACGGCGTGCTGCCACTCACTCGCTTTCTTTTTGTTAGTGATGCCATTACTGTGACCACCAAATAATGTGGTTTTCCTGTCCTCCACCTCATCCATAAGCATCTCGATCTCAGTCTCCGTGAAATTTAGTGGCACGGTGGCTCGACACGTCTCAATTATCCTGACCCACAGCAGAAACAGACTGCAGGAAGCCGCTGCGCATGCTCAGCAGGCTCATTTATATGCAAATACAGTCATCAAGTAGTTTGCATTGCCCATTCATGGTAGAAAGTGGGCGTGTAGAGGGCGGGATATAAAATTTAAATGAGGCCCCTGATCTGTAGCAGCCACATTAAAGGCCCTTTTACATTAGTCCCGCTTCACCTCGGTTCTATCCGCCACGGCCCCGTTTTGCGCTTTTGCACTAGGGCTGAGACGGGTAGAGCCGCTCCAAGCCGATACATTTTTTTGTAACCATTCTGGCGAGGTTCTATCTGGGCTGAGCCGGGACTATTTCTCACGTCACCACCCTCCTCGCCACCGATTGGTCAGGGGGCGGGGCCGTCATCAAACTACAGGCCCCTGATTGGTCGGGGGGCGGGGCCGTCAGACGTTTGAATCAGGAAGCGGGAGTCAGCGGCGGCGATTTTATTATACAGCACAAACGTCTGTTTGGTGATCCAACTCTGAGGTGCAGATGTTCATAAACCTGGTGGCTGACGAGAGAATCAAAAAAGGGATATAGACGGGCTGTTTTTTTCTCAGCCGCTCGCGGCTCCAGCTGATTTCTCATCTGCGCCGACACAAACAAAGGTGTTGCACAATCGAGCACGTCACAGCAGCTTCACCCCAACCCCCCCCCACTTCTCACCTGGGGGTGGAAAAACAAACGGGAACAAAACGGGTGGAGCCGCGACGAGCCGCACCGAGCCGAGCTGGGCGGAGGCGGGACTAGTGGAAAAGCGCCATAAGACAGTAGTGAAGTCTGTTATCGCATGTGGAGGATTAAAGGACTGATGTCTCAGCAGTACTTAGAAGACCTGGTCCAGCTTTTATCTCCAGTAGACTGGACTACTGTAACGCTGGTCTCACGGGTCTAGAACTTCCATCACCAGCTGCAGTTAGTCCAGAACCTGCTGCCCAGGGACCCGGGTCCTCACTGAGACCCGGGTCCTCACTGAGACCAGGAGACCTCCTCACTTGTGGAACAAACTCCCACGATGCATCAGGGATCCCTTAAGTCAAAGTTGAAAACCTTTTTATTTACTCCTGCATTTCAGTAATCTCCCACAATGCACTGCAACCTGTGTTTCTTGCATCTCATCTGTTTTATTCTCTTTAACTTACGTCTGTCTTTAATTTTTTTACTTTTAAACTCTTACTTTTTCATCATTTTACGTAAAACAATGTAAATCATGTTGTCTATGACATATGCTAAACATATAAACCTGCCTCTGCTTCACTCACAGGTCACAGATGGAGCAGAAAGGGTTAAAAGTGGAGAATGCGGGCATCGATCCCGCTACCTCTCACATGCTAAGCGAGCGCTCTACCATTTGAGCTAATTCCCCTTGTAAGAAGCCTTCGTCCCACCCCCACTAGCCCCCACCAACGCCTTCGTCCCACCCCCACTAGCCCCCACCAACGCTGCAGCTGCTGCTGCTCGTCTTCCTGCACAGGTCCAGACGGAACATTGACAGCAGCGACCCCTGAAGGAAACCCCCCCCAAACCCCGACTAGCCCCCACCAAAGCTGCAGCCCGTCTTCCTGCTCCCCCACGTAAACAGTCAGGTCCGGGACAGCAGCGACCCCTGAAGGAAACAGCCCAAAGAAAAAGAAGACCGGAAAGCAGAGAAACAGAGCTCTGCTGGCATAGACGAGTCTTTATGGTGGCAGACAACAATAACAGTGTTTTTTATACTTACAGTTGGAAAAGTGCCAGTGTCTGCACCTCGTACTTTCTTGTTTTGTTGCTATGTTTTGCCTGAAATTGTATTTATGAGCTTACTTTCGCTATCGTATTTACAGGACTGTCTCAGAAAGTTAGAATATTGTGAAAAAGTTCTTTATTTTCTGTAATGCAAAAATGTCATACATTCTGGATTCATTACAAATCAACAAGCCTTTTATTATTTTAATATTGCTGATTATGGCTTACAGCTTAAGAAAACTCAAATATCCTATCTAAAAAAAATTTAATATTCTGGGAATCTTAATCTTAAACTGTAAGCCATAATCAGCAATATTAAAATAATAAAAGGCTTGCAATATTTCAGTTGATTTGTAATGAATCCAGAATGTATGACATTTTTGTTTTTTTTAATTGCATTACAGAAAATAAAGGACTTTATCACAATATTCACATTTTCTGAGACAGTCCTGTAGTTTTACTTTTGGTCTTGTCTTTTAGAATTTTCTGTTCAATAAAAATTATTTTATTTAATTTCTTTAAGAAGTGTTGTAAGTTACAACCAACAGACTTTCGGTGTCACCACCTAACAACTCACTTTGTAATGACTTGGGAGCTAATTGTGCCTGATATGTCACGTATGTATTGGACATCGCTCCCGCTACCGCTTGCATGCTAAGCCAGCGCTCTACTATTTGAGCTTGACCTCTGTCTCCAGCCGGCACTTGAGGACATTTTAGGCAAAGGACCGTCGACTAAGAAGACATAAATGGTCCAGTTGTTCCCCCTTCCCTCATTTCTTAAACACAAAGAAGTTGATCAGAGGGCTGGAGCTGATATCAGGTATTGAGTTGGTATTTGGCAACTGCCTGACTGAAGTCCAGGACATCTCAAAACCAACGTCGGAAGATGGGACTGTCACCCAAATCATTCATTCATTCAATAATTGAAGTCCAGCTGAGAACGTCTGGAGCTTCATGGAGCAGAGGATCCAGGACTGTGTCCATAGCAGAGCGAAATGGGACAACATTCCTCTCCCTAAACCCCATCAACTGGTCTCCTCAGATCCAGATGTTTTTGGACATTTGTTAAGAGGAAATGTACACAGAGGTGTTTGTTTCTTAAAATGATACATTTCTTCAGTTTAAATATTTGAAACGTCTTTTGTGTTTAGTCATGAATTAAAGGGGACCTATTATGAAAAACAGGTTTCTTCTTGCTTTAACAGATATAAAGTGGTCTCCCCTCAGCCTGCCAACTCAGAGAAGGAGGAAAGCAACCAAATTCTGCAGTGTCTGTACAGCCGCCCGGATGAGCCGTCCAGTGTCATGTGGATCTACGAGCCAATAAGATTCTGCTCCCGTCGTGAGTCACGACAGGAGCAGAGGTTTGGCCTCCGATAAGTGAAACCAGCCCACAACTGTAAAAGCGTGTAACTGCATGAGCGTCCGACTATCGTAGCACTGCGTGACATCGTACTCTCTGTCCATCTTCCTCCAGCAGCTGCCACTTTATTGAGGTTTTTGTAGTGAAATGAGGAGGAATCATAGAGATAACTTCTCATTTCAACTAACTGGATCAGCCGTTCCTCATCCGTGACTGTTTCCTACAGCGCTTTCAACCGGCTTTCAACGCGAGCGACAGGAAGAAAATAGAAGCAGGGCGTCCGACAAATGTTCAGCTCAAACTGCCCGAGGCACGACCAACGATTGGGTCGAAATCCGGCCTGATCCAAAAAATAGTCGCACGACTGGAAAATTGGCTCAAAACGAGCCGACAATCGCACAGTGTATGCCCGGCTTAAATCGACGCCATACGCTACGCCGTAACATCTGCGTTGGTGTAACGCGGAACCATAAATCAGCCTTCAGTGTGTGCTCTGTCTGCTGTTCTCAACACTCTCTGTTGTGCTCATTTTGCTGGGACGTCGGGTCCCTCCGCCGAGACACAACTTTTGCAGTAGGCCTATGTGTCATTGTTGTGTCTAAAAATGATGCGCAGTGCCCACCCAATCAGAAACATTACAGATATTTTGTGATTTTTTTTTATATATATAAAAAAATAAAATTATAAAAAAATAAAGGATCCCCATAACCTTTGATTGGGTGGGCAGGACGCACGTTTGGGTGGACACAGCCCACCCCTGCCCCAAAACCGGCCTCGAGTTCCAGTAACAGAAGTCCGACGGGAGGATTATGATCGTATAGTGTGATCAGACGGAGCATCCGAGCATCGGGTCGTACAGTGTGAGACCATAAATCGTGGGCTGTGAACTTTTGAACTCAGCGATCTAGTCGTGCAGTTTGAGATGGGGCTGAATCAAACAAATTAAAATATCGTACAGTGTATGCCCAGCTTTAACGCAGAACCATAATTCAGGCTTAACTCCGCCGGCCGCAGCTTCCGCCATTTTTTCATAGCGGTGTATCTTGTCATTCAGGCAGCCAATCAGCACAGAGCCTCATTATCATAGCCCCGCCCACTCAGAATCCCTCATAGATAATGAGGTTAGAAATGGTAAAGATAAAGAAATGGCCCAGAGGCTCAATTTCTAATTTATATAGAAAAAACCATCAAAAGCTTGTTTTTAAGACGTTCAAGGCCTGTTTAAAATAGACATTAAATGCCATAATAGGTCCCCTTTAAATACGGGTTTATGACGTCTGTCAATCAGTGTATTCTGTTATTATTTGTATGTTACAAGTGTCCCCACTATTGTGGAGCTGAGGTCGGTGTGTTAACAGATGGCTGCGGTCAAAGACACTCACTGAAATGCTGTTGTGTTGTTGTTAAATTGTTATTATGCTGTTGTTGCTCATTAGTTGTTGTACTCACAGCAGTTTACCTCCTCTCTTCATCCTCTCTTCTCTCCGTTACAAACTTCTCTTCCTCCCTCCGCTCGCCCAGTCTTCGAATAAACACAGGAACTCTTCCTCTCAGCCAATCAGAGAGTCTCTGCTCAGTGAATAGAACACTTTCAGCCAATGGGAGTGAAGAAAAGCTGTGCGGACCCTGGAGGGGAGGAGTCAAGTCTTCTTAAAGAGACAGTGACCTTTTTCTGTCTCCTATTTTAACATTAACAGCTCTAGAAACTTTTTCACATCTCAGCCTGACTCTACAGGACTGTCTCAGAAAATTAGAATATTGTGATAAAGTTCTTTATTTTCTGTAACGCAATTAAAAAACAAAAATGTCATACATTCTGGATTCATTACAAATCAACTGAAATATTGCAAGCCTTTTATTATTTTAATATTGCTTATTATGGTTTACAGTTTAAGATTAAGATTCCCAGAATATTCTAATTTTTTGAGATTGGATATTTGAGTTTTCTTAAATTGTAAGTCATGATCAGCAATATTAAAATAATAAAAGGCTTGCAATATTTCAGTTGATTTGTAATGAATCCAGAATGTATGACATTTTTGCATTACAGAAAATAAAGGACTTTATCACAATATTCTAATTTTCTGAGACAGTCCTGTATATTACGACTATAAACTATATTACGAGTATTAGGGCCAAACTAAGACAAAGAAAAAATGGAAATTACGAGAATAAAGTCATAATATAATGAGAATAAAGTCGTAAAATTACGAGAATAAAGTCATAATGTTGCGAGAATAAAGTCGTAATAGAATAAAGTCGTAATATTATGAGAATAAAGTCGTAATATTACGAGAATAAAGTCGTAACATTACGAGAATATAGTTGTAATATTACGAGAATAAAGTCGTAATTTATGAGAATGAAGTCGTAATATTATGAGAATAAAGACGTAATATTATGAGAATATAATTTATGAGAACTCTAACAGGGAATGAGGAATAGTGAGCATCTTGTGAAGTTATATTTATAATATATTTAATATTACAACTTTATTCTCATAATATTACGACTTTATTCTCAAAATATTACGACTTTATTCTCGTAATATTATGACTTTATTCTCGTAATTTTAAGACTTTATTCTCATATTATTATGACTTTATTCTCGTAATTTCAATTTTGTTTGTCTTAGTTTGGCCCTAATACTCTGTCGTACTATATGGTTTCATATCCCCATGTCCTTGTTTAGTACAATCGGTGGCTTAGAGTTTCTCTTAAAATGTGATTTTGAAATGGGCAACATTTCTGTTAAATTGTCAAATTTCCACAAGCAGATTCTCAATTTCTGGAAGATGCTGTTCAAACATAATTTTCCCCCCATAGATCAACTCTATGGAACAATAGAGTAATATTATCTAATAGAAGATCTTTGTTTAAACAAAGCTGGTTTGAGAAAGGGATAGTTTTTGTCACTGATCTGCTAGATGATAATGGGAATGTATTGGATTTTGCATCCTTTTTGAACAAATATGGTTTAAATTGTCATGCAGAATTTATAAAGGTTTGTAAAGCCGTTCCCCTGCCACTTATTCATTTGATTAAAAGTGCTCTAATGTATGGAGATATTGAGACAACACTTCCTGTGTTAGTTATTGTGGATTATGAGTTATTGGATAAGAAATGTAATAACAAGTTTATAAGTTCTGTCTTTAAGTTGAGATCATTTAATGACTATCACAGAGGGTTATATTCTGACACTTCACAGTCTTTAAGTTTGTCTACACTAGAAAAAGACCACTCAAACTATATCAAATGGCCCATTCCCCCCTCGTTTTAAATTGATCACTAACATTTGTCCAACCACTACATTTTTGAGACAAAGACTTAAATTTGAAGTTGACCCCTCTGCTTTTTGTAATGAATCTGAAGAATAACTTGATCACATGTTTTTATTGTGTCCTGTCTCACACATTTTTTGGCCTGAAATTAGAAATTGGCTATCTTAAAAAATGAACGACATCCCAAAATTAGAAATCGCCAATATTATTTTTTATATAGATACAATTGACAAATCAGTGTCTCTCTTGGTAAATGTCATTCTTTTACTCAAATAACTCTGCAAAAAAATGAGTAGCTGATACAGTATATCAAAGTATATTTTATTTTAATCTCTTTCTGAAATGTTGATGCTATTTGCCTTAAAACGCCTTACTGTTTTTGTTATTACGTTTATTTATGTTTACCTTATTGTTTTTGTGTGTATGTCTCTTGTTCATGATACCTCCCAAAATATGTTCTATTTTATTATATTGTATTATATTTCTTCCAGCAGTTTGTATAAATGTGTGTTTTTGTTTATAAATTGTGTAAATTGTGTAAATTAAAAAAAAAAGAAAAAAAAAACCTTTTTCACTCAGATAAACTTAAGCTCACTTTGATAACCCGGGGTTTTAAATGATATGTTGGAAAACAAAAAGCAGGGTCTTAAAAACCGGGAATCAAAAAATAACCTTTCACACCCGTCTGTGAAGGCATATTTATTCAATTCAATTCAATTCAATTTTATTTATATAGCGTCTAATACAACAGAGTTGTCTCTAGACGCTTTCCAGAGACCCATACCGAGAACATGACCCCCGAGCAGTTATTACATATATAATAAATAATAATAATAAACAATGGCAGGTAAAAACTCCCTTAGTGGGAGAAAAACCTTAAGCCAAACAGTGGCAAGGAAAAACTCCCCTTTAGGAGGGAAGAAACCTTGAGCAGGACCAGGCTCATAAGGGGGGACCCTCCTGCCGAAGGCCAGACTGGGGGAGTCAGGGACGTCGACAGCACACAGCAGGCAGGTGGAAGCAGCAGCGGGATGACCAGAGGGGGGGGGGGGGGGCGTCAGCAGCACACAACAGTCATGTGGAAGGAGTAGCGGGATGACCAGAGGGGGGGGGGGGGGGTGCAGGCAGGCGGAAGCAGCAACAGCAGACATCCACGTAGGCAGGTGGAAGAAGCAATGGGATGACCAGAGGGGGGGGAGGGCCGGGAACTCACGGCCAGAACGCAGCTCCTGAGGCTCCGGCCTGCAAACATACACAAAAGAGAAAAAAGGGGGGCCGGCACAAGAAACTACAGGAACGATGGACAAAAATGATAGCTATGAGATATTTATAATAAATAAAAATGGTAATGGAGAAGAGAGGCAGGGAAAAGGAGAGGAGAAGAAGGGTGAGAGGCACCGCCCAGCGGATCATGTCGGTGCCCCCCTGCAGCATAAGCCTATAGCAGCATATCTACCGCGAAGCTATATTTGAGACTAATTCACTAGCAAGGACCACGCCATCAACAGGATACGTTTAAATGATTTATTGATACGAAGATGATAACGATGACGATGGTGATGATAATGGCGATGACAATGGCGATGATGATGATCTATGGATCAGTCGATGCGTTGTGGGGAAGCTGGTAGGGAATCCGCCGCAGCGCCCGGGCAATGACGAACCCCCTAGGAATCTATGAGGTAGAGAAAGAGAGGGAAGAAGGAGAAGAGAAAAGGGGTGGGGGGGAGGGGTGCATAGAACGAGAGCGAAGAGGAAGTGAAGGTTAGGCTGGTATTTGAAGGTTTGCCGGAAGAGGCGTGGTGCCGGAGGAGGCGTGGTTGAGGCGTGGTTGAGGCGTGGTCCTGCTCCCGAAATTCGCTTGTTAAGCTCCAATTCACTAGCAAGGACCACGCCATCAACAGGATACGTTTAAATGATTTATTGATACGAAGATGATAACGATGACGATGGTGATGATAATGGCGATGACAATGGCGATGATGATGATCTATGGATCAGTCGATGCGTTGTGGGGAAGCTGGTAGGGAATCCGCCGCAGCGCCCGGGCAATGACGAACCCCCAAAACCGTGGATTATTTAAGGAGATGAGACTGAGCGGATCTGAGGTCGCTAAGATCTGAGCGAATGTAGCGATGATAGTTGGGAGGACCATCGGCCCATGAGCTGTATGAGGTGCTCTGGGATACGTGGCGGGAGGCTGAAGTGGCGGCTCCGATCCTAAGGAGTGACCGGAGTAGTGCGTTGGGGAGATGCCAGATAAGGAGAGTATATGACGGAAGCGATGGTGAAACCAGAAACTGGTGACGACTGTCCTGACTCGGACGCAAGGATCTGTCGAAGATGTGCTCTGTGTTTTCCAGGAAGACAAGTAGTTGGCCAGGGTCTCGAAGTATTCAGGGGAGATTGGTCTTCGGGGATGAGAAACGAGAAAGAGAGTCGGTGATGGTGGTGGAGTGACCGGGGACATGTGCTGCATGGAGGATAAATTGATGTATGGCTGAGTGCCAGACTAGACGGCGCATGAACAGCATGATGGATGTGGAGTTGGAGCGTCCTTTATTAATTATGTCGATACTTATCGATATGAAGATGATGGCGATGATGGTGGCGAAGAAGATGGCGATGATGATGGCGATGAATGATGATGGCGATGATGATGACGAAGGCGAAGGCGAAGGCGATGACGATGATGGTGGCGAAGACGATGCCGATGATGATGGCGATAAATGATGATGGCGATGATGGCGATGAAGATGTTGACGAAGGCGATGACGATGGCGAAGACGAAGGCGATGACGATGACGATAACGATGCCGATGCAAGTGATGATGGCAATGACGATGTCGATGGCGATGACGATGAAGATGATGGCGATGATGGTGGCAAAGACGATGCAGATGATGGCGATGAATGATGATGGCGATGATGATGATGGCGATGACGAAGGCGATAACGATGACAATGACGATGCAAATGATGATGGAAATGACGATGGCGATGACGAAGGAGATAACGATGACGATGAAGATGATGGCGATGATGGTGGCGAAGACGATGGCGATGAATGATGATGGCGATGATGATGATGATGGCGATGATGATGATGGCGATGACGAAGGCGATGACGAAGGCGATGACGAAGGCGATGACGAAGGCGATGACGATGATGATGCCAATGACGATGCAAATGACGATGGCAATGACTATGGCAATGACTATGGCAATGACTATGGCAATGACGATGATGATCTATGGTTCGGTCGAAACGTTGTGGTATTCGTTTGCGCGCTCTGAGGGCCGTCCTGCTGCGAACCATCTGCCATCGTAAAAGCCCCCAAAACCGATTGAAGGAGCAGCATCAGTGTATGGATTGATGTCGTGGAGGTGAGCCAGTTGGTCATCATAAAAGAAAGTGATCCCCTTCCAGGTGGCAAGGAGGTTGAGCCACGACGAAGCTCGGCATGGCTCGAGTTGTCTGGGGAGATGGGAGACAAGAGAGATGGAACAGCGGAAGCGATGGACGGCAAGTGTGAGATGAAGGCCCGCCCTTGGGGAATAATGCGCATGGCAAAATTGAGGAGCTTTCGGTTGGAAGAGAAGCCTGAAACAGATCCGTATCGAGAGTGATACCAAGGAATTTGAGGGAGGCGGAGGGGCCCGCCGTTTTCTCAGCGGACAATGGAACCCCGAGTTCGGAGAAAACGGAAGTCAGGGTGACCAGGCCGGAAGCGGGTGGCGATGAGAGAGGGGTAACGATGAGGAATCATTCAAGAGATGGACGAGGAAGGAATGCCGTGGTTGTTGGAGAGGATCCAGCAGAGGGCCTCTGAAGGTGTCGAAAAGTTAGGGGCTACTCTTGCAGTGACTGACTGCAAGTAGTATGCACCTCGCCAGCGGACGCTGAAGTACACCAGCCCGGAAGCGGGTGGCGATGAGAGAGGGTGCCAGAAACCCTGGCCGGATCTAGCGGCTGTAGTTGGTGGAGGTGGGCTGAGGGGGGCAGTGGCATCCCGGTGCCAGTAACCCCGGCTGAAGTTAGCTGTTGTAGGTGCTGGAGGTGGATTAGGTGCTGGAGGTGGGCTGAGGGGGGCAGTGGCATCCCGGTGCCAGAAACCCCGGCCGGATCTAGCTGCAGTAGTTGGTGGAGGTGGGCTGGGGGGCAGCGGCATCCCGGTGCCGGAAACCCCAGCCGGATCTAGCTGCCGTAGTGGCATCCCGGTGCCATAAACCCAGCCGGATCTAGCTGCTGTAGTTGGTGGAGGTGGGCTGGGGGGGGCAGTGGCATCCCGGTGCCAGAAACCCCAGCCGGATCTAGCTGCCGTAGTGGCATCCCGGTGCCATAAACCCCAGCCGGATCTAGCTGCTGTAGTGGCATCCCGGTGCCAGAAACCCCAGCCGGATCTAGCTGCTGTAGTTGGTGGAGGTGGGCAGGGGGGCCAGTGGCATCCCGGTGCCAGAAACCCCAGCCGGATCTAGCTGCTGTAGTGGCATCCCGGTGCCAGGGACCTTGGGGAGGGAGTGAGGAGATTGCTGGTGTGGGTGGAAATCCGACCTGCGAACGACGGCTATGGGCTGATCCGGATTGTCCGCGTCCTCTTCCCTCCGATGGCGGAGGTGGGCTGGAAAGGCTGGAAGATGGTGAGCTGCAGTGATGCCGGATGTTCAGAAGGGATGAACCGGGTGGAATGTGGACGACTGAAGAGGCAGAAGTTTCTGGGCGGCTGTCAGGCTCGGGAGAGCGGTGTTTCGGGCACGGCGGCGGCTGAGGAGTTTGCCTCCTCCGAAACATGGCGGGGTGTGCTAGCATCCCGGTGCTAGTAACACCGCTGAGTTAGCTGTTGTAGGTGTTGGGGGTGGACTGGGGGGGGCTAGCAACCCGGTGCTAGTTACCCCAGCCCCGAAGTTAGCTGTTGTAGGTTTGTTTGCGCAGGTTTGGCCGGAACCGGAGAAGTGCGGGAAGCGAAAGCGTTGGGATGACGGGCGGCGGGACCAGCCGCGGACAGGGCGAACGAGCAGCTGCCCGCGGGGCCGGAACGAGTCGAGGAAGAAAACCGGGCCGAAATGCGGTGGGAGGGAAGCCAGGCACTGGCCGGAACTGGGGAAGGGCGGGAAGCGAAAGCGTTGGGATGACGGACGGCGGGATTAGCTGTGGACGGGGTGAAATGAGTAGTTGCCTGCGGGGCCGGAACGGGTTGAGGAAGGAAACTGGGTTGAAATGCGGTGGGAGGGATGCCGGGTACCGACGTCACGATGCCGGTGGCCCCCAACCGAGGTAACCTGCTGGGACTGATGGAGCTGGGAAGCAGAGGATCCTGGCAACCCGGTGCCAAGAGCCCCTTCTAGCGCTGGCGGTTGAGGCTGCTGAATGAGCATAGCCAGGGTTTCTAGCATCCCAGTGCTAAAAACCCCGGCTGAGTTAGCTGTTGTAGGTGCCGGGGGTGGACTGGGGGGGGGCCTAGAAACCCGGTGCTAGCAACCCGGGCCGAAGTTAGCTGTTGTACTTGCTGGAGGTGGGCAGTGTAACGATGGAATCGTTTATGTTTCCACACGGACGGCTTAAGGTGAAAGACCGCTCATGTGCAGTTAAGGTTCCTGCAATGAGGCAACGTTGTTCGGAGATTATGTTTAACGAGAATGTTAATAAAAGACCTTGTGAGTAAAGGTAATGCTCAACGTCCGGTTTGTACGATCGCTTCTCTTTTACTATTGCGGTCTATGGGAAGCTTTCGGGGCCCCATGGGATGATTTTTTTTTTTTTTTTTTGGCGCAGTACCATGGCTGGCCACTGGAAAATCTTCTGAGTGCGAGACCTGGGGGTCGACGTCACGGCGCGCCCTCGGAGTTGGCGTGATGACGTCATCCGGAAGAGAGCAGGTGGCTGATGGCGTGGCAGGCTGGCATGAGATTGAGAAGTTGAGAAGTTTTTTCTTTTTGTTCATGCGGTGAAAAGGGACTCCTCCACCAGGCGGTGGCCCTATGGAGGGTGGCGACAGTCCAGCCCGAAACACCTGCAAAAGGCGGGCCGTCGGGGGCCCCTGCCGGGGCGTGGCTAGACCGCCAGCGGATTGCGCAGCCGGGGATTGCCCGCGTCCCCGCCGATGACGGAGGCGGGCCGGGGGACGGGGAACGCACCTGCAGGCGGGCTGCCGCGATCCAGGATGTTGATGAGAGATGAAGCGGACGGGATGGACCACTCGTTTCTGGGTGTGGGTCGCTGGAGCCGGGTTGACAGCAGCTCCGCAGGTGGCTGAGAGAAAAGAAAAAGGGTTGGAGAACACGTGCGTTCCGGAGGAATAAACCGCCGCCGGAGCGGCAGCCGACGTGGGAGGTCGGCGGGCTCTTGGCGGGACACCGGGGCGGACGGGGCGGCTCGGTCTCGCTGCGCGGCCCCCCCCGGGGGTGGGGGGGGGCGGCGGATTGCGCAACCTGCGCTGTCGGATCAATGGCGGAGAACACAGGAGGAGTCGGAGACCTGCGGCGACAATCCAGGATGTTCAGGAGAGGTGAACCGGACGGATGTGGATCACAGAGGATACGGGGCTTGACCGGGCTCGCCGGGCGGCCGTGGGGGCCCGGAAGAGCGGCGCTTCAGCGACGGCTGAAGAGTTTTCCTCCTCGGAGGAAATCCCGATCCCGATCAGCTGGTGCATGTTGCTGGTGATCTCCTGCAAGCCGATCGTGGTCCGAAGGCGGTAGCAACACGAGATCCATAATGCCTGAATGGGTGAGTAACTGTTTTTCGAGATACGAGAGTGTGTAGGAGCGTTGACGTGCTGCCCGAGAGCCAGCGTGCATAGAACGAGAGCGAAGAGGAAGTGAAGGTTAGGCTGGTATTTGAAGGTTTGCCGGAAGAGGCGTGGTGCCGGAGGAGGCGTGGTTGAGGCGTGGTTGAGGCGTGGTCCTGCTCCCGAAATTCGCTTGTTAAGCTCCAACTATTATAGTTTTGTTCTATAGCTGCAACTATGACTACTGACTCTAACACACTAGAGTTTACACTACCTAGAGATTTACCAACACCAGCTAGAGGTTTACTAAACACTAACTATAAGCTTTACTAAACAGAAAGGTTTTAAGTTTAGTTTTAAAGGTGGAGGTGGTGTCAGCCTCCTTAACCCAGATTGGAAGTTGGTTCCAAAGTAATGGTGCCTGATAGCAGAACGCCCGCCCTCCTAATCTACATTTAGATACTCTAGGACAGTGATTCTTAACCATAGGGCCGCGGCCCACACTTGGGCCGCGAGCGCCATCTAGTGGGCCGCGAAAAAAAATCAGTTTTGTACGTGTGGGCCGCGACCAAATGAGGAGAAGAAGACCCTCAGCTAGTTGTACGTGTAATAGTAAGAGAAATGGTGTGTATTTAGTGAAAATCCTTCATTTTGCACAGAGTAGGTTTAGATCCGCCAGGATCAGGGATCGATTACTTGGGTCTGCGCCCAGAGCAAGCGAGCGCGGCGTGTTCATTCATCCCGACGCGTCCCCGCGGCCGGGGAGGTCGGTGCCGCTCGGGCGGCTCCGTCGTTACTGCTGAAGGATTGTACATGTAGATGTGTGGGCTGGACTGTTGTTCGGGCTCGCAAAAGCATCGGAAAGTGACACGGCTGCAGCGCAGCCAGAGAGCTGCGGGCCCTGCCCGGCCGTCTCAGCTGATCAGGCTCGGATGAAATCCGACACGCGCAGTCCTGACAACTTATTAATGTAAATAAAACTTAGTAAGTTACTTAGTAAGTAATTAGCTTGACTCTTACAGAGATGAGAAGCTAAATAAAACTAAATATCGTTCCAGGCTCATCAATGAGCACCTTCTCATGAGAACCTGACACCATCCAGCCCAGATTTAAGTTCTGGCAGGAGAAATTAGAGCTCAGTTGTCTCACTGAACGACAGAAAGTGGGGACATATAAGATTATAAGGGGAAGAAAGAAAAACTGCAAAACTGTTCAATTGTTAAGATGTGTTTATATTCATTTATTATAAAAATGTGTTGAGACAATTAACAAAGAAAAGGGGAAATTCAAACTGCTGGTAAAGAAATAAAATAAGATAGCATTTGAAAAATAAAATAAAATCTATTTTATTTTTAAGAGAAAAAAATATGTGTAATTGAAGTTACACATGTTAATGGGCAAATACCGGTATTTATTGTGATGTTCTGGACCTTCGCTTGAGTAAATTTTATCTAAATGGACCTCTTAAAGTTGAATACCCCTGCTATACAGTGTTAATATTTAATGGGCCCCGGGCCACTCTGTACTGAAAAAATTGGGCCCCAAGGTCAGAAAGGTTAAGAACCCCTGCTCTAGGAACTACGAGTAAACCTGCACCCTGGGAGCGGAGAGCTCGGCCAGGAACATAAGGCACTATCAAATCTTGTAAATACTGCGGAGCTAAGCCGTTTTGGGCTTTATATGCAAGTAATAAAATTTTAAATTGAATTCTGAATTTTACAGGTAGCCAATGGAGCGACGCTAACACTGGAGAGACGTGGTCTCTCCTGCTAATTCCTGTCAGTACTCGTGCTGCTGCATTCTGGATCAGCTGGAGCCTATTCAGCAAATTACTTGGACATCCTGCTAACAACACATTACAGTAATCTAGTCTAGAAGATACAAACGCATGAACTAGTTTTTCTGCATCACTCTGCGAGAGGATTTTCCTAATCTTTGCAATATTACGGAGATGGAAAAACGCTATTTTACAAACCTGATTAACATATGGTTTAAACGACAAATCCTGATCGAAAACAACACCAAGATTTCTCACAGTTGCACTGGAAGCCATCGCAACACCATCTAATCCCTTCCTAAGATGCTCTGGACCAAGAATGATAACCTCTGTTTTATCTGAATTTAGAAGCAAGAAATTTCTGGACATCCAGTCCTTGATGTCCCTAAGACATGCCTGAAGTTTAACTAACGGTTCTGTTTCATCCGGCTTCATAGACAAGTAGAGCTGCGTATCATCAGCATAACAATGAAAGTGTATGCCGTGATTCTGGATTATACTTCCCAAGGGCTGCATGTATAAACTAAACAAGATTGGCCCTAGCACTGAACCCTGCGGAACACCATAACAATAAAGTAAAGTTTGAATAAAGTTTGAATTTAATATTGTCGATGTTGAAGCGCAAAATAGGAGGTATTATTTTAGCAGATGTTTGTCTGATGAAGCTATTGCTAAATTTAGGGAGGCCATTGCTCATCTTACGACAGTGGAAAATAGTGATGTACTGTAGTCGAGGCCAGTGACCTGGGTTCTACCCAGCCCCCCAGTCTCGAGCTCAACAGGCACGCCGATTGTTTCCAGTGGTCAGCCGCGGTACTGCAACAAAAAATCCCATGGGGCCCAGAAAGCTTTTTTCCCATAGACCGCAATAGTAAAAGAGAAGCCTCTAAAACTGTTCACAGGAACCTCCAGCTGTAATCACCGGCAATTACTAATCTTTGTATTCTATATTTTTAATTCATGGACTTTATATCCGTCAAAAATGTTTTATAGCGGCCAGAAAAGTCAAAGAAAAGTCTCTTTCTGGGCGTGACGTCACGGATGACGTCACAGCCGTGTCCGTGCATTCCACGGATGTTTTATATTAATATATATTATATAATTATATTATATTAATACATTAATAATATATGTAATGCTATACATGTAATAATATACATTAATTAATATATTATTTTAATCAGAGGTGGGTAGTAACGAGTTACATTTACTCTGTTACATTTACTTGAGTAAGTTTTGGGAAATGTTGTACTTTTAGGAGTAGTTTTGAATCACTATACTTTTTACTTTTACTTGAGTAGATTTGTGAAGAAGAAACTGTTACTCTTACTCCGCTACATTAGGCTACGTTGAGCTGTTACTTTTCTTTTATCCCTTTTATCCGCGTACGCGTCAATCTCATGACATCACTGGGTGATTCTTTGGGAAAAATGTTTGATTTTGCATGTTTTGTCACATTTACACAGACTCAAACACACACAGAGTTTCTATGAGTTCATGTTTGTTCTAGTTCTGCCTGGTTAAAAAAGAAAAGTACAAAGGCTTGAAACTTTGTGCTACTTGTGCTTAATTTATTTTTTTATTCTGTTATTATTTTATTTATTCTATTATTTATTAACGTACTTGAATTTACTTTAAGATTATTTTAATTTAAGCTTTTTTTTATTTTTTATTCATTTTAATGTATTTTATTGATTTAATTTGCCTGAAGATGATTATTTTGTACTTTTGTCTGTTTGAATGGTTGTGTTAATAAAAATTAATCAGACGTTACTCAACAGTTACTCAGTACTTGAGTAGTTTTTTCATTAAGTACTTTTTTACTTTTACTCAAGTAATGATTTGGATGACTACTTTTTACTTCTACTTGAGTCATATTATTCTGAAGTAACAGTACTTTTACTTGAGTACAATTTTTGGCTACTCTACCCAGCTCTGCCCATTTCAACTATGCGTCTCCCTTGATGGAGGGATCGCCACAGTAGAATTGGAGACACGAGCATCAACCAAGCTGCATGTCTTGACAGTCATTCCTCTTATTAAATTTAGAATAATCAATTAACCTGACATGCATGTTTTTGAACTGCAGGAAGAAGACCAGAGTGTCTGGAGAAATCCTACACAAGTACAGAGATCATTCCAACGCCCCACTGAAAGACTCCTGGAGGGAGTTGAAGCAGAAACCTTCTTGCTGTGAGACAACAGTGCTAATCATGAAGCCTCCTCGTCATTATTCACTTTAAAATGCATGCAGATCTCTTTTGAACTTGTCAGGTGGAGTACAAAACAACTCAGTTTTTCACAGAGGACCCCGGTTTCATCTTTTCAGTCATATAACTTTAGACACAATTTGTTTTCAAGTTCTTACTTTTAAGGTGAGCAAAGAAAAGCAGTCAAAACCCCTGCAGTCCGATCACTTTCACCTGCAGTATTTTGTTATTAAAGTCTAACTTTCATGCAAAACCCCAACAATTTTACTCTGCCACATTTAATGGATACATAGGACTTTTTCGGTGAGAGACACATCGTCATCATCTAATCCAGTAAGAGTGTTGGTAGCAGCATGGTTTTAATACACCTTAAACACAAATTGAAGCCTCAACTTAACCAGCAGTCAAATACTTTAGCTCTTTTGTGTGACCTGGATTTTCTGATTTAGCTTTTCCCCTCAACGAAAGAGGTAAACAATTCAATTTAATTCAATTCAATTTTATTTGTGTAGCGTCTAATACAACAAAAGTTGTCTCTAGGATCTTTCCAGAGACCCAGAACATGAACATAAACCCCCGAGCAATTATTACATAAACAATGGCAGGTAAAAACTCCCATAGTGGGAGAAAAGCCTTAAGCCAAACAGTGGCAAGAAAAACTCCCCTTTAGGAGGGAAGAAACCTTGAGCAGGACCAGGCTCATAAGGGGGGGCCCTCCTGCCGAAGGCCAGACTGAGGGGGTCGGGGACGTCAGCAGAAAAGCAGACATCCATGCAGGCAGGTGGAAGAAGCAGCGGGATGACCGGGGGTGGGGGGGCGCAGGCCAGCAGGCAGCTCCTGAAGCTCTGGCCTGCAAACATGCACAAAAGAAAAAAAAAGGGGGCCAGCACAAGAAACTATGGGAACGATGGACAAAAATGATGTCTATGAGATACTTAGAATAAATAAAAATGGAAAAGGAGAAGAGAGGAAGAGAAGACGGTGAGAGGCACCGCTCAGTGGATCATGTCGGTGGAGAAGGTGGAGAAGTGAGGGGCCACAACCATGAACTCTGTCTTATTGCTGTTAAGTTTGAGGAAGTTGATTGTCATCCAGGATTTTATTGCAGAGTGGCAGTTAAGGGGGAGCTGGGAGGATGGTGAGATTTTTTTTTTTTTTTTTTGTTTTTCACCTTGTCTGCACACATATTAATGATTGATACCATGACGGTAGAAACCAAAGGCATCTATATGTGCATTATTACTATATTTAATATATATACATATATATACGCATACATATGCATACACATACATAAATATACACATACAAACCCAGTGATTTTTTTTTTTTTTTTTTTGGGGGGGGGGGGGTGACGACACACATCAAGCACTGGAGCAAGCATGCAGGTGAACAAGCCAGTGTGTATGTCTATGTGTGTTCCCCGCCAATGGAGGCTCAAATCCTCCATGGCAGGACCCTTTCACACCGCATTCTCACCGACACAGACACACAATCACGCACCGTTTCCCCCTCCCCGGGGGGGTCCAGCAC
This sequence comes from Cololabis saira, assembly GCF_033807715.1. NCBI lineage: Eukaryota > Metazoa > Chordata > Actinopteri > Beloniformes > Belonidae > Cololabis > Cololabis saira. The sequence goes on along the minus strand of NC_084595.1, from coordinate 43,289,735 downwards.
CGCCAGAAGGCACCCCAGGCTGCACGGCGAGCCCCGCCAGGCCCGGGCATCACGACCCACCTATCCCAGGCCGGTGAGGGAACGCGGGTGATGTGGGACCCCCTCCTAACCCTGGTGTTGAGTGCATGTGATTAATGCCATAAAAACAGGGAGGGGGAGGGCCAAGTATTGATTTGACACCGACCCCCCCCTCCCGAACTACGTGTCCTTGTCAAATGTATTTATTAAGTGTTGAATGTGCAGTGTCTACATTGCTGTTAAAACCGTGAGGCGGGGAGTGCCGGGCCACGCGGGACAATGCCCCCCACGACCCGGACCCCCCGTCCCTTCGCCTATGTGTGTATGAATCGTTTAGGGGGTTAAGGAGGGGGAGAAGAGGCCGAAGCCAGGAAGCAGGACCAGCAGAGCCGGCCCTGGTAAGACACCCACGTTCCCCCACCGGCCATCCAGTAGACGGGAGCCGGCCCTCCGAGCCCACCATACCTCCACGGGCACCCCCGGCGCCGCCGGAGCCCCCAGACGGAGGGGGAACCGGTCCAACATCCCCCCATTCATACTGACAACATAAGACATAGACACCTGGGAATGGTGCCACCCCGCCGTCGCGCCCGCTGACGCGCCCGCCGCGCCCGCCGGGGTCGTTTGTGATTTTGATCATGGCGGTCTCAGTACTGTGGTGGGTTCTGTAAGCTGACTGGAAGGGTTCATAGAGCTCATGGTTGGACAGATGCTGGTGGAGCTGGGCCGCCACTGCTCTTTCCAGGATCTTACTGAGGAAAGGAAGGTTGGAGATCGGCCGGAAGTTGTTGAGGTCCTCAGGGTCCAGACCAGGCTTCTTCAGAATGGGAGTGATGGAGGCGATTTTAAGACTGGGGGGCACTGTACCAGAGACTATGGAGGAGTTGATTATGTCAGTGATGACAGGACAGAGGGTAGGTAGGCAGGCTTTAACCAGAGCAGTAGGCATGGGGTCCAGAGGGCAGGAGGAGGCTTTGGCTTTGGTGACCAGTTTGGTAACCAGTGCAGTGGTGACAGGGGAGAAAGAAGAGAGAGAGCAGTGGGGGGGGCTCCAGGAGCGCTCCAGGAGTGCGCACAACTTGGAGCAGCGATCAGGGTCATCGGTGGTAGCGGGGGCAGCAGGGGGGTGGAGCAGGCGATTGATGGTGGAGAACAATGTCCTGGGGTGATTCTGTTGAGCACCGATGAGGGTGGAGTAATACCTCACCTTGGTTATGGCAAGTTCGTCCTTATATGAACTCACATGCTCTTCAAAAGCCAGTGGACAGCCAGGCCAGTTCTTTTGTGCAGCTGCTCCAACCGGCGACAGGTGGTCTTCAAGATACGGAGGTCAGAGGTGAACCAGGGGGCAGGGCGGACATAGGAGACAGACCGGTATTTGAGGGGGGCCAGAGAGTCCAGGCTGCTGGATAGAGCCGCGTTGTAGTGGTTGACCACGTCATCCACCGAAGTGGCCTTGCAGACCTTGCAGCATTGTTCGGCCTTGATGGAGGACAGAGTCTGTCTTGGCATCTGGGGGGGTTGCAGTCTGTCTCTCAGCAATGAGTCTGTACACCAAGCCTTGTTCTTAAAAATGCACAGACCCCCCACCGCTGGTCTCACCAGAGTCCTCTGCTCTTCTGTCATATATATGTAAATAAAACCAACAGTAATGGATCCTATTGTCCACTGCAGCATCTGATGCAGACGAGTGTTTCACTAACTCTCCAGGTCAGTGTGCAACGTGTGGGTTCACACATTGTGTCAGTGTCCTCAACATCTTTCTTGGGATGTTGAGGAGCCCGGAGAAGGTGGACGAGAACAACACTTTCAGTGAGTTACGTCTCTTGGAGATGATTATCTCTCTGAAGGAGGAGATGATGATGTTGAGCAGCCTGAAGTCTTCTACTGAAAGTAGATCCAGCACCAGCTTTTTTGGACAGCCGTATTTCTTACAGATGTCTTTGAAAATTTTCTTGTGGATTTTCTTTATCTTTTCTTGGCTGATGTCAAAGTCTTCTCCTTTAACTTGAGTCCATATTTTCTCCAAAAGCCAGTTATGGATGGCTTGAAAATCCTCCGGACTGCATGGCAGCTGTGCTATTTTAACAGCTCGCTCTATCAGGGCCTCGACAACTGAGCTGGCAGCAACTTTGCGACTGTCCAGCTCATCTTCTTCCTCCCACGTGAAGGTGTCTGAGTCATCTGACTGGGTGGACTCTGAGGACGTCTCTTCAAAGTCAAAGTCTTCCTCAGGTGTGATCCATGGTGAATCTTTGCAAGCTGCAAAATGCTCCTCATGAGAGAGCGATGTTGATTCCTCACAAGCTGCAAAATGCTCTACTTGGGAGAGCAATGTTGATTCCTCACAAGCTGCAAAATGCTTTACTTGAGAGAGCGATGTTGATTCCTCACAAGCTGCAAAATGCTCCACATGAGAGAGCGATGTGGATTCCTCACAAGCTGCAAAATGCTCTACTTGGGAGAGCAATGTTGATTCCTCACAAGCTGCAAAATGCTTTACTTGAGAGAGCGATGTTGATTCCTCACAAGCTGCAAAATGCTCCACATGAGAGAGCGATGTGGATTCCTCACAAGCTGCAAAATGCTCTACTTGGGAGAGCAATGTTGATTCCTCACAAGCTGCAAGTGCAGTTGAGGGTCCAGATTCATGAGGTTCTGCATCTTCCACAGATGTCATTTGTACCTCAGGTGCAGACGTCTCTATGACGACTGCCGGCGTTTTAGGAAACACTGTAGAAATAGGATTAGTGAAGACGTTCTTTATCCTTTTCATCAGTTCTCCTGCTCTCTCTTTAACTGCTCCAGCAGGTCCTTTGGTGTCCACGGCTGCTTTACGGGACTGTAGCTGAAGTTTGCATATCATCTGTATGAATTGTATTATTACATCAGATGATTGTTCAACTGCATCATCAAAGCTGGGGTCAGTGATCTGGTCGACCAAACGTGCAGCACGGTTCTGATGACCGTGAGGGGAAGATGAACCTCTCTCCTCTACGTGTTTGATGATTAACTCTCTGATGATGCCTGAGATCTCTGGCCGGAGCTCTTGTGTGATGGCTCCGATCCTCTCCTTTGATAAGGCAAATCTGATCAGATATTTCTGCAAAACTGCAGCTATGATGTAAACTGTCAGGTCCCACTTCAGCTTTTCCAGCAGGCTTTTTCCACGATCATCATGGTTGTTGGGGACCAACCATGGACAGTTGTGTGTGATGACCGTGTTCAAGAAGCTGAGGAGTCTCGGTCTGACGTCGTCTGAGACGATGTCCACAATCTCTGACGACGTTATTCCCTTTATTGTCTGCTCAACAGTGATTTCTGAATCCTCCTCATCTACAACACCTTCTTTGAGTGCAGTCGGTGGGGATACAGGTTCTTTCTCAGCTGTTGGCCCGTGCTCCTCAGGTGCAGACATATCAGGATTGACTGACGGCACGTCAGAAAACATTGTGGGAGAAGGATCAGTCCAGGTATTTTTCATTACTTTTTCCTGTTGTTCTCCCTTGCAAGTGACGACTTCAGCAGCTTCATCAGTGTCCTCTGTTGAAGGAGGGACGTCAGCTTCTTCACTGCAGGACGCTTCAAGTCCACACAGTATCATTATGAAGTCTATTATCGTGCCAGATGACTGTTGGATGGTTTCATCAAAACTGTAAGAGTCAGTGAACTGGTCTACGATGAGAGCTTCCAGGTCCTGATAACACTTAACAGGAGATTTAAATGTCTCCTGCACATGGCTGAAGATCAGCTGTGTTATAATGTCAGGGACCTCAGAGTGGAGCTCTTTTCTGACGTCCTGGATGTCTTTGTTAGTTACGTCGCACTTGTCTGCTACTTTCTCCAAAAGAGCTGCAGTAATGAATCCAGTGAGGTTCAGCTTAAGCTCTTCCAGCATGTTTTCACTGGGATCATCACAATTATCGGGGGCCAACCAAGGCCAGTCGTGTGCAATAACTGCGTTCAAAAAGACTGGCAGCTCAGGTTTGACTGTGTCCCTGATGAGGATCAATAACTCTTCTGCTGCTATTCCCTCCATGGCGTATGTAAGGAAACACCTGGTGATGGTTGTCGCAGGAGAAGACTTGGAAGGAAATCCAAAGTAACTTCAGATTATTTTTTTAGCAATAATAGCTGGGATTTTTTTCCAGAAAGGCTTTTGTGATTATGCTTGATATTCTGTCAGAAATACCAACTGCTTAGTTTTAAACTCGACTGTGTTGCACATAATCTCCAAATGCTTTGACGCATCAAAGCACAAACGGTGACGTTTGTTTATTCAGAACGTAACTAACCGTTGCCTAGCAACCGTTAGCGAGCGCACGTCATCCAATTTTCGGTTTGAACCGAATGCAGAACTAAGATTCATTGTAGTTCCTCAGCTGGCCGCTAGAGGGGGAAAAAGAGAATCCATCTGCATCGACTCCCATGTTAAAATGTTTCACTTTAGAATATATAAGGGTCAATGACGAATAAGGATATTCAACAGGTCAATTTTAAAATAATAAAAAAAAGAATATCTATTGCAGTAGTTCAAACATTAAAAATGTTGTGTACACATACATTTTGACAAAAATCATTTTTTGTCTAGATGAATTGGCACTAGCCTTAAAAAAAAGTAATGTGGTGCAACCATGATTCATATTAAAATAAATTAATTTCCTTAACATCTTGACATCTTTTTTTTCAGTATTATACAAAAATTGTTGTTTTTTTTAATGGTCGCCCCACATGATATTTCATAAAATGGGCATCAGTCAAACTTTGTTTGTATATTATGATGGAAATATAAATACAAATATGTTGCAATCTTACACGCTACAAGACACTTGGGAAATCATTCCAGATAGGGCAGAAGATTGATTTAGAAACATTTAGATTGATTTCAAAAAAGTGTTCAAAACAAGAATCCTGGTCGGACGGTCACACCACATGACATTTTGATACTTAAAACGACAACAAAATCCCAAATAACTAGTATTTTTGTAAAATTCAAGTGGGTCCATATGTGGGACAGGTCGGTCATATATATGGTATTTTTTTATCCATTTAAACCTTTTTTGAATTGAAAAAAAAATCTGTTTTTCAGAAAATATAGGTGTCACGTCATTGACTAAACATCCAGCAGCAGCTGCCACAGCTAACCTGAATTGGTATAAAGTGGTGTATTCTCACAAGGAATGTAGCTTGGCAAAGTACTAAGAAAAAAACAAAGGTTCATCAGAAACTACCCAGATAGAAAATCATTCTGGCTTTTTTGTGGTATATATCTGGCCTCTTTTTGACAAAGGATTAGGGTTTTGGGTCAGCTTTGGTTTAGTTATGATTTGCCATAATAAATAAATGGCGCGAGTTTCGGCTTCTGTTTGGTTAACCAGCCAAAAAGGCGATGAGCGCGTTCACATCTCATGATTTTATGGCAGCGCTTTGTCATCTAATCCCTCCGGCTGGACAAAAGTCTGCACAAACACCAGGAATTGTTTTAATGGTTACAAGAGTCTCACATCATTTCTCGGCTGGATCACTGGAGGTGAAAGCGAAAATATTCCTTCTCTCCGAATTGGTTTGTTTCTGCTAACCACAAGTTTCATGGTTTTGTTTGATCTGTTTGAGAAGCAGGTCATGTACGCAACTTGCATTTTATAATAGGCTATAATATAGCCTAATGAAAAACATGACGTTTGTGTCGGCTCGTCATCGCTGATGACAATTAAAACGTCTCTGATAATACGCTTTGCATTGAGTGCATATGCTTAACATTTTAATATGCCAGCGAGACGTCTGGTGATTTTGCGACCAAGTGTAGTTACACTTTTAACCAGAACAGGAGTCCAGGTGTTGTGATTGCCTGCCAGAATCTGATTTCTCCCCTGAAAATGGGTCTTTTTACCTGCCAAAAATTGATTGAAGGCCAAATACAGTTAATGAAAGGTTGTTTCTACCTAAATATGATTTGATCTCATTCTTGAGCTTCATAATATAAACACTAGAGCTCACATGATTGCTTTTAACTCTTTTAAAGGACCATTACAACCAGTACTCGAGTTGAGGGGGGATGGCATCATCCCTCCTGAAATAAAAACTGTCAAAATCATCCCCCCTGTAAAACTGACATCCCCCCTTTCCATCCCGTATGTCATTTCATCAATGAATGTGGTTTTACTGCTATTTCAACATTTAGACTCATCACCAGAAAACTTATTTGACCATTTCCACCTGTTTCCAGTAATCTTAAAATAAGTAGGAAAATCTGCCAGTGGGACAAGATTTTTCTTCTCATTACAAGCAAAAAAAAACCTTGTTCCACTGACAGATTTTTCTACTTATTTCAAGTGAAAATCTACTTGAAACAGGTGAAAATTGTTGTTTTTCCAGTGATGAGTCTTGTTTTAAGTGTAATAAGATTTTTTTACTAAAATGAGACATTTTAACTAGAAATAAGTGATCCATTTTACTTATCCTGTGAAGGACAGAATCATATTGATAAGTTCAGAAAAGTGTTTTTTATTGTTGTGTTTTGATGTATTTAATGTAAGCCCAGTGGATATTTAAAGCTTACAGAAGGCTGCATTTAACTGCTGCTATGTCATTCCTGCAGTATTTCTGCAGGTGTTTTGGTCACTGCTATTATTTGTAATATATTATATTATTTGTAATCAGCACAAATTATCTGTCCCCATATGATAAAATCCACCATCCCCCCTGATTTTTTTATAACTCGAGTGCTGACTGTAGTGAATTGGTGCGTACAAGTAAAACTTAAATGAAGTGAAAACAAGTCAGTTTTCCTACAACAGTCGGTGGTCGTGTGGCCGAGCGGTCCAAGGTGCTGGAATTAGGCTCCAGTCTCGGAAGAGGCGTGGGTTCAAATCCCACCACTGTCATCAAGGCTTCAAAGCAACCTGATAAATTAGTTACCAGTGACATCTAGTGTCCAAATTTGTGCAGTGTTTTAGAGGCACCAAACATTCATCAATATCAGAGATGGTAGTTTTTTTTTTTTTTTTTTTTCATTCATTATCTTACCCGCTTTATCCCTTGCGGGGTCACGGGGGTCTGCTCGAGCCTATCCCAGCTTATTTTAGGTGAGAGGCAGGGGTTACACCCTGGACAGGTCACCAGTCCATCGCAGGGCCTGGAGGTGGTAGTAACGAGTTACATTTACTTGAGTAAGTTTTGGGAAATGTTGTACTTTTAGGAGTAGTTTTGAATCAGTATACTTTTTACTTTTACTTGAGTAGATTTGTGAAGAAGAAACTGTTACTCTTACTCCGCTACATTAGGCTACGTTGAGCTGTTACTTTTCTTTTATCCCTTTTATCCACGTACGCGTCAATCTCATGACATCACTGGGTGATTCTTTGGGAAAAATGTTAGTTTTTGCATGTTTTGTCACATTTACACAGACTCAAACACACACAGAGTTTCTATGAGTTCACGTTTGTTCTAGTTCTGCCTGGTTAAAAAAGAAGTACAAAGGCTGGAAATTTTGTGCTACTTGTGCTTAATTTATTTTTTTATTCTGTTATTATTTTATTTATTCTATTATTTATTAACGTACTTGAATTTACTTTAAGATTATTTTAATGTAAGCTTTTTTTTATTTTTTATTCATTTTAATGTATTTTATTGATTTAATTTGCCTGAAGATGATTATTTTGTACTTTTGTCTGTTTGAATGGTTGTGTTAATAAAAATTAATCAGACGTTACTCAACAGTTACTCAGTACTTGAGTAGTTTTTTCATTAAGTACTTTTTTACTTTTACTCAAGTAATGATTTGGATGACTACTTTTTACTTCTACTTGAGTCATATTATTCTGACGTAACAGTACTTTTACTTGAGTACAATTTTTGGCTACTCTACCCAGCTCTGATTTTAATACATATTATATTAATACTCGTTCTCATTGCCCCGGGGCATGATGGGAGGGCCCAGAGCATCATGGGAGGTGACTCAACTGCGCATGCTCTATGGGCCCGTGTACACGGAAGTAAACCAGGAAGTCCGAGATTTTTTCGGCGGATGCGCTGGCTGAGCAGAATGCATTGAAATGAATGGGCGGCCATTTTTGGTACAGTATCCAATTATATAATACATCCATGGTTCTACCTCTGCAGATGTTGATTTCCTTGCTAGTTATTATTCAACGTTGATAGAGGATAACAAAAGTAACCCACGTTTTCTGTTCAGCACTGTAGCCAGGCTTGACAAAGAGTCACAACTCTGTGGAGCCGTGCATTCCTGCAGCTCTCAGTAGTGAAGACTTTATGAGCTTCTTTAACAGTAAAATGATGAAAATTTGAGAAGAAATCAATCAGTCGGCTGTGGGCGTTTCTTCAGCTTTAGCAACTTCCCTAGGTTCTGACTTTAGGTCTGACTTGACTCTAGACCAGGGATATTCAATTGGCGGCCCGCCAGGAGCCTTTATGTGGCCCCTGGTCATATTTCAAAAAAGGGGGTGTTTGTTGAAATTTTTTTTTTTTTTTTTTTTATAATAGTGATGCACCGAATGTTCGGCCGAAAATAGCAAAAAAAACACTTTCGGTGTTCGGTGGAATAAGTGGGGAAAAAACCGAACAGTTAATAACACCTGGAGTGAGGGAGCAGTGTTAAACGCAGCAAACCTGTCAGCATGTCAGATCATTACTTGGATGGAAAAAGCAGAGGACACGAGAAATGATCCAGGCTGAGTTGGATTTGGAAAAGCCGCTTGGTGATGGAGACGGTGACGGGACGCACAGCGCAGGAGATCGGGGAGAGAGCGCAGAGAGAAGGGCCGATGCGGTGGAGAACCCTCACTATATGTTTGACGAGATCCTCCAAGAAAATAACCCAGATTTTTACAATTATTATACAAGGCTTCAAATTGCGGAGATCAGCCCCACCGCGACCCGATTAACTGGGCTGCGCTGCGCCCGCTGCACACCGCTGGCTGACGAGCAGCCTTGAGACACAGGCAGACACACAGGCAGACAGACATGCCAGGAATGCGTTCACACAAGGTGCGATTTTTATTTGTAATGTGTGCAGAGAATGCATATCGCATTTAAGTTTAAGATGCTTGGTAGCCTTTTTTTAGTTGGTTAACGATGCATAGTGTTTGTACATGTTAATCTCTGTTGGAGATGTTTTTTACTTCAGATTTTTTGCCAGTGTTGCACAGTGTTAATGTTTGTCACATTATTATTAACCTCCGTTGTATAGAGGACTTGTTGACATCATTAGGCTTCTAGGATTGGCCTGAAATTTTTTTCATTTGAATAAGTGAAGACTTTGCATTTCAGATGGAACTTCTAAGCCTCCTATAATTTCATGCGATTGTTTTGTTTTGCTGATATAATGCACAGATGTGTCATAAATAAAGGAGCTTATGGTTAATATTTTGGTTCCTTATTTATAACATCAAACTGGCTACTATGGACTAAAATGCTTGTGCTCAATGCTTAATATAATATTCAAATAAGGAAATCTTGGTGGAAAGTGGTGCTTTGTCATTATGGCGTGTTTTATTAAAAGTAGGTCAATATCAATTTCATTAAGTTTGCACAATGCATGGTTTCAAAATGAACTTGCATTTAAAATAATATTTCTTTATCTGAATATTATATTTAACATTCACAATGACTAAATCTGGAGACAATTAATACATAATTCATATGTAAACTAGATATATTCAAATGTATAATACAAATGTATTATATTTACATAAGTCTTCGTCTTTGAGTGCAAAATACATTTTGAAAACCCCCACATTTTCAAATTGTGCGGCCCTCTCCATACAGTCCTTTTGCAGATGTGGCCCCCGGCCGAATCTAGTTGAATACCCCTGCTCTAGACAGAGCCGGATTAAATAAATGGACTACACTAGGCAGACTGTGATTTTTGGGCCCCCCTCCATCGATGTTATTTATGAAATCTTAAACTTACCAAAGTTACTACCGGTAATAAAACTTAATTCCCATTTTACATAGCATAGTCATAGATGTCTATCAGACTATTTTTAGATTTTTATTATTTATACGTTATTACAACGCTCTATTAAATGCTATTAAATTATCCTTATCTTATCGATTGTGAGCATTTTGCAGAAAATCTTAATTAAATGTGTTGATTAAATTGAATAGTTAAATAAGAAGTCAAATCTACAAAGACCAATAAAATTTGCAGTAAGACAAAGTGTGCTGTAGTATGTATGTCTGAATGTGTATGTATGTGTCATGCTGAGTGCCAGGCTGTGTCTAATTGTTTGTTTATTGTTTTGGAATTGTGTTAACCATTTTATTTGCATGTTTTTGTTTTGTTAGTTACTGTTTGAAATGTAACCTTTTCTGTGTTTTGAGTTGACATGCAATTACCTTTTGTTTGAGTTGATTAGACACAGCTGAACACAATCAACTGAATCCTGACAGACAGCTGCAGTGGCCAATAAACCACTGCAGGCTGGCCCCCCTAGACCAATGGTGAACGAGGGGAGGGTTTCCTTCCCCTTATATATATTCAAGGCAGACATCCAAGCTGGGAGATTGAACGGACGGACAGAGGCCCATGAGGGACGAGAGTTGATGAACAGGAGTGGATGGACTGACGTACAGAGGCCCATGGGGGCCCAGGTGGTTGGGGAGCCCCCGGCGGACTCGGACCGGGGATCCCTGTTGGCGTGGGCCAACAGGGAGGGGGCACTGAGAGGGCACTGGAGGACAGTGAGCCCAGAAAGACTGAGACTGTTCATCTTTAACCTTTTTTAACCTTTTATGGATTGGCCATTTTAGAAACAGTTCTATTTTTAGTGACTCCCCCACCCCTGATTTTATAACCGTCTTGGAGCAATAAATGTCTGTTGCTGCACTCCTGCTTTTTGTTGTGGGTTACTAAGCGCTGCTCACCCTCGAAAGTATTTCGTTGGGGACTTGAACCACCCCTGTGACATTTGGCGTTGTTGGCAGGATTCGAGTTCGTGAGCAGTGCTGGGTACCCACAACATAGTTTTTTATAATGCCAATTTATCCTGGTGCCCGTTTTTTGTTGGGCCTTGAAGAAGGCCCTCTGCTCCAAGCCCTGAGGATGTTTGCCCGTCGTAACAGTGATGCAACCTTTGCCCATATGCAGCAAGAGAGACCACCGGAGGCTACTGGTGGGGCTTTTGGATGCTGCTGAGAGCTGGCTGTGGCACGAGACCACCGGAGGCTACTGGTGGGGCTGATGGATGCTACTGAGAGCTGGCTGCGGCACGAGACCATCGGAGGCTACTGGTGGGGCTGATGGATGCTGCTGAGAGCTGGCTGCAGCACGAGACCACCGGAGGCTACTGGTGGGGCTGATGGATGCTGCTGAGAGCTGGTTGTGGCACGAGACCACCAGAGGCTACTGGTGGGGCTGATGGATGCTACTGAGAGCTGGCTGCAGCACGAGACCACCGGAGGCTACTGGTGGGGCTGCTGGACGCTGCGGAGAGCTGGCTGCAGCACGAGACCATCGGAGGCTACTGGTGGGGCTGCTGGACGCTGCGGAGAGCTGGCTGCAGCTGCTGGGATAAGGAACCGCTGGAGGCTGCTGGTGATGGACATGGGGATTGTTGGCAGGGACCGCCAATGGTAAACTGTGGGGGGGTGTCATGCTGAGTGCCAGGCTGTGTCTAATTGTTTGTTTATTGTTTTGGAATTGTGTTAACCATTTTATTTGCATGTTTTTGTTTTGTTAGTTACTGTTTGAAATGTAACCTTTTCTGTGTTTTGAGTTGACATGCAATTACCTTTTGTTTGAGTTGATTAGACACAGCTGAACACAATCAACTGAATCCTGACAGACAGCTGCAGTGGCCAATAAACCACTGCAGGCTGGCCCCCCTAGACCAATGGTGAACGAGGGGAGGGTTTCCTTCCCCTTATATATATTCAAGGCAGACATCCAAGCTGGGAGATTGAACGGACGGACAGAGGCCCATGAGGGACGAGAGTTGATGAACAGGAGTGGATGGACTGACGTACAGAATCAGTCAGTCAATCAACTGAATCCTGACAGACAGCTGCAGTGGCCAATAAACCACTGCAGGCTGGCCCCCCTAGACCAATGGTGAACGAGGGGAGGGTTTCCTTCCCCTTATATATATTCAAGGCAGACATCCAAGCTGGGAGATTGAACGGACGGACAGAGGCCCATGAGGGACGAGAGTTGATGAACAGGAGTGGATGGACTGACGTACAGAGGCCCATGGGGGCCCAGGTGGTTGGGGAGCCCCCGGCGGACTCGGACCGGGGATCCCTGTTGGCGTGGGCCAACAGGGAGGGGGCACTGAGAGGGCACTGGAGGACAGTGAGCCCAGAAAGACTGAGACTGTTCATCTTTAACCTTTTTTAACCTTTTATGGATTGGCCATTTTAGAAACAGTTCTATTTTTAGTGACTCCCCCACCCCTGATTTTATAACCGTCTTGGAGCAATAAATGTCTGTTGCTGCACTCCTGCTTTTTGTTGTGGGTTACTAAGCGCTGCTCACCCTCGAAAGTATTTCGTTGGGGACTTGAACCACCCCTGTGACATATGTATGTGTATGCGTATGTGTATGTATGTGTATGCGTATGCAGAGCCGTTTGGGAGATTTGCGAGGCCCTGTGTGAAATGGCTAGGGGGGCCCCTAGCCAATTTTTGGGTTTTTTCGGGTCGGATCGGGTGTCTATATGCGCAATTTTAAAGGAGCCATCTGTAAGAAATGGCCAAAACTGGTACTGCAGTCACTTTCAAAATATTGTTGAGCGGCGTGTACCCTCCCCCTCCTCCCCCCGACCAGAGGTTGCCAGGTAGGCTGCAGAATGCAGCAGGAACGTAGGCTGACATGGCTGCAATAATTAGAGCCCAGCTGGCAACCCGGATGCCGAAACAATACTGACTTGGTGATTGGGAGATAGGTGGAGGGTGGAGCTTCAGAAACAATACTGACTTGGTGATTGGGAGATAGGTGGAGGGTGGAGCTTCAGAAACAATACTGACTTGGTGATTGGGAGATAGGTGGAGGGTGGAGCTTCAGAAACAATACTGACTTGGTGATTGGGAGATAGGTGGAGGGTGGAGCTTCAGAAACAATACTGACTTGGTGATTGGGAGATAGGTGGAGGGTGGAGCTTCAGAAACAATACTGACTTGGTGATTGGGAGATAGGTGGAGGGTGGAGCTTCAGAAACAATACTGACTTGGTGATTGGGAGATAGGTGGAGGGTGGAGCTTCAGAAACAATACTGACTTGGTGATTGGGAGATAGGTGGAGGGTGGAGCTTCAGGCCAAAACAAAAAATGACAACATAAACATCAGTTGAGGGCTGCAACTCCTCTTTTTAAACTGGAATATCCTGGCTTGAGTGCTGTTGTCAGTGACATAAGTATTTGAAATGAACATGATTTTTAAATGTCTGTTGACATATCAGGGTCATTTTATGATTCGTTTTATTATTTCTCTTACATACAGCTCCTTTAACTCTCCAATTAGAAAAATACTGGATACCTTCCCCTGCCTCATCATCATCTCTTGCCTCGACGCGGGGCCCCACGGCTGCTTGAGACCCGGTCGGATCGGTGATTTTTGTAACAAATTTATCAAACGTGCCTTTCAGAGAGGCATTAAACTCTTCCATTTTCTTTCGTTTTTTTCTTTTTTCATCTCCTGATGGAAATTTCCTGATTCTGTCTCGTTCTCTCGACATTGTGTGACAGTTTGTTCCAACTCCACCCGTCTGGATCAGACTAGCTTGTGTCCGCGCTTGGTCTGATCAGTTGTATTGAACAACAGACACGCGTCATCATTGCACATATATTTATTGATATGCACAGACTAGTACATATTTAGGTCTGTAATGGAACGTGACTGTTCATATTTATAAGGGAAAAAAGGGAAAAAAAACAAAAAAAAACAAAAAATTGGGGGAAAAAAAAAACGGCCTACAGCGCGAGGCCCCTTGGGGCGCGAGGCCCCGTGCGGTCGCACGGTTCGCACATCCCTTGCGGCGGCCCTGTGCGTATGTATGCGTATATATATATATATGTATGTATACTAAATATAGTAATAATGCACATATATATATATATGCCTTAGGTTTTTACCGGCCTGTTATCAACCATTAATATGTGTGCAGACAAAAAAAAAAAACATTTTTTTTTTTTTGTCCCTCTGTCTGGGCCCCCCCCTGTCAATCGGGCCCTAGGCACATGCCTAGTTTGCCTTTGTGTTAATCCGGCTCTGGCTCTGATCCTATAAACCTCCCTGAGCAGACCTCACTCGTTAATAGAGCTAAGTCAACCACATGTATGTCAGACCCCATCCCGACTCGACTATTCAAAAAAGTTTTTTCTCTTATTGGCACGACAATACTGGACCAGATCAACTTATCCCTAAACTTACCTTCTCTAGGACCCAGACATCTTAGCTAATTATAGACCAATAGATTATTTATTATATTTATATTTATATTATTTATAATTATAGACCAGTGTTAGGGTCGCTCCATTGGCTACCTGTAAAATTCAGAATCCAATTCAAAATGTTATTACTTGCGTATAAAGCCCAAAACGGCTTAGCTCCTGGTTTCTCCAAGACCTGATAGTGCCTTATGTTCCTGGCAGAGCTCTCTGTTCTCGGAGTGCAGGTTTACTCGTAGTTCCTAGAGTATCCAAATGTAGATTTGGAGGGCGGGCGTTCTGCTATCAGGCACCATTACTTTGGAACCAACTTCCAATCTGGGTTAAGGAGGCTGACACCACCTCCACCTTTAAAACTAAACTTAAAACCTTTCTGTTTAGTAAAGCCTATAGTTAGTGTTTAGTAAACCTCTAGCTGGTGTTGGTAAATCTCTAGGTAGTGTAAACTCTAGTGTGTTAGAGTCAGTAGTCATAGTTGCAGCTATAGAACAAAACTATAATAGTTAGTCTCAAATATAGCTTTGCGGTAGATATGCTGCTATAGGCTTATGCTGCAGGGGGCACCGACATGATCCACTGGGCGGTGCCTCTCACTCTTCTTCTCTTCTCCTCTTCCATTTTTTATTAATTATAAGTATCTCATAGCCATCATTGTTGTCCATCGTTCTTGTAGTTTGTTGTGCTGGTCTCATTGTTCCACATCAGCTGAGACAAGACATGCTTCACAAAAACCAGGAATCACACTTAGCAATTGTCAAGCACAAAGATAAAATCAGGGATGTTTCTTTAATGGCCACAAATGTCTTCACACATACATTTTTACATAAAATAGAGGAAAAGTAAAGAAGAGGGTACTAACTATTGAACAGAGAAACCCCCCACGTGAATTCCTCACAGGAAGATGCACACTAGCTTTAAGGGTGGTCCAACAAAATATGAAACTTTATGGACTGTTTTTCAGTGTTTTATATCATATACAGTAAGTTGGACCTTACATTTTTATTTAAGCTTTATTAGTAAATTATTATGAAAAGAGAAAAATCAATTTACATTAAAACTGTGAGCTGAATTTCAAAACGTCCTCCTCCTCGTCTCCACCTTCACTGTCAACCCAGCGTTGCATTCACAGTTGCAGTGTAACATGTGCTGCAGGGTGGAGGTGGCGGCTCAGGGACAGCCCATAAGCTGCAGGTCCAGAGCGTAGTTGTCCAGCTGGGCGATGTGCTCAGAACAGTCCGCAGAGCTGCAGTCTGTTGGCCAGAGCTCTACCAGCGCCTCCGAGTCCAGGGGCACACGGTACCTGCAGCACAAGAGCACAGGAGCGTGTGAGCGTCACACACAACCACAGGGAGAACCACTGCTGAAGGGAAACAGAAACCAACCTGAAGCTCCTGTCCAGCCTGACCTCTGACCCGCTGGATCCCATCACCAGGTACTGCTTGTTCTTCTGGAGGTCCACACCCGTGCAGGTGGCCTTCTTCAGCAGCTCCACCTCCGTACCTGAACTCACCGCTTCCAACTCTGCAGAAAGCACAAGGTTTTGGTTTCTCCTCATCTGGGATCTCAACATTGCCCACGGTTACATGATGTTTTTTAATTCGGAATTAATTGTTATTAATTAACCTAACCAGACCTTAACCAGAGCGTCGGTTAGGTTATTGCACCACTCATGATTGGTTAGAAGTAGGAAACGCTTGTGGTTTTTGCTAAAAATAATAGTTTTACATCACTTACGCTACCTCTGTCTTCATGGCGACAGCAAACATAATACTCGAATTTACGTTTAATACTAGAAAACACGGTTAGAAAAAATCATCAAAACACCATTAAAACACTGTTAAAACAGCGTTAAAAACATGCTTTTACAAACTGACAGTAACAAACAGTAACTTGCACGTCAAAAACGTATAATTTAGCCACTAAAGAATAATATATAAATAATAATAATGTCATAATCCGTGTATATATCACGACAACGGATCCCATTGACTTCGCATGGTACAATATCCGTGGTGCTCACACAGAATTATACCATTTCCGTGTTGGTGCCACGGAAAATAGTGGTGAGAGGTCGTGGGCATTTCACAGATTTTTTGAGATCAGGTTGGATTCATCACAGACTTGGGACTTCTGAATGTAGTGGAGGTGTTAGGCCCTTGATGTTTCTGGTGCAGAGTGATCCCACCAGAAACTCAGTGTCTCACCTTTATCCGTGTTCTTCAGGACTTCACCTACGGTGGCTGTGTAGGTCATGAAGTCTCCCTCTGCCGCCGAGGACTTCACCGTCACCCTGTAGGCTGCAGAAACATCACGAGAGAGAAAACTGTTGTTGTGAGACACGAAGCAGCAGCGCTAAATCCGGGTAATTATCCAAGAGGCTCAACACATTTTATCCAGTTAATCCAGCTCAGCTCATTACAGTTGCAATAAAAACCTCCCAACAAGACTTAATCTGCTGAAAGTTAATGAGGGACCACTGAACTGACTTTCCATCTTCAGGAGTTGACTGGTGTTACGTCTTCGTCCATGTCATCAAATTTCCTACTTAGCTCTTAGCACTGTAGCCTATTGACTTCGGTGCTGTGAACAACGACCTAACAGAGTATAATCACTCATATTTTAAAGACATTAGACTTTCTTGTGTTAATTTAACGAACAGAGCGTTGGCCGTTCTGGAAGGGTCAGAGTAGAGCCCTGCACGGGACTGTTTTCTTCATCCTGCTCCCGCTGAATTTCTGACCATAACCGCCTGCAACGTGTGTTACACTCCCACCCGCATCCGCAAAACTCTGAGAATTCATGCCGCACAATAATAGAGATGCATTGATTTAGTGTCTTCTCCCGTCCTGCAAGAGAAATGTCCTGGACAAATTTATCTGATTTAATGTTAACATGATCATTGTGGAGCTTGATGGATAATTGACAGTTCATAGGTCACCTGACCGAAAGTTAGACGCAAATCCGACAATGATGGATTATCATCATCCACAAGCTATTTCACCTTTCACGCACGCATCAATTATGTGATTGAGTTTATAGCAACGAGAGTAGCTGTGAGTGGCTCAAATAACACTAATAAATGACATAAAATAAACAAAGTTAATGAAGGAAAGAATTTAATTTAACAAATTAACCACTTGGCCATTACATTGCTGTGGAGGAAGAGAATGTTGCTGACCGACTGAGGTTCCAATCCCTCCCCAGTTTCTCCAAATATCTCACTGTCCTTGTTTTGTCTTTGTTTTGTAAAGACCTTGTTTGAGGTTCTTTTCCATGTCATTGATTTCCATCTTGTCACTAGACTACATCTCGATCCCGCAGTGTTTTTCTTAGCCGCCCGCAGCAAAGTTCAAACCTCCCGCTCCCGCCAGGGTTGCGTTGGGTCCCGCGGGACCTGGTCGGACCCAATCTAAGCTGTTAGCAGGCAACTTGTTTTGGCTGAATGTTAGCTAAATGTTGATGCGATTTAGCCATTGAAACTACATTTAAAGTAGCAAAGTGTGAGACTGTAGATTAAAACATCCCCAAATAATTTAGAAACAACATGTGTGGCGTTAGAGAGCAACAAAGTGCAGCAAGATGACACGAAGACGTTGCACGTTAACTTGTCAGTCAAGTTGCCGCTACAGGACAGGTAAACAGAAAGAGCACGGAGGACTAAAGCTCTCGGGAAGAGAACCACCCGGCACCGAGGGAAAGACGCATTCAGAAGGGAAAGAGGGCAGATAAATACACGACTAAACAAGTAAACTGTGGCTGATTTTTGTTTCACAAAGTTTCATAATTTTTACTAGTTAATAGTTAAAGGAGCTGTATGTAAGAGCAATAATAAAACGAATCATAAAATGACCCCGATATGTCAACAGACATTTAAAAATCATGTTCATTTCAAATACTTATGTCACTGACAACAGCACTCAAGCCAGGATATTCCAGTTTAAAAAGAGGAGTTGCAGCCCTCAACTGATGTTTATGTTGTCATTTTTTGTTTTGGTCTGAAGCTCCACCCTCCACCTATCTCCCAATCACCAAGTCAGTATTGTTTCTGAAGCTCCACCCTCCACCTATCTCCCAATCACCAAGTCAGTATTGTTTCTGAAGCTCCACCCTCCACCTATCTCCCAATCACCAAGTCAGTATTGTTTCTGAAGCTCCACCCTCCACCTATCTCCCAATCACCAAGTCAGTATTGTTTCTGAAGCTCCACCCTCCACCTATCTCCCAATCACCAAGTCAGTATTGTTTCTGAAGCTCCACCCTCCACCTATCTCCCAATCACCAAGTCAGTATTGTTTCTGAAGCTCCACCCTCCACCTATCTCCCAATCACCAAGTCAGTATTGTTTCGGCATCCGGGTTGCCAGCTCGGCTCTAATTATCGCAGCCATGGCAGCCTACGTTCCTGCTGCATTCTGCAGCCTACCTGGCAACCTCTGGTCGGGGGGAGGAGGGGGAGGGTACACGCCGCTCAACAATATTTTGAAAGTGACTGCAGTACCAGTTTTGGACATTTCTTACAGACGGCTCCTTTAACTATTTTTACTAGTTAATATTGAACTATTTTTAATAGTTAACTATTTTTAATAGTTAATAGTTAACTTTTTTTACTAGTTAATATTGAACTATTTTTAATAGTTAATAGTTAACTTTTTTTACTAGTTAATATTGAACTATTTTTAATAGTTAATAGGGAGTGCTAGCCTGATGGTTACAGGGGGGGCCTGGGGTCTGCAGGACCAAGTTCAATCCTGGATTGCAACTGAGGTCAACCACTTTGGGCCCCTGAGCAAGGCCCTTAACCCTTACTGCTCCCCGAGCGCCGTGCAAGAAGATGAGGTGCTCAAGATCACCCTGAGCAAATCCTTCTGGGACATGTTTTCTTAACATGTTTTCTATGTTGCATTGTCAAAAATAATATGGCTTTATGGGATGTGTTACTCGTCTTGTTTTACAGTGTTCTGGGTTGTACACTAATCCTTCGATTGGTACTGAGATCAGTGATTATTCACTGCTCAAGTAAATAACTGAAAACCGTTTTGCATCATAGACAAATCAAAGTGTTTGAAGGCGATCAGAATCCAGACTCACCGTATCTGATGTGAGGCCGGCAGGTTTCCTCTGTTCGTTTGTCGGCTGTCAGAGAAAGGTCGCTGTTTCCTCTGTAGGCAGCACATGCAGCTTAACAACACAACAGGAGTGAGGTAAACAAACTCATTAACGTTCCAGAAAGTCTCACTAATGACAGGTGTCAGCTGGGGGCCTGAACAGCCTTCAGAGCTGAGGGGTGACGTTACCTGTCATGCACTGACACTGCTCGCCCACACAGAGGCGCTGCAGCTTCTGCTCCTGGTAGGAGAACTGCTGCAGGCACAGACTTCCTGAAACACAGACGGACCACAGTCATCCTCCTGCAGACCTGGGGCCTTATGTACTAAGAGTGCGGCGCACAAAAAACGTGCGTACACCACTTTCAACGCTCACGGTCGGATGTACAAAGAATGACGTGAACGTAGAAAGCTGCGGTCCTTCACTCACACATTAAGGCTGTTGTACGCACTTTTCTGAGGTTCTGTCCGTTGGCGACACTCACTGGTGATGCAGTGAAGTGCAGAATATGAGGAAACTTAACGTCAACAATAAGTTCACGACCACGTGAAGGACATGACAGTCCCGACATCACCAGATAAGTTACACAAGAGTGGAGCTGCAAAAATCTCACAATCAACCACATGATCTTAACAAACAACTAAAGGCAGGAGCTCAACGATGGAACCTGCAAATCCCGATGGAGCTTTGGCTCCGTTAGAGGAATGATGGCAGGATCAGGAGCGAGTCTTCAGGGACCAGACTGATCTGCTGGTCCAGGATCCAATGAATGAATAAAGTTTTTATTGAATGTTTAGGCAACTTTCAGAGTCTGATATTAGTCGGCTGCAAGTGCTGCAGGACTCCTGACAGTGTTTCCCCGGTGATGGACCGGGATCTAGACCGGCCTCTCCTCCTGTGGATGCAACACTCCGAGTTTAAGCAATCTTGCTCTTTTCTCACGTTTGCACCTCGATAATACCGTTGGCACAAGTTGTCTTTATTTCTGCAGCAGAGGAATCAGATCGTGATGCTTCATGTTTTAAATATAAATGTATATTGTTCACATTGTTATACTTATGAGAGAGGTGATCGCGGACATCCACAATGTGTAAGACTCAATAAACGTGAACATTGGTCTTAATCCGTCAGTATATAATACGTGTGACAATAAAGCAGAACGAGGAGCCGTTTTTCATCCACCAACTTAAGTTCTGGTGTCGGTTCTTAAAATACAAACAAAGAAAAGCAGGGTGTATTGATGCACTGACGCTGCTCATAAACATTCACAAACCACTCCGCTTCGGAGAGGCGCAGTCGCGCTATCTACGCTTGGAAATCCATTGCCCGTCTACATCGCGTTGTACGGTAAAGCGTGTGGACGGCTTCAAAACGGTTATTATTATTATTTTCATGTCTTGAAATAGATACATATGATATGTCATTACTTTTTGTAGTTTTACTAAAGTCTAACAAAATGATAAAAAAAGCAAAACCAATCGCCCATTCAGAATCCCATTCATTTCTATATAGGCAGATTTTAAATATTCATTAAAAAAAAACAAATCAAATTGTTTTCAGGAAACTGCACCATATTCTTGTTCATCATGTCCCCAGGTACCTCTGACATCATTTCCAAGTTCTTTCACTAATAATTACATGCTAAAATCATACCCAATACACAGGTATATAGGCAGATTTCAAAAATTAATTACTATTAGTATTATATTGGGTATGAATTTAGCATGTAATTATTAGAAAATGCTACAGTAAAAGAACTTGAAAATGATGTCAGAGGTACCTGGGGACATGATGAAAAAGAATATGTTGCAGTTTGCTGAAAATAACTTGATTTGTTTTTTTAATGAATATTTAAAATCTGCCTATATAGAAATGAATGGGATTCTGAATGGGCGATTGGTTTTGCTTTTTTTATCATTTTGTTAGACTTTAGTAAAACTACAATAAGTAATGACATATGTATCTATTTCAAGACATGAAAATAATAATAACAACCGTTTTGAAGCCGTCCACACGCTTTACCGTACAACGCGATGTAGACGGGCAATGGATTTCCAAGCGCGGATAGCGCGACTGCGCCTCTCCGAAGCGGAGATGGCGTGACCGCAGTCACAAACTCGTACGATCATTATAAAACCAACACTCTTCACGGAACGCAACGCAAAGCAAAGAACAGCATTACCCATATGCAGCTGAAATCGCAAGAAATGCTCCCAAATTAATGTATTCCAGCTCAGAGCCGATGTTTTTTTTAATATATTTTGCCTGTTTTTGCACATTTCTTGTTAGGATGAGCGGTTTTTAATGGATAATTATCTTCATTATCATATTCAAACATATATTTGAGGGAGGAGACAGGCAGGAGTGTTGTGCTCCCGCATGTGCGCTCAAATCCACGCTGATTGGTATGTACAGAGCAACCTGCGTGGATTTGGGCGTACGCAGGGTTTTGTACATCGGAATTTTTGCGTTCGTGTAAATTCCACGCACGGTTTCACGTTGAAATCCACGCACTCTTAGTACATGAGGCCCCTGATGTTTTTCTCTTCAACGGCTGAAAGGACTGGTATTCTAAACAACAACAAATGAATGTAACTGTAACGTTAAAATATAATAAAGAATCGTCTGTAATGTACAGCGTTGTACAGTGATATAATCATCGTATATAAATATAGTCAAATAAAAATCACATTACCGTTCCTGCTGTATGTTTAAACCATGGATGTAAACACTGTGGTTCAGTCAGCAGCGCCCCCTGCAGGTTTGGAGCACTTCCGGTTGTAGTGACCGGTTATGAAGCGTTTTTCTTTTGAAGATGGTTTCTTGTTTTATATGGTTTTGTGCTTTGCATCGTTTCTCTACTTTGTTTTTTGCAGCAGGTTTTTTCATTTGCACCACGTTCCTCTTTTTGTAGCTCGTTTTGAGTTTGTGAATTTGAATCGTTTCTGTACTTGAAGCCGTTTTCCTTAATTAGGCCGTTGCAGTACGTTTGGCCCTTGTCGCCTACCGTAGATACAGCTCAGTCTTTTGCTGTTCTGTTCTTTCCAGCAAATCATTCACAACTGACTCAATGAGCTGACAGGATGACAGGAAATTGAATGTAACTGCTGCCTTGGTGCACTGTGTTCGGTCTCTCAGCTGTCTTGTTTATATGCTGGCATTATGAATTTAAACTAGACCATGAAGCGTCAGCTGGTGCTATTTAACTGAACTGAAACCCCAAACGACTTCATGAAGAATCAGAACCAGGGGTCGGCAACCCGTGGTTCTAGAGCTGCATGCGGCTCTTTAGCGCCGCCCTAGTGGCTCCTGGAGCTTTTTCAAAAATGTTTGACCTTTTTTTCCTTTTGTTCTTGTTTTTTTCTTTCTTTTTTTCTTCTTTTTTCTTTTTTTCTTCTTTTTTCCTTTTTTTTCTCTTTTTTTTCTTCTTCTTTCTTTTTCTTCTTTTTTTCCTTTTTTTCTCTTCTTTTCTTCCTTTTTCCTTTCCTTTTTAATTTCGATATTTCAACTTTTTTATCGAAATTTCGACTTTTTTCTCAACTTTTTTTCTCAACATTTCAACTTCTTTCTTGAAAGTTTGACTTTTTTCTTAACATTTCGACTTTTTTCTCGTAATTTCGACTTTTTTCTCAACATTTTGACTTTTTTCTCAACATTTCGACTTTTGTCTCAAGATTGTACTTCAACATTAATCTTTACATTTTGACTTTTTTCTCATAATGAAAAAAAAATCTTCATTCTAAGGCTGATACAAGACTTCATTTTTTGCGGCTCCAGACATATTTGTTTTTTGTGTTTTTGGTCCAATATGGCTCTTTCAACATTTTGGGTTGCAGACCCTTGATCAAAACCAAATGAAATATTCAGACGACAAATCCCAGCATGCTGTGCAGGTGCTGACTCTCACCTTTGTCCTCTGTCTCGCTGACGGTTAGCAGACACTCAGTGACTCCGACCACTCTGAACCTGGTTCTGACCCGGAAACCCACACACAGGAAAACGTCTGCGGGAACCTGGAAACCAGACAGGACGTCAGCTGTCCATCACTGCGGGTGAGCAGCAGTGGTGACATTAACACCCCAGTAGCTGATTACTGAACTAAACCCCGAGTGTGTGAAAATAGAAAATACACCCAATGGAAACATGGCAGTTCTGCAAAACACCCCACTGTACTGCGCAAAGGTTTAAACTCTCACATTAGGTCTATTTTTTAGTTATTCTAAAAGGAAGTATTTCAAAAAAGTTGGAAAAGTTACTCCCTCATATAGCTTGTCAGAGTTTGTAGACAATACTCGAGTTGTAAAGAAGAATCAGGGGGGATGGTGGATTTGATCATATGAGGACAGATAATTTGTGCTGATTACAAATAATATAATGTATTACAAATAATAGCAGTGACCAAAACACCTGCAGAAATACTGCAGGAATGACATAGCAGCAGTTAAATGCAGCCTTCTGTAAGCTTTAAATATCCACTGGGCTTACATCAAATACATCAAAACACAACAATAAAAAACACTTTTCTGAACTTATCAATATGACTCTGTCCTTCACAGATTAAGTAAAATGCATCACTGCAAAAACTCAAAATCTTAACAAGAATATTTGTCTTATTTCTAGTTAAAATGTCTAATTTTATTAAAAAAATCTCATTACACTTAAAACAAGACTCCTCACTGGAAAAAACAACAATTTTCACCTGTTTCAAGTAGATTTTCACTTGAAATAAGTAGAAAAATCTGCCAGTGGAACAAGATTTTTTTGTTTGTAATAAGAAGATAAATCTTGTCCCACTGGCAGATTTTTCTACTTATTTCAAGTGAAAATTTACTTGAAACAGGTGAAAATTGTCAAATAAGTTATTTTTCTGGTGTTATTTTTCTGGTGATGACTCTAAATGTTGAAATAGCAGTAAAACCACATTCATTGATGAAATGACATAAGGGATGGAAAGGAGGGATGACAGTTTTACAGGGGGATGATTTGGACCATTTTTATTTCAAGGGGGATGATTTGGACCGTTTTTATTTCAGGGGGGATGCCATCCCCCCTCATCCCCCCTCATCCCCCTACTGGTCTGAATCCTCAGCTCCTCTGTGAAATCGTGGACAACCTCCCTGTAATTCTTGTCAGTTGTGTGAAATAAGACCTGGAAACAGGCATTGTGACATAGAATTGTCAAATTGGTTTAATTCACCGTACGAATTGTTACAGATTACTTTTGTAATCCTGTATTTGACCTGGTCTTGGTACGTTTTGACCGTATAGAAACGTAATTCTTACCATTGTAAGAATGAGATGTACCTGCTGTACTCTACTGCCCTTACTTTTTAACCACTTGTGCTTTTTATTATTTTACCTCTTTTCTTATCATTTTATTTGTTAATTACTGTTTAATTGTGTCTTGCCGCTTTTAATGTTGATGTAAAGCACTTTGAATGACCTTGTGTTGAATTGTGCTGTACAAATAAACTTGCCCTGCCTTGCCCTGAAACCCCTAAGACAGGGGTTTTAGGAAGTTAATGGGGACTGAATTATTTTACTTTAGCTAGAAGTGAAGGGGTCTGTCCCACCGTCATGAATAACTCTGTTAGCTTTGTGACTGGCAGCTGTGCCATGTGACGTATGACAACTAAACTCGCTGATTAAAAGTGTTCTTCCTGATCTGCATCAAAAGATGATGAGGTGAGCAGCAGAAACTAACAGTAATGATTAGCAATGACAAGATCAGGTTGTGTTAAAGCGGCAACAGCCCCTTCACTGCAAAAACTCAAAATCTAACCAGGAATATTTGTCTTATTTCCAGTTAAAATGTCTAATTTTTAGTCAAAAAATCTCATTACACTTAAAACAAGAGTCATTACCAAAAAAATAACTTGTTATTTGACAATTTTCACCTGTTTCAAGTAAATTTTCACTTGAAATAAGAAAAATCTGCCAGTGGGACAAGATTTATCTTCTCATTACAAGCAAAATAATCTTGTTCCACTGGCAGATTTTTCTACTTATTTTAAGTGAAAATCTACTTGAAACAGGTGAAAATTGTTGTTTTTTTCCAGTGATGAGTCTTGTTTTAAGTGTAATGAGCTTTTTTTTGACTAAAAATTAGACATTTTTACTAGAAATAAGACAAATATTCCTGGTAAGATTTTGAGTTTTTGCAGTGTTGGGTCCTCCTTTAGCCGTAGAGGATTTTACAGCGCGACAGTAAGATTTACTCTTGTTTGGTCTCTTCTTTGGTCACACTCTCAGTTTTAATGTCCGCTGTAGCTCTGATCTAGTGTCATCATTGCTGGTGTGTGACGTCGTCGTATAAACCGATATGTAGCCGTCCCATGGTGATGGGAGTGCGACGGTACGTTTTTCCAACTGCACTGATAGCAGGGTTGGAAGATAGCGTTCAGAAATATTCTTTCAAATAAAACTGAGACTGTATTTTATTGTGAACAAATGTTCTGTGTTCTGCTTTAAAGTCTCTTTAACACTAATGGAAGCAGCATTAGAGACTGAAAAACATACTTGTCAACCCTCTACTGAAAACTTAGAATCAAGTGCTTTTTTGAGAAACATGACAGTCTTTTGTCTTCTTTGCCTTTGAATCTGCACCCCTCCCCCTCTCTCTCCATCTCGGTGAAGTACTTGGTGATTGTTAGGCAGATATTTTGGTTTTGGTGTTTGGGTGACTCACAACGTCCATCTGGATGATCACGGTGCTTCCCTGGAGCTCGTAGTGGGAGATGAGCGGCTCGTCTGTGTCTGTGAACTGCAACAAAGCATCACAAGGAGTTCCATGTGAACACACAGGTCAAACATCTCGTTATTTTTCTATTAAGTTCTGGATAAATGGTGTGCAGCACAGACGGCCATGGCTGCTGCCCTACAGAAAGCGCTCCTTCTTTCAAAGGGGAACCTTCCAGAACATACAGGAAGTGTCCAGAACATTACACGATTAATTCAAAATGGCCGACTTCCTGTTTGTTTCGGCCATTTTAAGTTTTCTTTAAGTTGCGAGATGATAAAGGTGTGTACCGATTTCCGTGCATGTACGTCAAACCGTATTGTGGGGCTTGAGGCACAAAGTTTTCTAGGGGGCGCTGTTGAGCCATTAGTCCACGCTCATTAATGCAAACCATTAAATATTAAATTTTTCGCAAGGCCTGGCTTGCGTGCAAAATTTGGTGACTTTTGGGGCACGTTTAGGGGGAAAAAAGGCCCTCCTTTCCCCGGAAGGAGGAAAAAAAAACAAAAAAACGAGCTGCGTTTTTTTTTTTATTTGCACCTGTGTTTCTTTATATTTGCAGCGTTTATTTTATTTGCAAAGCGTTTATTTTATTTGCAGCGGCGTTTCTTTTTATTTGCAGCGTTTCTTTAATTTTCAGCAATGGCGGGTCTCGGCCACCGTAAAATGAGTGTTGGAGAAGTCCGAAGGGTTCACAACGGCGTCACGGCAGCGGCGTGTGCTTTGCGTTGATTTAACGCAGAACCATAATTCAGGCTTCAGACTCGACTGTCCAGCCTGCGTGCTGCACGTCGACTCTCCTGATTGCACATCAGTTAAAATAAACTTTGCTAATCCCGGGCTCACCGGTGTTGTAGTTTGTTAAGGATCTGTACTGTACTGTACTACATAACAGTAGGATTAGAGAGTGACACAAACAGCGAGAGACAAGCTTGCTATCGTTTGTCCTGTGCGTAGGCGAAGGCCTAGTTGTTCGGTAGAAGCATAACTCTACTGAAGATGGTCAGGTGTCCTCACCTGCTTCAGGTCCTCCAGGTACGCCTCCACACCTGTCGGCAGCTGGATCTTCATCACTGTCAGACTGGACTCTGTGAAGGTCTCACCAGGGGGAGGTTTGTACCTGAAACACAAAGATCTGCGTTTCCACCATGTCCAGCACACACACGCCTGCAGCATGATATCAGGAATGGAAGATGAGGTGAGTGGATAAACCATCTTTTCTTACTTCACACAAGCGGACAGGTGAGGAGCTCGCATACTGGGATCTGAGGGCGAGGGAAGCGATGTCATTATTGCAGATCAACAACTACAATTCTGTTGAAGCGCTGGAGACCTGAACATTCTCAGAGAGTAAAGACACAGGAAAATAAGCCCTGTTATCAATAGATCCTGCCTGCTAACTTTGTATTCCAGTCTTGTTTATCCGTATCTCTTGTATTGTAATGTTGTCTGGGCAGCACCTGTCGCACATATCTCCACAAACTTTATTTACTTCAAAAAAGATTTGTTACAACAGTCCAAGGTCAGATTTCCAGGCCCCATCTGTTCCCCTTTTTTCTAAACTCAAGATTATAAAAATGTTTGATATCAATAAAATGCAAATCTCTATTTTTATTTACAAAATTCTGTATTTAAAGGAGCTTGAGGCAGGATTTATGAAAAAAATTAGTATACGTTTTAAGTTTTCTAGTAATAATGTCAGATGAAGCGTTCCAAACCAAAAAGAATGAGCCCTCTAGTCTAGTGTATCTCTCCGTTGCCTTGAACAGGCTGTGTGCTGCAAAATGTGCTGCAATTGTGGGGCCGAGTTTCCCGCGCTGGGCTGCGGATGTGACGTCACATGACGCTGCATGCACGTTCTCCCCGTTCTCCCGTGCCGGCTTCACTGTTGGCTGCAGTACCCCCGACGGCCGTCGTGGTGAAGGGTGGCGCTAGAGAGTCTCATTTCTTAAAAGGAGCCTCATGCTCCTTTAAGCCCATCACTACCACTCCACTTCCAACAATACTTTAGTATAAAATCCAATATTCACAGTTATCCAACTAGATCAGCATCTCATCTCCATCCACCCTGATGTCGCACCATTAGAGCGCAATAGAATATTAAATACAGAGGGGTCGCTGTGGAATAACATCTATAACCTAGTACCTAGCACTCCGTCCCTCCTTGTTTTCAAAAACAGATGAAAAAACAAACTCCTAGCTGAGATGTAAACAGCTGCTGACCCAGTACCATCACCGTCTGCTGTAGCTGGTGTGTCTGTCTGTACATGTACATACAAGTACACTGTATATACCAGGGGTCGGCAACCCAAAATGTTGAAAGAGCCATATTGGACCAAAAATACAAACAACAAATATGTCTGGAGCCGCAAAAAATGAAAAGTCTCGTATAAGCCTTAGAATGAAGACAACACATGCTGCATGTGTCTATATTAGTTTTTTTTTTTTTTTTTTTTTTTTTTTTTACCTTGTTTGCACACATATTAATGATTGATACCATGACGGTAGAAACCAAAAGTAAATATATGTGCATTATTACTATATTTAATATATATACATATATATACGCATACATATGCGTACACATGCATAAATATACACATACAAACCCAGTGTTTTTTTTTGTTTTTTTTTTTTGGGGGGGGGGGGGTGACGACATCCACTGCCAATCCAGGAAGCAGGAACACACGGAAACACACGTCAAGCACTAGAAATCTGCAACAAAAAACCACAAAACAAAGCACGAAACCGGCACGGAGCCAACCAAAACAATAACAGCAATCGACCTAAATCTTGAGATCTGATCGCAGTCTGAGCTAAGCTATCGCTACCGCTACCTAAACCCAGAAACTAGAGAGCCAGCATGCAGGTGAACAAGCCAGTGTGTATGTCTATGTGTGTGTGTGTGTATGTATATGATCCTGCGTGTGTGTGTGTGTGTGTGTGTGTGTGTGTGTGTGTGTGTGTGTGTGTATATGCATGTGACTAAGTGACTATGTGTGTGTGTGTGTGTGTGTGTGTGTGTGTGTGTGTGTGTGTGTGTGTGTGTGTGTGTGTGTGTGTGTGTGTGTGTGTGTAATAAACCAAACAAAGCTCCACCTGAAGTGTATCTATAGTGGGGGGAGGGGGGGGAGCAACCCCGCCACCCGCGAGACCAGAGGCCGACACGGAAGAGCCCGGAACCCAGGCCACCGGCAATCCCACAGAGGGGAGAAGTCGGAGGGCGGCAACCCACCGCCTGCGAGGCCCCCCCCCCCCCCAGCGGCGGCCGAGGGGGCCCGCGGGCGGGGCCCCCACGGCGTGGGAAGAAGCAGCCAGGGATCCCGCGGCGGCGGACCGCGACCCAGGCAATCCCCGGCCACCCGGTCCGGGCTGGACACGCGGCCAGGAGGCCCTCACCCTTCAGGCCAACGACCCCCACCCGGCAGGGGGCCAGCCTGCCCGGAGAGACAGAGCCGCCCCGGCCGCCGATGCGGGCAGGCGCACCCGTCCCCCACGAAAGTGGCCCTCCAAGACCAAAGGGGCGCCCCGCCGCAGAGGCAGCGGGGGGGACCGGAGCCGGGCCCGGAGAGAGGGAACCCCCCAACAAGGCGACACCCGTGCAGGCCCGACAACGGAGGGCCCCAGACCCAGGCATCCCATTCATTCATCCATTCACCTATCCAATACCTATACTAATAATAATATAATA
This sequence comes from Cololabis saira, assembly GCF_033807715.1. Classification (NCBI taxonomy): domain Eukaryota; kingdom Metazoa; phylum Chordata; class Actinopteri; order Beloniformes; family Belonidae; genus Cololabis; species Cololabis saira. The sequence goes on along the minus strand of NC_084595.1, from coordinate 43,259,776 downwards.
TACTATACATAATAATAATACTAATAATAATAATAATAATAATAATAATAATAATAATAACCATCTTTGTATAATATAATATTCATAAATTATTAAGTTTTGATGTCCTGCCAATGGAGTCTCAAATCCTCCATGGCATGACATACAATCACGCACCGTTTCCCCCTCCCCGGGGGGGTCCAGCACCGCCAGAAGGCACCCCAGGCTGCACGGCGAGCCCCGCCAGGCCCGGGTAACCTGACCCTCCTGTCCCAGGCCGGTGAGGGAACGCGGGTGATGTGGGACCCCCTCCCGCCCCTGGTGTTGAGTGCATGTGATTAATGCCATAAAAACAGGGAGGGGGGAGGGCCAAGTATCGATTGACACCGACCCCCCCCCCCTCCCGAACTACGTGTCCTTGTGAAATGTATTTATTAAGTGTTGAATGTGCAGTGTCTATTTTGCTGTTAAAACCGTGAGGCGGGGAGTGCCGGGCCACGCGGAACAGTGCCCCCCACGACCCGGACCCCCCGCCCTTCGCCTATGTGCGTATGAATCGTGTAGGGGGGGAAGAAGGGGGAGCGGAGGCCGAAGCCAGGAGGCAGGACCAGCAAAGCCGGCCCTGATAAGACACCCGCGTCCCCCCACCGGCCATCCAGTAGACGGGGGCCGGCCCTCCGAGCCGGGCCAGGGCCCCACCGTACCTCCACGGGCGCCCCCGGCGCCGCCGGAGCCCCCAGACGGAGGGGGAAACGGTCCAACATCCTCCCATTCATACTGACAACATAAGACATAGATACCTGGGAATGGTGCCACCCCGCCGCCGTGCCCGCCCGTGCACCCCCCGGTCAGGGGAGGCCCGATCCCCGGACCCGGCCCCACCCCCCCCCCCCCCCCGAGGCCACCCCGGCGGACACCCCAAGGGTCACGGAGTCCCCACATCCGCAGGGGCACTTGGCCCCTGAGGACAAAGGCAGCAATGCCCCCCCAGCGCAGACAGCCACCCCCCACCCAGGCAGGGCCGGGCCCTCCGGGTGGGACCCCCACGTCCACGGCCCAGCCCCGGGAGGCCCGGAGACGCCCAAGCCACAGCCCCCCGCCCGGGCCCTCCCCAGCCACCCCCCCCACCGCCATGAGGCAACCCCCCCCCACTATATGTGTCTATATTAGTTATAACTGGGGGGAGATTTTTTTTTTCATTATGCACTTCGAGAAAAAAGTCATAATGTCGAGAAAAAAGTCGAAATGTCGAGAAAAAAGTCGAAATTTAGAGAAAAAAGTCGAAATGTCAAGATTAATGTTGAAGTACAATCTTTAGAAAAAAGTCGAAATGTTGAGAAAAAAGTCGAAGTGTCGAGTTTAAAAAGGAAAAAGGAAGAAAAAAAAGAGAAAAAAAAGGTAAAGAAGAAAAAAGAAAAAAGAAGAAAAAAAGAAAAAAGAAAAAAAAAGAAAGAAGAAAAAAAGAGAAAAAAAGGAAAAAAAGAGAAAAAAAGAGAAAAAAAAGAACAAAAAAAGAACAAAAAAAGGAAAAAAAACAGTCAAACATTTGTGAAAAAGCTCCAGGAGCCACTAGGGCGGCGCTAAAGAGCAGCATGCAGCTCTAGAGCCGCGGGTTGCCGACCCCTGGTATATACTATATATCCAGATGCTCTTTGTTTTGGTTTATGCTACATTCTGCTCCTTTTATCATATTTTTTATGATGTCTATTTTAACTATTATTTAATCATCTTGTGTTTTTTCCTAAAGTATTTCTTGTTTTCCTGTCTGAAGTGTATCATATACTCGATAAGCCTCTCAGGTTTCTGACCTCTCCAGCACATTTTATTTTATATTGTTGTTTTTAATTTTTTTTATTTTCTCTAAACACATTCCATTGTATTTCTTTCTTTTCTTCTTTCAAAAATGTGCAAATAAATAAATCAAATGAAAAGACACTCACTATCAGAGACGTCGGGGCCCACGACCTCGACGGTGACGTCAAAGTTACATGAAGGCTGCGCGGACGCCGTGGTCTGGTAGTACACCGTCTTCAGCTGCAAGAGCAGTCACAACTGTTCTCTAGTGACACATGTGCAAGGAAACAACGGGATTCAACTATACTCACCTTCACATTGGACACACCCCTTCCATACCCTGTGGAGACTGTGATGTCGTCACTTAACGGTACCTATGACAAGAGAATAAAAGGAACAACATGTATGGAGTAGTGATGGAAAAGAGACAAGATCATTTGCCAACTAACAGTTCTCATAATGGCCACGAAATTCATGAAAACCCCACCTATCTTCAATGCCTTTTATAACGAATTTAAGTTGTACTTTAAATCCCTCAAGTATATGAACTTCAAATCTGGGAACAAACTGCAGAATTACATTCAGTGTTATAACTTATAAATTAATAGATTGTGATTGAAATTATGTATAAACCCTAAGGAAATTATAACTGCAAAACTTCTTTTATCCTCGTTTTCTTTTTAATTTAAGCTACATTTATTTATTTTATTTGTCATTATTTTGTCATAATATTTATGATGTTTTAATTTAATTTAAGTATTCTTTGTTTCTTATTCTTTATTTCCTATTTCATTAATGTGTCCACTCAGTACAGGCCTTTTCTAATGTGCTTGCTACATGGCAGCTTTGATGTGCCTTGTTTGTTCGTAAATTCAAGAATTTTCAATAAAAAAAAGAAGAAAAGGAAGAAGAAAAGAAAGAATTAATAGACCAAAGTAGAAGCTGCTAGAAGCATCTCAGTGTTGAGTGTGTCAGTCTCACCTCGATGGGGGCGGCCACAGAACGGCTCTGGCTCAGAGAGACTCGCCTCAGCAATCCTTTCCTCGCATAGCGGATGGTGATGTCCTGATTGATTACGGTTTTGGGGATGATCCTGCTGTACTCCGTCAGGGCCTCCAGAGTCAAGGCTGTGTCCTGACAGACATCAAGCGTCACCATGGAGACCAGAGGAAACCAACATCGGTGTGGGGACCTACATGTATGTTCTTGTGCAGCTCAAGAGGATTGGTCTCAAGACAGTGTTGGGGTTGTCACTCTCACGCACCAGACATGGATTTAGTGTGTGTGTACCTGTATGGAGTAGAAACCCTCCCCGTAATGCTGATCCTGGGTCAGCCAGGTCAGGATTGGGTTTGCATACTGGATCCTCCCCTTTAACAGAAAAAAAACAGTGAAATAATCCATCCATCCATTTTCTATACCCGCTTTATCCTCTGCAGGGTCACGGGGGTCTGCTGGAGAGGCAGGGGTTCACCTGGACAGGTCCCCAGTGTGAAACTAATCATTCATTGGCTTCGGCCAGAGGTTTTCAACTGGTTTTGTCCCAGGAACCACCACTAACCAAGAAGCAACTCGGGGACCAACTGCTTTTGGGGACGTTTGTTTTATTTTGCACCTTGATTTTAAATAAACGTATGGGCCTATATACGCTATTTATTAGCATCAGTGTCTATTTTTATTTGCACCTTTTGCTATAAAAAAAAACAAAAAACAGTCAATAAAAAATGAACAATAGGAGCCAAGAGGGCTTATAATATTACAAAGTTAACTCTCACTCATTTTACATCATTTGGATGGGTAAATTATTCACAAAAATGAATAGTAAATGGAAAATAAATGGAGTCTAAATAAATATATATTTTTTACATTTTTGTTTTCCATTTACAATTTCACGGACCACCTGCAATACCGCCACGGACCACCAGAGGGCCGCGGACCACCGGTTGACAATCCCTGGCGTAGGCTATTTACACCCTGCTACCAATATCAATGTGTTATTTGCACCCATGTATTATTAGAAAAATTTTTTTTTTTTAATTATTTAAAAAAAAAATCCATCAGCTCAACAGTGATTGACAGGTATTCGCACCAATTTTGATAAACTTCATTTAATCTCTTCAAAATATCTTACAATGACATTGGAACAAAAATTGTTCATACAAAAGTGTGAGAGCAGACGTTTGTCTGGCTCTATTGTTTGACATGGTTCCAATTTTAGAGTGGTGCACATGCACATGGGCAAGTGAAAAATGCACAACCATGTCTACCTCATTCTGCTGCACCATTCACTTTTTTAAATTGTATATATGTTAATAAGAGCTGTCATTTGTCTATTTACTGTATAGTGAGTGAAAATAACCAAGTCAAATTCCATGTCTTGTTTGACCTGACTTGGCCGAGTAAACATTATTCTGATTCTGATCCTGAAACCCCTCAGAACAAGCTTCAGCCCCAGAACCTTCATGACTACGATGGCGTAGTTTGATCTCCAACCACATGTGGCATTATTCAACAGTCATGGAAAGATACGATAGCAAGTCCTTACAAAAAAAGCAGGATGTTTCTATAAATCCATGACTGTTTGTTCTTTCTCATTCAGTTGTAAAATGGTTGTTAGTGATTTCATCATCATCAGTCAGAGTGTCGCTCTAAAACAAGCTTTTCATCAGTCTGAATGTATTTTATTTGATAAAACCAATCTGAGATATTTAATTCAGTTACAACACTTTGACCTTGGATTATCGCACAGTTTTCCTGACAGCAGTTTCCAGACATGTTTCTTGCGTCCACTAATACTGGACAGCGCTGTGAGTACAGTCAAAACGATTTACGTTTAAACATTAGTGCCCTGCAAAGCTTCTTCAGTTTGTGCTATAACTTATAAACAAGCATGGCATTGCTTTTTAATATTGGTACTAAAGTGTAAATGTTGTCACGTGTCTGCTCTAACGCGCCACGTCTTTCCATACAATATATAAATACATTTCAAGCCTGAAATCAACAAATAAATGAGTCTTCAACTCCTTTAAATGGAACTAGAAAGAATGTTTATCATGAAAAAAAGATTGCGAATATATTGTAGTCTTCAAAAACACCTCCTAGAGGCAGAAACTGGAAGTGCAGGGACTGTCATTTACCAGGACTGTCTCAGAAAATTTAGAATATTGTGATAAAGTCCTTTATTTTCTGTAATGCAAAAATGTCATACATTCTGGATTCATTACAAATCAACTGAAATATTGCAAGCCTTTTATTATTGTAATATTGCTGATCATGGCTTACAGCTTAAGAAAACTCAAATATCCTATCTCAAAAAATTAGAATATTCTGGGAATCTTAATCTTAAACTGTAAGCCATAATCAGCAATATTAAAATAATAAAAGGCTTGCAAAATTTCAGTTGATTTGTAATGAATCCAGAATGTATGACATTTTAGTTTTTTTAATTGCATTACAGAAAATAAAGAACTTGATCTGTGATGTATGTAAAGTCTTTTTCATTCTTCTGTCTTTAAAATGCGTATTTAAGATATAAGATTTGATTTGATTTGATTTATTTTATTTTTGTACATGTAAAAAAAAGAAACAACACTTCATGAGAAGTTTAAGAAAACAACAACAAAACAAAAAATGTCATCCTTTAAAACTTGCTAACTTGATTTACATGTGCCAAAAAAGGAGTAGGAAGAAGTGTAAACTTATTTAGTCCTACCCCCATTCACAGATCATTTAACCTGTATTTATAAATATTCACACACTGTACTCACACTGCTAAATAACAGTATTATTATTATTATTATTATTATTATTATTATTATTATTATTATTATTATTATATACTGTAATTATACTCACACACATACTTATACATGCATAGATACACATAGGGGAATGAAACAGGAAGTAGTAGCACCTTCTGCAGCACCGACAGCAGGACGTACGCGGTCGTCGCCACCGTCAGACCGCTGGATTCGTCCGGTTTCAGCCAGTCAGCTTTCCCACTGGACTCCTGCCAGTACCTGAGTTCAACAGGGTTACCTGCACACACATGCAGGGGTCACATCAGCTTTACAGGACATTATTCACACAGGATTCTCAACCACAATCAGGAGATTTACTCTGATATAAAAAATACACATTTTAAATATTACAATATTACTGTAAACGGACTCATTACTCCTCAATGTCGACGTAAATCCAGCACAAGGCTGAAGTTTCTATAACTGATGTCAGAGGAACAGCAAGGTAACAAATACATATAGATACTAAGCTAAATGAGCTACGGAAGAGTATTAGGGCCAGGCAGAATAAAAATAAAAATAATATTTTAGAGGAGGAAGATTTTTTTTTCATTATGCACTTCGAGAAAAAAGTTGCAATGTCGAGAAAAAAGTTGCAATGTTGAGAAAAAAGTCGAAATTAATGTTGAAGTACAATATTGAGAAAAAAGTCGAAATATATTTCAACTTTATTCTCGAAATTTTGACCTTATTCACGAAATTTCAACTTTATTCTTAAAATTGTATTTCAACATTAATCTTGACATTTCGACTTTTTTTTTAAGTGCACAATAAAAAAAATCTTCCTCTCTCAAATATTTGTTCTCCTGCATGGCCCTGATACTCTTCCATAAACAGCAGATGTGTTCATAAACGTATAAAAAATGTCAAAACATAAAGAAGAATCAATACCATATAGATGCATAAAATGAATAAACAGCTGTCCGTCAGAGTTTATTTGAATTGCTATAAAAACCGTGGTCAATAAATGACGGTTTGGCGGTTCTGGCGGGGACGTTTGGTTTGTTGCGTTTTTATCCAGACTTGACCTTTCTGGCGGGCCAGCTTCTCCAGGCTGTCGAGCAGCATCGTCACGGTGAAGCCGCTGGGGTTGTGACGCGTCAGCGCGTAGGTCGCCACCGCGCGAACAAACACACTCTTCACATTCAGGGCATGCTGGGAGATGTATTCTGCTGCCGAGCGCATGCTGTCGTCATGAAACTGAAAGAGGAAAAAAAACAAAGTGGCAATGACAGATGCTACTGTAATGTCACAAGGGCATATTCAATAAGGACAACAGATTACAATCATGTGTTATCAGCTTCAAAAGCCGTCACCATTCATTCATCTGGATCTGTTTGGTTTAAGGTTTTTCTCCCAGTAGGGGAGTTTTTACATGCCAGTGTTCATGTTATGTCATTAAATCATTAAACTGGTTACCCCTCAGCTCAAGAAGACAACACCACTGGCTCCAACTCATATTCAAATGTATCCACTTTAGTTATCCATCTTACTTAAAACTATATTTGATTCCATATACATCCTCATATTCTCTCAGAAACACTCAGCAGCCCTTCTTTTTCGTTCCTCTGACATTTAAAGAAATTGGCAGACGTGTTTTTAGGTTCAAAGCCCCATCAGCTTGGAACAACAATATAAGAGAACACAAATCATTACATCTCTTTAAAAACTCACTATTTTCCAACCTCAATAAACCATGTAGTTGCCTCCAGTGGTATTGCCTTCTCATTTGTGTCATTTTTTTTCTCTTTTTTATACATAATGTATCTATTTTTTCATATATTGTATAATAATGATGATGACTATGACTATTATTAATACTGTTGTTCTTGTTTTCATTACTGTGTTTATGCTGTGTTTAGTTGTTCTCTTCGGGTGTGGTAGGTCTTGGGGACTGGTGTGTGAGAGCCTTATGTATTGTGTATGTTGTATGTAACTGTTTTGTACTGTGTTGTGTGTTTTATGTTCGACCCCCTCAAAAACAAGATGATTCATCTCAAGGGGCTATCCGTTAATAAAAATGTATTATTATGTTCATGTAATAATTGCTCGGGGGGGGGGGTCATGTTCTGGGTCTCTGGAAAGTTCCTAGAGACAACTTCTATTGTAATAGACCAGGGGTCGGCAATCCGCGGCTCTTTAGCGCTGCCCTTATGGCTCCCTGGAGCTTTTTCAGTTTTTTTTTTTCCTTTTTTCTCTCTTTTTTCACTTTTTTCTCTTCTTTTTTTCCTTTTTTCTTCTTTTTTTTCCTTTTTTTCCTCTTTTTTTTCCATTTCCTTGTTAATCTCGACATTTCAAATTTTCTTCTCGAAATTTTGACTTTTTTCTCGACATTTCGACTTTTTCCTTGAGATTGTATTTCAACATTAATCTCGGCATTTTGAATGTTTTTCTCGAAATCTTGACATTTATCTCGACATTTTGACTTTTTTCTCGACATTTGACCCTGTAATAGACGCTATATAAATAAAATTGAATTGAATGAATATACTATCTCATCCCTTCTCCTCTTGAGGACTGGAGTTAGGAGGTGTTTTCTCACCCGGAGCTGCAGGATCCGGTCGTTGATCCTGGTTGCTCTGTGTAAGGCGATGAGCACGAAGGATGTCAGATAAACTGTCTGTTCCACCGCATCAGTTCCTTCAGCCTGCACCCAAACACAAACAAGACATTTTACATTCCTCACCCTGAGCAGTGAAGGATTCATGCAACAAGAAACTGAGAGCGGAGGAGGAAGACCATTGCTAACCAGGATTTTGACTGCTTTGAAGGAAGATTTCTCAGTGAAGGATCCATCCTCCTGCTGACAGTTGCGGATCAGCCAAGCCACCGAGTCTGAGAGAGACTGATGGTCAACAGATACCAATGGATCTGCCATGGACATAATCTTCACCACCTCAGCTGTGACCCTGACAGGCAGTGTAGAGAGAGAAAAAAGGATCAACACTAGACATTTTCTACAAAAGTGGTTCCAGTGCTGGTTCATAAACCAGTTCCAGCCAAACATGAAGAAACACCAGTTGAGAGGGAAACTGGTGCTTCTCTCACCCTAAAATGTCCTGTGGGATGCAAGAACCGGTTTCTTTAAGGGTTAGGGTGTCATGGTTTCTCAGTTTGGAACATGTTTTTACATGATCACTCACTCTCCTGTCATTTCAGATCCTGCCACCCTCATCAGCCAGACAATCTACTATTCCCCTCACCTGTGCTTCCCCGCCCATCTCCACACCTGGTTTCCATTGTCATCAGTTCCCCTTTATATACCGGCCCACTTCCACATGCCCGCTGCCAGATTGTCTAGTGTTCATGCCTAGCTTTCCAGCGTTCCTGAGTCTGTCTGTTTCTGCCTGCCTGCTACTTTGCCTGATTCCCGGTTTTTGGATTTTTGCCTGCCCCCTTTGGATTTGTCTGCCTGATCTGCCTGTCTGCCCGGTTTTTGACTCCTACCTACGTTTGACCTGATTAATGCCTTTTTGGACTCCGATACTCTGTTTGGTGTTGTGCTTTTGGGTTCTCTGTCTTTGAGCCGTGACATAGGGGCCAGGAACGAGGACCTCGAAAGCTAGACAATACTTCCTTAAGTAATAGTGCATCCATCCTTCCTCTCGTCGCCTCCCTAGGGGGGTGTATTAGGCATGTCCGACTTGGAGAGGGCCTTAAGACATAAGACATGCTGGAGAGATTATATCCATCGAGGTTGAAGAATATTTAAGAATGACCTATTCAGATCTAGAGAAGGAAGAAAAGTGGCACCTCATATTTCTTCCTTAGGACAGATAGGTCATGTTATTATTGTTAAGCGAACTAATGGTGCTTTTCCACTAGTACCTACTCAGCTCGACTTGGTTTGGTTCTTTTCCACTAGGGGTCTAACGTGCTGAGTAGATACTTTTTCTGTAACTATTCTGCCGAGGTTCTAAGCGGCTGAGTCGGCTGTATCTCACCTCATCACATTACAGGCCACCGATTGGTCGGATGGATGGATGGATGGATGGATGGATGGATGGATGGATGGATGGATGGATGGATGGATGGATGGATGGATGGATGGATGGATGGATGGATGGATTAAAAGTTCTGTTGTGAGGTAATTGTAACTTATTGTCATTGTTGCTAACTGTTGGGAGCGCTGCCCCCCGATTTGCAGCAGGACCCTTGACAAGCCAGTATAGTGGTCATTTCTGATGTCACCACTGAACATTTGAAAGGGGTGATGGACTTCCACTAGAGTGTCCATTGTCTCTGAACCACGGCTCGACTGAAGGAGCTGGGAGCCAGCTCTGATGAACCCTGTGGAAATGGTGGGATTTCCAGCCATCGATGTTGTCAATCCAACACCGTTGGCTTCAAATGTCACTTTGGTAGTAAATTATTAGTGAGGATGCTTGGACGGATTCATATGAATGAGTTTAAGTTAGCCCGCCTCCAGGCTTGTTCACATTTGCAAGACGGTGAGAGAGGGTTCAAAAGTACTCTTAAAGGGGACCTATTATGGCATCTAATCCCTATTTTAAACAGGCCTTGAATGTCTTAAAAACAATCTTTTGATTTTCTTTTGCTAAATAAATTAGAAATACAGCCTCTGAGCCATGTCTTTATCTTCCCATTCTCTAACCTCATTCTCTATGAGTGATTCTGAGTGGGCGGGGAGGCTATGATAATGAGGCATGTGCTGATTGGCTGCCTGACGCGATGACGCGATACACCGCTATGGAAAAATGGTGGAAGCTCGGAAGCCGGCGGAGTTACCGAGCGCCAGCGACAAAATCAATTCCATTGCCTTATTTTCTATTGGACTGTCCTAACTGGCCGCAGCGATGCAGCGCACTGTTTTGAGCTGGCCGTTTCCTGCCGCTCGCGTTGAAAGCCGGTTGAAAGCGCTGTAGGAAACAGTCATGGATGAGGAACGGCTGATCCAGTTAGTTGAAATGAGAAGTTATCTCTATGATTCCTCCTCATTTCACTACAAAAACCTCAATAAAGTGGCAGCTGCTGGAGGGAGATGGACAGAGAGCGTCCGATGTCACGCAGTGCTACGATAGTCGGATGCAGTTAATAATAATAATAATGACTTGGATTTATATAGCGCCCTTCAAGGCACCCAGAGCGCTTTACAGAGACCATTATTCATTTATTCACATCCTCACTGGTGGTGGTAGCTACGTTTTGTAGCCACAGCTGCCCTGGGGCAGACTGACGGAAGCGTGGCTGCCATATTGCGCCTAACGGCCCCGCCGACCACCACCAACATTCATACACATTCACACGGGGTAAGGTGTCTTGCCCAAGGACACTATGACAGCAAACTGGGACAGAGCGGGATTTGAACCGCCAACCTTCCGATCATTGGACGACCCGCTATAAATTCAACAGATGTACTCAACAAATATACTCAAGTATTAAAAGGGGAAAGTCAGATATACTTCATCATAATGACAACGGACTAAGTTTAAAGTTTTTATTTTAGATCCTTCCACTGAGTTTTAGGGACTAAATTCCTATTTACGATAACTAACTTTTGCACGTGGTTGTCCATTACTGGACAGAGATAAAGCTACCTGGTGATTAATTGTTTGAAACCTCTGGACTCTGGTAAATGTTCTTAAAATGTTCTTTTGGGGTCAGAGCGTTGGTGTTCACCCACCAGGTGCTGGCCTCTCTCTTCATCCACGGACTGTAACTGTTGTCTCCATTCCTGAATGATGAGATGGCAACCAGGCCTACACACACACACACACACACACACACACACACACACACACACACACACACACACACACACACACACACACACACACAGTAAATGAATAGGCAGTACTGGAGTTTAGGGGGATGAGGGGGGATGAGGGGGAATGGCATCCCCCCCTGAAATAAAAATGGTCCAAATCATCCCCCCTGTAAAACTGCCATCCCCCCTTTCCTGTTACGGCTCGCTCCTCTTCACCTTCACATCCACCCCTCCCCCCTCACTGATTGCTCCATGGCTCAGCTCAGCACACCTGATGTCCCTCACCAATCTTCACACCAGCCTGCCAATCTACAATCAACCACTGCCAGTATAAAGACCCAGTCTGCACTTCATTCCTCGCCAGAGCTTCACTTGTCTACACGTATGGTAAAGTACTACAGGCCAGCCTACAGTTTAGCTCTCTAAAGTTATAGCAGAACTATTTAGCCTCACAGCTATTGCTAAGCTGTTAGCTTCATGCAGTTGCAGCCTTTGTTTTTCTCCTGCTGTGGTTTTTTCACCACTGACCCCGTTCTTCTCTTCTCCTCAGTTCTCTGGATTTCTACGCTGAGCTGCGGTCACCTGCGGAGCCCACACCCCACTCCAACTTCCTCATCACTGCTTTTGGCCTCTTAAATAAATACGCCCACGGGCTTCACCAAACTTACGTCTCCTCGTTGCTGTGCGCTTGGGTCACACTCACTAGCCATAACAGTAAGCTCTGGCCAAAGTGACCCAGCCAGCATGACGGATAGGACTCCGCCCTTGACCCCGCTTCAGGCCCAGGAGGCTAAATTGGCTCAACACTCTCGTCTGCTATCCGAGGCCTCTACGGTCATTGCAAACATGAAGACTGATCTCCAAGCGGTTTCAAGTGCTCAGCAGGCCCAGACCTCTTCCCAGCAGACCCAGGTCAGCCGTCTCGCCACCTCAGTCCAGGCCCTCACTGACCAGGTCGCCGCTCTCATAGCACAGACCGCTCCGTCCTCAGCTCCTCCGATTCCAGCGCCCAGGCCCAACTTAGTCCCTGAGCCAGACACGCCTCCCCCACGGGAGCCCCATCTTGTTGCTCCGGCTCTCTACGATGGGTCATTCGCTCTCTGTCGGGAGTTCATAATGCAGTGTGAGTACGTTTTTGATCTACAACCTAGCATGTATTCCACTGCCACTGCTCGCATAGCTTACATTGCTAATCTGACCACGGGGCAGGCTCGTCGGTGGGTTATGGCTAGTCGAGAGGGCTCTACACCCTATATGCAAGACTATGCAGCCTTTATTGAGGAATTTAAGACTGTTTTCGATCATGATGTCCATGGGCAGGATGCCGATTCAGCTCTTTCCGCCCTCCAGCAGGGTTCTGTCTCTGTGGCAGAGTATGCCACAGAGTTTCGCATCCTTGCAGCTCGCTGCAAATGGAACGAGGCCGCATTATTCAGTGCTTTCCGGCGGGGCTTGGCAGAGCCTGTGAAGGATGCCTTAGCCGGTAGAGAGAGGCCTAGTACCTTGAACGAGCTTATCTCCCTCTCCATTTCTCTTGATGAACGTCACCGGGAGCGCAAGCGAGAGAGGGCTCACCACAGTCGTAATGTATCCAGGCCACTCGCTCCACCTCCGGTCAGCCTTGATCGGCCTGTCCAGGTCTCCCCTTCAACTTCTTCAACTTCTGCTGCTGAAGAGGAGCCTATGCAGTTGGGACGAGCTCGCTTGACTCCTGCAGAACGTGAGCACCGGAGACTACAGGGGCTCTGCATGTATTGTGCTAGCTCCGCACACTCTGTTGACTCATGCCCAATCCTGTCTTCCAGAGCCTCCTCAGCTCGGCAGTCAAAAAGACAGGGCTCACCCGCTCGGGGGTTCCGAGTGAGCCGCTTGGTTAACCCCCAGTCCCTCTCCAGTAAGGCCAGGTTCATTGTCACTCTTGCCTGGCAGGGAGGGACGCTCACCACTCCGGCGCTGATCGACTCTGGGGCTGATGAGAGCTTTATTGACCATCGCTACGCCATGGAGGTGGGTCTCCCCATTGCACCTCTGCAGAGGTCACTCTCAGCATTCGCTTTGGATGGACACCCTATGGGGCCCGTCACCCACCGGTGCGACTCACTCACCCTCACAGTCTCTGGTAACCATGTGGAAAACATCCGCCCCTACATTATCAACTCTCCTGATATGCCATTCATCTTAGGCAGACCTTGGCTGGAGCTCCACACCCCTCACGTCTGTTGGAGCTCGGGCCGCATTCTCAGCTGGAGCATTCCCTGCCATGCCCGCTGCCTTCGGTCCGCCCAGACGCCTTCCCCGGTTAAGCGGCCCAGTCCTGTTCCTCCTGATCTCACCAAGGTTCCCGCTGAGTACCACGACTTGGCAGTGGCCTTCAGTAAGGAACGCGCCTGCACCCTTCCTCCCCACCGACCTTACGACTGTGCTATTGAGCTCCGTCCTGACGCCCAACTTCCAGTGAGTCGCCTCTACAATCTCTCTCTACCTGAGAAGGCGGCTATGGACCGTTACATAAATGACTGTCTGGCTGAGGGTCTTATTCGCCCTTCCACATCTCCGGTGGGAGCAGGGTTCTTTTTCGTCAAGAAGAAGGGTGGGGATCTGAGGCCCTGCATAGACTACCGGCAGCTCAACAACATCACAATCAAGAACAAATACCCTCTCCCCCTCATGAGCTCCAACTTCGAACCCCTCGTTGGTGCTACCATCTTCACCAAGTTGGACCTCCGGAATGCGTACCACCTTGTGCGTATCCGTGAGGGGGATGAGTGGAAGACCGCCTTCAAAACCCCCCGTGGACACTACGAATATTTGGTCATGCCCTTTGGACTCACCAACGCACCCGCAGTCTTCCAGGCTCTTATGAATGACGTGCTCAGGGACATGCTAGAGGTATTCGTGGTCCTCTACCTGGATGACATCCTTGTGTTCTCCCGGGGCCTCCAGGAACATGTCCAGCATGTCCGCATGGTCATTCAACGCCTCTTGGAGAACCGCCTTTTCATTAAGGCTGAGAAGTGTGTCTTTCACTCACCTTCTGTGGAGTTCCTAGGACTCATTGTTGAGGATGGCTGCATTCGTCCTGACCCCCGCAAGGTTCAAGCAGTCGTCGACTGGCCTCAACCCACCACCCGCAGACAGCTCCAAGGTTTCCTAGGATTTGCAAACTTCTATCGCCGTTTTATTCGGAACTACAGCCGCATAGCTGCCCCCCTTACTCAACTCACCTCTACTCAACGTCCCTACATCTGGACACCTTCTGCCGACGCCGCCTTTGCTGCCCTCAAGAAGCACTTCACCACAGCCCCAGTCCTCCTCCATCCTGACCCCTCCAGGCCTTTCATAGTGGAGGTAGACGCTTCAGAGGTAGGCATAGGGGCTGTCTTGTCCCAACGGTCTGCAGAGGACCAGAAGCTACACCCCTGTGCTTTCTTCTCCCGTCGGTTTAGTTCAGCAGAGGAGAACTACGATATCGGGAATAGAGAGCTGCTAGCCGTGGTGGCAGCCTTTGAGGAATGGCGCCACTGGCTTGAGGGCGTGGAGGAGCCCACAGTTGTCTGGTCTGATCACAAGAATCTAACCTTCATCCGGGCTGCCAAGCGCCTTAACTCTCGTCAGGCAAGATGGGCACAGTTCCTGGATAGGTTCAACTATATCCTTACCTACAGACCTGGCTCCAGTAACACTAAGGCTGATGCTTTGTCCCGACTCTACGCACCTGAGAAGTCCTCGTCCGAGCCTGAGCCCATTATCCCTGCTTCTCGTGTCATAGGGGTGGTCACGATGAACATCGAGGCAGAGGTCAAACGGGCCCAACATGCTGAACCCGGGCCGGACGGCTGTCCTCTTCGCCGCCTCTTCGTTCCCCAGTCGGTGCGGTCTCAAGTGCTGCTGTGGGGCCATACCAGCAAGTTTGCTTGCCATCCCGGATTCCAACGGACCCTCTCCTTCCTGAGCCGGCGGTTTTGGTGGCCGTCCATGAGAGCTGACGTCCGGGAGTTTGTCGCTGCCTGTGCCACCTGCTCCAGAGCCAAGGCGTCACATCAGCCACCAGCTGGACTTCTACGTCCTCTTCCTGTGCCCAGTCGTCCTTGGTCTCACATCTCCTTGGACTTCGTGTCCGGGTTTCCCCCTTCCCATGGAAACACCGTCATTCTCACCGTAGTGGACCGGTTTTCCAAGGCTGTTCACCTGGTAGCACTTCCTAAACTCCCGTCCTCGGCTGAGACGGCTGAACTCCTCACCCAGCATGTATTCCGGCTCCATGGACTTCCCAGTGACATTGTTTCTGACCGGGGGCCCCAATTCACGTCCCAGGTCTGGCGAGCCTTCTGTAGGGAGATCGGCGCCACTGTAAGCCTCTCCTCAGGGTACCACCCACAGACCAATGGCCAGGCGGAACGGACCAACCAGAGTTTGGAGTCTGCCCTTCGCTGCGTCTCTGCTCTCCATCCCACCTCCTGGAGCAAGGATCTACCCTGGGTGGAATACTCAATCAACACCCTGACCTGCTCCGCCACTGGGACGTCTCCATTTGAGGCATCACTGGGTTACCAACCCCCACTCTTCTCTCTCCAGGAGTCTGAGGCCTCTGTCCCCTCTGTCCAGGCCAACTTCCGGCGATGTCGGCGGGTGTGGAAGGAGGTTCGCGCTGCCTTGGTACGCTCCAATAAGCGCTCCTGCCGTGGGGCCAACCGTCGCCGCACTCCGGCACCGGTGTACCAGGCCGGACAACAGGTCTACCTCTCCTCTGCCGATCTACCGCTCCAGGTATCCTCCAGGAAGCTGGCTCCGCGGTATGTCGGTCCCTTCGAGATTGACCACGTCCTGAGTCCAGCGGCTGTGCGTCTCAAGCTTCCGGTCTCCATGAAGCATGTGCATCCCGTGTTTCATGTGTCCAAGGTCAAGCCTGTCTCCTCAAGCCCTCTCATGCCCTCCGCCCCAGCCCCTCCGCCTCCTCAGATGGTCGACGGTCATCCCCAGTGGACTGTTAGAGGGCTGCTGAAGGTGCGGCGGCGGGGTCGTGGGTTCCAGTACCTGGCGGATTGGGTGGGTTACGGCCCAGAAGAACGCTGCTGGATCTCCAGGAAGCTCATCATGGATCCCTCTCTCCTGCGGGACTTCTACCGGGCTAACCCCGACGCTCCCGGACGGTCGCCAGGTGGCGCCCCTCGGAGGGGGGGTCCTGTTACGGCTCGCTCCTCTTCACCTTCACATCCACCCCTCCCCCCTCACTGATTGCTCCATGGCTCAGCTCAGCACACCTGATGTCCCTCACCAATCTTCACACCAGCCTGCCAATCTACAATCAACCACTGCCAGTATAAAGACCCAGTCTGCACTTCATTCCTCGCCAGAGCTTCACCTGTCTACACGTATGGTAAAGTACTACAGGCCAGCCTACAGTTTAGCTCTATAAAGTTATAGCAGAACTATTTAGCCTCACAGCTATTGCTAAGCTGTTAGCTTCATGCAGTTGCAGCCTTTGTTTTTCTCCTGCTGTGGTTTTTTCACCACTGACCCCGTTCTTCTCTTCTCCTCAGTTCTCTGGATTTCTACGCTGAGCTGCGGTCACCTGCGGAGCCCACACCCCACTCCAACTTCCTCATCACTGCTTTTGGCCTCTTAAATAAATACGCCCACGGGCTTCACCAAACTTACGTCTCCTCGTTGCTGTGCGCTTGGGTCACACTCACTAGCCATAACATTTCCATCCCTTATGTCATTTCATCAATGAATGTGGTTTTACTGCTATTTCAACATTTAGAGTCTTCACCAGAAAAATAATACCAGAAAAATAACTTATTTGATGATTTTCACCTGTTTCAGGTAGATTTTCACTTGAAATAATTAGAAAAATCTGCCAGTGGGACAAGATTTATCTTCTCATTACAAGCAAAAAAATCTTGTTCCACTGGCAGATTTTTCTACTTATTTCAAGTGAAAATCTACTTGAAACAAGTGGAAATTATAATTTTTTCCAGTGATGAGTCGTGTTTTAAGTTTAATGAGATTTTTTTAACTAAAATGAGACATTGTAACTAGAAATAAGACAAATATTCTTGTTAAGATTGTGAGTTTTTGCAGTGATCCATTTTACTTATCCTGTGAAGGACAGAGTCATATTGATAAGTTCAGAAAAGTGTTTTTTATTGTTGTTTTGATGTATTTGATGTAAGCCCAGTGGATATTTAAAGCTTACAGAAGGCTGCATTTAACTGCTGCTATGTCATTCCTGCAGTATTTTTGCAGGTGTTTTGGTCAGTGCTATTATTTGTAATATATTATAATATTTGTAATCAGCACAAATTATCTTTCCCCATATGATAAAATCCACCATCCCCCCTGATTTTTTTTTTACAACTTGAGTACTGCGAATAGGTAACTGGACGTCATCATCAGCGGCCTGCTAGCCATCTGCTCACCTTCTTTAATCTTCCGTCTCACGTCGGCTGAGTTTTTGAGGATATCTGTTCCCAACACGTCCCAGCTGCTCGTTGTCTCCAGGTACTGATACACCTGGACATGAGGGAGCAGCCTATCCAGCTCTGCTCTCGCTGAGCCAACTGGCATGTTGATAAGTTGCTGGAGGCCCTCGGGATCAGTCAGGACAGTCACAACTTCTTCTGGAAGCTCCCCTGGTTCACAAATCAAAAAACACAGGTTAACTTTTGTGGTGACGGACGCAGGTACAGGTGCTTTTTGATGTTCCACATCTCACCATTAATGGTGAGCATTCTCTGGACACCAGTGTTGGGAACAATGTTTGTCGGCAGCTGGTTCTTCAGTATCACTGTTCTCTTCTCCGAACCTGCAAACCCACAGCTTTTAGGTGACAGAGCGGAACACCACACTGGCTTAAGATCAGAACAATCCACTCACCGTACAACCAAAACAATCCACTCACCGTACAACCAGAACAATCCACTCACCGTACAACCAAAACAATCCACTCACCGTACAACCAGAACAATCCACTCACCGTATAACCAGAACAATCCACTCACGTACAACAAGAAACAATCCACTCACCGTACAACCAGAACAATCCACTCACCGTACAACCAGAACAATCCACTCACCGTACAATGAGAAACAATCCACTCACCATACAACGAGAAACAATCCACTCACCGTACAACCAGAACATTCCACTCACCGTACAACCAGAACAATCCACTCACCGTACAACGAGAAACAATCCACTCACCGTACAACGAGAAACAATCCACTCACCGTACAACCAGAACAATCCACTCACCGTACAACCAGAACAATCCACTCACCGTACAACCAGAACAATCCACTCACCAGACAACCAGAACAATCCACTCACCGTACAACCAGAACAATCCACTCACCGTACAACCAGAACAATCCACTCACCGTACAACCAGAACAATCCACTCACCGTACAGTCCTTGTGGGTCAAGTGTTCCTCCAGAATGCACCTCCTGTCTCACTCCTTCAGGCTGAAAACACGGATGTAAGATTTAAGCTGGAGACAAAACTCTGTAGCATTTGACCACATGACGTGGCCGAGTCACTAATGAGCATGCTCAGTGATGTAAAGCCTGCGAAACATGGAGCTGTTAAACACTGTGAGTTGGGAATTCAGATGTTCCATGAATTCATGAACAATGAACAAGTCTCTCTTTTAATCTTACATTGATTTCTGTAAAAATATATTCATGAATCATCTGATCATAGTGGGTCTACAGTGTAAGTATGAGATACGGTAAATATAACGAACTGTACCATTATTTTTTTAACAAAAATGGCACCAAAAAGACAAGGACAATTCAACAGCTTGTAGACCCACCTCCAGCAGCAGAAGGGGTTTCCTGTCTGACTTCAGCAGTGTCTCACTGATGTTGATTTGCTGCTGTCCCTAAATTTTCTCTAATTAGGGCCCGAGCACTTACAGTGCGAAGGCCCTATTGTATCTGTAGGAATTATTCTTTCTTTCTTTCTTTCTTTCTTTCTTTCTTTCTTTCTTTCTTTCTTTCTTTCTTTCTTTCTTTCTTTCTTTCTTTCTTTCTTTCTTTCTTTCTTTATTTCTTTATTTCTTTATTTCTTTCTTTCTTCTGACGAAAGAAGGGCCTTTTTGCCCCCTAAACGTGCCCCAAAAGTCACCAAATTTTGCACCAAGCCAGGCCTGGCGAAAAATTTGATATTTAATGGTTTGCATTAATGGGCGTGGCCTAATGGCTCAACAGCGCCCCCTAGAAAACTTTGTGCCTCAAGCCCCATGCACGAAAATCGGTACACACCTGTATCATGTCGCAACTTAAAGAAAAGTCTCTTGGCGCCATGGCCGAAACCAAACAGGAAGTCGGCCATTTTCAATTAATCATGTAATTTTGCCGCAATTTATGCCATTTCTTCGGCCGTTTCTTCGCCCGAACCGTAACGTGTACCCAGGTGTGTTATACATAAAAATGTGCGTCCTGATCCTGCGACGACGTGCATTACTTTTCTCAGTCAAAAGCGTTACCGTGGCGACGCTAGACAGCAAAAAGCGCGCCCCTCCCCTTCATCTGATTGGTCCATATTTGATAGTTCCTACTTTCTGCCATAACTTTTAAATGGTTTGACATAGAGAGTCGTGGGTGGTGTCATCCGCTAAATGTCCAGGCCTGAAGAATCTACATGCAAGTCATACAAGCTTCCACTGCAGTCTGAACGTGCACAAGGGTGGAGGACCTTTCATCACTGCTTGCAGCTTTAATTGTCCTTGCCTTTGTCTGCAGAATGCTCTGCTGTACAGAAGAGTTCATGGTCTTTTCAAAGACTGACAGGTGTCCTTGTCCAGACCATAATCCTCCACCACCGTGCTTGACAGTGGGTCTGAAGTGTTTCTGCAGGTTTTCTACAAACATAGTTCTGGACATGAAGACCAAACATGTCCACGTTGGTTTGTGGACATCAGTCCTGCTTCAATGTTCTTGTTAGACAGAAAAGGTTTTCTCCAGGAAACTCCCAAACCAGCTGTCCTGGTTCAATCTTCTTCTACTCGTGTTGTCATTGACTTGACATGAGGCCTGTAGGCTCTGAAATGTAGTTCTTTTTTTATTTGTATTTCTCCGAGTATATCACTGGCTCATCACGGCGTAAATTTGAAGGGACGTCTAGCCATGGACAGATTGACAACTGCCTTAAATGTTTTCTGTAAAATGTTGAGTTCAAACAGCTTTGAAATGAATGATGTGCATCAGTGATTGCTCCTTTAAGTCCATTGCTGAGGTCTTTCTCCCTTGGCGTTGTGTTCATAAACACCTGAATGCTTTTATAAAGGTCCTATGCCTCCTAACATCAGTGGACGGGGACTAAGGAGTAGCAGCACCCCCCTGTGGAGGTGAGGTGTCCTTGCTGGTGCTGATGTTATATTGTGTTTGGGTTCATGTGTGTGGAAATGTAACGCGTTGTCATTCATCTGAGGTGTTCTTTGTGCAATACTGAGACCCACTATGGTGAGATGATGAATCCATAACATTAACTTAGTCAGTCCATCGCTTCTAATGTCCATTAACTTGTTGACACAGGTACGTACCACCACTCTCAGCGTCTTCTTCACGATGTCCCCACCTCCTGTAGATGTCTTCAGGGTGAAGGTCAGGGTGTGTTCTCCCGGCTCCAGGCCCAGGACGGTGAAGAGCACTTTGCTCACCCCCCCTGCAGACAGCCGTCTCCAGTTGCAGGCCGTGGAGTGCAGCCCCCCCTCCCCGGGCACCGGCTGGGACTGCACCAGGCAGAGCGCCGGGCCGGCCGTCAGCGTGGCACAGTACTAAGGGATGACACACACGGGTCAGATATCAGCCATGATCAGCACCGTGACCTGCGTGACCGAGCTTACACCAGCATGATTCATTCATTTATTTTATTTAGAGGCACCTGTCAGGTCACCCAAAGTCGCCTTACAAAAAATACAAACACACATTTTATAAGTTAAAATACAATGAACACAAAAAAGCAGCAACAGACAGTATCAAAAAGTACATAGACCAATAAATCAAACAATCTGGTGTAGTGTTGTGCACAGTGTCCAGTTAGAGTGAGTGAGTGAGTTTGAAGAGGTGGGTTTTGAGTTGGGTTTTGAATGTTGTGATAGAGTCTGTCTGTTTTCTGTGTGTTGGAACTATTGTAAATAAGTAGTAAGTTATCATGCTTGCTATTAACAGAACGTATGATGATTTGCTTACGCCTGTGACGCACTGATAAAACAATGCTGTGTTTAAGTGATTAAAAAGTGCTGCACAAGAAGTTTCTGGATATCAGCATAAAGCAGATATCTACAGAGAAGAGGAAACTATTTGTTGCTAAACAAATGAGAACAAGAACCAATCAATGCCTGACTCAATGCCTGAATCCGCTGACTGCGACCACTCCTTTTCTCCCTCCCTTTAGGGGCGCAGTTAGCTCTGTAAACTAGGGTACACCCAGAGTAAATAAAAGCAAGGAAGCAGCAGCTTCCCGTTGTAGTGACCGGTTATGAAGCGTTTTTCTTTTGAAGATGGTTTCTTGTTTTATATCGTTTTGTGCTTTGCATCGTTTCTCTATTTGCAGCGCGTTTGATGATGCTGCATTTGTCTTTGTTTTTTCATTTGCACCACGTTCCTCTTTTTTGTACCTCGTTTTGAGTTTGTGAATTTGAATCGTTTCTGTACTTGAAGCCGTAAGAAACAGGTGAAAATTGTCAAATAAGTTATATTTCTGGTGTTATTTTTCTGGTGATGACTCTAAATGTTGAAATAGCAGTAAAACCACATTCATTGATGAAATGACATAAAGGATGGAAAGGAGGGATGGCAGTTTTACAGGGGGGATGATTTGGACCGTTTTTATTTCAGGGGGGGATGCCATCCCCCCTCATCCCCCCTCAACTCAAGTACTGATTATAACTCTTCCCTGATGATTTAGGTTGTGTACCTTGATGCTGTTGCCCTGCTGGTTGTACACAGAGCCCTCCAGCTCCAGCTGCTCTCCTCTCACCACCTGGTAGGGCAGCGGGACGTCCAGGCTGAGTGGCAGGGTCACCGACACCTGCACCGGGTCCGCCACACACATGCCTGGTCGACAAAAAAAACACATTTATTCAACACATCCCTCCATCATGCAGTAGCTCTTCTCACAAAACGGCACAATGAATTATTGAAAGGCTGAAAGTTAAGAACGAAAGCTGCAGACTTTGAATAGGACAGCAGAGGAGTTGAGGTCCAGGGGTCAAAGTTCTATATTATTGTTTATCCAAGCCTGGATTTACCTAAACTAACTTTGGCTCGTGACTGCAGCTGTAGTTTCATTCAACAGAGCTCAGTAGGGTGATGTTGAAGCTAAAGGAGACTAACCGTTCTGGAACATGCCGACAGCTTTCACCTCCCAGGTAGTGAGCGAGTCTGGCAGAGTCCTGCTGACCGACAACTCACCTGAACTGAAAACAGGAACAAACTGATTAGACTGTTTTCTGCCAATACTGGATAAATGATGCATCTTCTTTATATTAAAGGGGACCTATTATGAAAAACACGTTTTTCTCTTGCTTTAACATAAATAAAGTGGTCTCCCCTGGGGCCTGCCAACTCAGAGAAGGAGGAAAGCAACCAGATTCAGCATGCAAAAACTAAAAATCTTACCAGGAATATTTGTCTTATTTCTAGTTAAAAGTCACAAAATCTCATTACACTTAAAACAAGAGTCATTACCAGAAAAATAACTTGTTATTTGACGATTTTCACCTTTTTCAAGTAAATTTTCACTTGAAATAAGTAGAACAATCTGCCAGTGGGACAAGATTTATCTTCTCATTACAAGCAAAAAAATCTTGTTCCACTGGCAGATTTTTCTACTTATTTTAAATGAAAATCTACTTGAAACAGGTGAACAGGTTTTTTCCAATGATGAGTCTTGTTTTAAGTGTAATGATCAGCACAGAGCCTCGTTATCATAGCCCCGCCCACTCAGAATCCTGCATAGATAATGAGGTTAGAGAATGGGAAGATAAAGACATGGCTCAGAGGCTGAATTTCTAATTTATTTAGCAAAAACAATCAAAAGACATTCAAGGCCTGTTTAAAATAGGTATTAGATGCCATAATAGGTCCCCTTTAAAGAGGTCAATGTTGGTGACCGGTTCCGCTGAAGTCCCTGTTCATGTTCATATAAAGTGAGACCCGTAGGTGTGTTTGATTTGTGTCACCTGACCCGCTGCACCTCCCACAACCAGCTCTCAGGAAAGTAGCTCCGCACCAGAGAAGGAGCTTCTTCAAAGTCAGCCCCCCTGTCTGTACCCGGACATGGAAACACTGGGGTTACTCTGAGCTTGAGACAACAGCGGACACCGTGGAGTCTCACACAGTCCTAATCACACACAGCTGGAACAGTATGGAAAAAAGCCAAATATATATTTTGATTTTAGCTCTAAGCCAATAGTAATGAACCCAAGATATTGCATGACTTTCTCCTCAATTTCAGTTCATCTGTAAAAGCAATACCAATTGTGACCACATGGGGGCATAAAGACGTGCTGTGCTGACAAAAGAGCGTCTGACAATACCGCCGAGGCCCGTAATATACGTAAGGGACAATGCCCGACTAGGTGTACATTAAAGATATAGTCCATGATGCACACACACACACACACACACACACACACACACACACACACACACACACACACACACACACACACACACACACACACACACACACACACACACACACACATTCTCACTCTCTCTCACACACACACACACACACACACACACACACACACACACACACACACACACACACACACACACACACACACACACACATTCTCACTCTCTCACACACACACACACACACACACACACACACACACACACACACACACACACATTCTCACTCTCTCACACACACACACACAAACACACATTGTTATTAATTATTATGATGATTTGAATTGAAACCATTTAAAAATAAATGTTCATTCCATTTCACTCTGTTAAAGGGAAAGTTCAGTTTTTTACAACCTGGACCTTATTTCTGGCATTTTTTATGGTTGTATACTCACCCGGGCAAGTTTGGTGTCATTTGGAGTCCTTCGGAAGATATTAGGAGTTTTCCATATAATGGCAGCGCATGGGGGCACCGCGGGACACAGACGATGCAGCGTCTAAATAACACATGATTGCCGCGAAACTCGTTCATTTCTTTTATGAATCACTAGATCTGCTTCCAGGACCTGTTGTTCTCTGTGCGCGCACTCTGTCCTCCGTTCAGTGAGCTCTTCAGCCGTATACTCTGGCTCAAAACGGTAAGGACGTCCATCATATTCAAAGCCGTCGTCCACAACCTCAGCATTTGACAAATATTCAGACATGTTTCAAATAACTAACAGTAAACTAACAGTAGTGAACTCCAGCTGTACACAGAGCTGTGTCTGCGATGCGCGCACAGAGATGACGTCATGAGTTCAGAGGTCTTGTTTACAAACTGATTTATTTGTTACACACACAGCCCCGGATGTAGACAACAGGTCCTGGAAGCAGATCTAGTGATTCATAAAAGAAATGAACGAGTTTCGCGGCAATCATGTGTTATTTAGACGCTGCATCGTCTGTGTCCCGCGGTGCCCCAGGCGCTACCGTTATATGGAGAAACGGCTCGCAAAAAACTCCTAATATCTTCCGACGGACTCCAAATGACACCAAACTTTCCCGGGTGAGTATACGACCATAAAAAATGCCAGAAATAAGGTCCAGGTTGTAAAAAACTGAACTTTCCCTTTAAGGTTATTTCATTTCTCTTTTCTTTAACAGAAACATTTGTTCAGGTGTAAAACTGAATTTAAATATTATAACTTACTTTCCCGGTTTTTCACATTAAACTACCACATTTTTTCCTTTAAAGTGTCTGCTTTTGTTGTCGTTGTCATGACCCGATGTGTGCCGCCCGAGCAGCTGAGATGGACGAGGACAGGCAAGGAAGGAAGGAAGGACGGACGGACGGACGGACGGACGGACGCAGCAGGCCTTTGTCATTTTTTTCATTATCTTTGTAAATGTAATGTAACACACACACACACACACACACACACACGCACACACACACACACACACACCTAGATACATATCATTGTAACTTGATGTCGGTTTTTGTCGCTGTTTGTACTGTATGTTAATAAAATTGAATAAAATAACAAAGCAGACACATGAGCTTTGTTGTGATATACTGCCCCCATGTGGTCTGAAATGGTGCTGCTATGGTGAGTGGCTTTAATTTACATCTATTTTTCATTGTTTGGACCTGCAACGCATTCAAAAAATAATTAAAAATAGTTTGACCATTTTGTAAGATTGTCATTTATTCTCAGAGCACTTAAAGCAGCACAACGTAACTTTCAGCTTTTGTTGAGTTTGGCGGCTCCTTTGGACAAAAGCGGTAGTGCTTTACCAGTAGTGTGGAACGGTTCCTACCATGCACCTCAAAGTTACATAATGCCAGTGAAGGCGATACAGACCCCTCAGACCATGACAGAGGTTCATTAAACCTGTTGGAAGTTGATGTACCATCACCATGACTCTGGAAATATGATATTAAGGTGGAAAAGTTACGTAGTGTCGCTTCTGTCCGTTAAGCGTCAGCATGCTGGCCGAGGCGGTAGAAATGTTGCCTCACAGCGAGAGGATTCCTGGTTCAACTCTGTCTCCTGTGTGGTGTTTGTTTTTCCCATGTTTGCATGGGTTTTCTCCAACAGTCAGGTTAACTGATTACACCATTCACCCATGGGATTGAATGGCTGTGGTGATCTGACTGTATGGATTAATGACCTGTCCAGGGTGTAATGGTGCCTTTCACCTTCAGAAAGTTGGGATGGGTCCACCAGATCCCTCTGACCCTGAATAGAAATATGCGGGTAAAGGTAATTGATGGATATGATTGACATGAAATATCTTGGGTTCCTACTTTCTGAAGCAACCTGATCTCACAAAAATGCGTGAAATGCCCACGACCTCTCACCACTATTTTCCGTGGTACCAACACGGAAAGTGGTATAATTCCGTGTTAGCACCACGGATATTGTACTATGCAAAGTCAATGGGATCCGTGGTTGTGATATATACACGGATTATGACATTATTATTATGTATATATTATTCTTTGTTATAGTGGCTAAATTATGAGTTTTTGTCGCGCAAGGTACTGTTTGTTACTGTCAGTTTGTAAAAGCATGTTTTTAACGCTGTTTTAGCAGTGTTTTATTGAGGTTTTAATGGGAGCACCACGGATATAATACTATGCGAAGTCAATGGGATCCGTGGTCGTGATATATACACGGATTATGACATTATTATTATTTATATATTATTCTTTGTTATAGTGGCTAAATTATGAGTTTTTGTCGCGCAAGGTACTGTTTGTTACTGTCAGTTTGTAAAAACATGTTTTTAACGCTGTTTTAACAGTGTTTTAATGGTGTTTTGATGATTTTTAACAGTGTTTTAATGGTGTTTTGATGATTTTAAAATGTATTTTTTGTGAGATCAGGTTGTTCTGAATACACAGCATCAACTTGTAGTTTAAATGTCGTCCCATTTTTCTAATTTGTAGTTGCACACGGTGTCCACCCAGCCTGGGAGTGTCAGAATCAGTGTCAGAATCAGGAGTGTGTACTGACCATGGCGTCCCAGAACCAGCCTGTCATTGTTGTCCAGGTTCTCCTGGACGTACTCGCAGCACTCCTTGAAGACACGTTTGCAGTGAGGGTGTTTCCTGAACTTCTGCTCGGCGAACTGTAAGCAGGTCACGCTCCTGGGGATGTATCTCATGCCGATTTCACAGCACTGCTTCAGATGACCATAACTTTTGGCTGCACGGAGAAGCAACCATCATGTTACCATCAGAACAGAAAAAACATCAACTCTAAGGGTGATGTTGCATGTCCAGAATCAGTAAGGGACTGTGGGTACTGCATGGTTATTCTCTTTATTCAGTGATAATCAGTACTCGAGTTGTAAAAAAAAAATCAGGGGGGTGGTGGATTTTATCATATGGGGACAGATAATTTGTGCTGATTACAAATAATATAATATATTACAAATAATAGCAGTGACCAAAACACCTGCAGAAATACTGCAGGAATGACATAGCAGCAGTTAAATGCAGCCTTCTGTAAGCTTTAAATATCCACTGGGCTTACATCAAATACATCAAAACACAACAATAAAAAACACTTTTCTGAACTTATCAATATGATTCTGTCCTTCACAGGATAAGTAAAATGGATCACTGCAAACACTCACAATCTTAACAAGAATATTTGTCTTATTTCTAGTTACAATGTCTCATTTTAGTAAAAAAAAATCTCATTACACTTAAAACAAGACTCATCACTGGAAGAAACAACAATTTTCACCTGTTTCAAGTAGATTTTCACTTGAAATAAGTAGAAAAATCTGCCAGTGGAACAAGATTTTTTTGCTTGTAATGAGAAGATAAATCTTGTCCCACTGGCAGATTTTCCTACTTATTTCAAGTGAAAATTTACTTGAAACAGGTAAAAATTGTAAAAAATGTTCTGGTGTTATTTTTCTGGTGATGAGTCTAACAGGGGGGGATGATTTGGACCGTTTTTATTTCAGGGGGGATGCCATCCCCCCTCATCCCCCCTCAACTCCAGTACTGCTTATCTCTTACCTTTCAGGTCTTACCTTTCTTAGCTTTAGCCTCCTCAGTCAGTGCTCGTTTATGGCGCACAGCTGCCGTGCACGCCTCACCTGCATGCACACACACACACACACACACACACACACACACACACACACACACACACACACACACACACACACACACACACACACACACACACACACACACACACACACACACACACACACACATCATGCTGCATCAACACTTGTGTGTCGTCATCATGTGACAGCAGTCCAACTCTTCCATAGACATACTTGTGTCTGACGGCTGGGCGTTGGCGTTGGTCATGAAGGTGAGGCCGGCCAGTCTGAAAACATCTGCGTTGTCTCGGCCTCCTCCGCCCCCACAGCCCAGGTCGCTCTCCTCAATGTGCCGTTTGACCTGCGGACCACCGTACGTCATGTCAGGGAGAGGAAAAACTCACCAGGGAAGAAAGCAGAGATGTTTGAGGCGCTACCATGGACAGTGGGTCTCTATAGCTGGGTCTCAGGGTGAACACGGCAGAGTCCACCACTGACAGAGCCACCAGACCGTCCTGATTGGTCCTGATGTTCAGCTGCAGGTTCTCCTGGGGCTTGTGGTCCGTCTTACGAACAGATGCGGTTGTCTGAAAGACACACACACACGCACACACACAATTTAACAATGAGGTAACAAGAGTGCCCTGTTCAGTGTAGACCACATAATAATAATAACCTGGTCCAGGTTTCTTCCTCCTAAAGGGGAGTTTTTCTTGCCACTGTTTGGCTTAAAGGAGCTTGAGGCTCCTTTTAAGAAATGAGACTCTCTAGCGCCACCCTTCACCACGACGGCCGTCGGGGGTACTGCAGCCAACAGTGAAGCCGGCACAGGAGAACGGGGAGAACACGCGGGAAATTTGGGCCCGAATTGCAGCACATTTTGCAGCACACAGCCTGTTCAAGGCAACGGAGAGATACACTAGAGGGCTCATTCTTTTGGGTTTGCAACGCTTCATCTGACATTATTACTAGAAAACTTAAAACGTATACAAATTTTTTTCATAAATCCTGCCTCAATCCGGCCTCAAGCTCCTTTAAGGCTTTTCTCCCACTAGGGGAGTTTTTACCTGCCATTGTTTATGTAATAACTGCTCGGGGGTTTATGTTCTGGATCTCTGGAAAACGTCTGGAGACAACTTTTGTTGTATTAGACGCTATATAAATAAAATTGAATTGAATTGAATTGAATAAACTTTATTTCTATAGCACCTTTCATACAAAAATTGCAGCTCAAAGTGCTTCACAGTAACAATACAAACATGTCAAGAACAATTAGAAATAGAGAAAAAACAACAGCAAGTAAAAACAAAAAACACAATTATTTAAGTGCAGTGATATAATACATAACCCTGAAAAAATTCAGTTCCAAATTCCTGCACAGAACAACTACTAAGATAGGATAAGAGCAATGTTGAATATAAAAAGGTAAAAATGCTGCACTGAGTCGTAGGCAAATGAAAAATAAAAAGATAAAAATATCAACAAATAAGAGTACAAGATAAAAATGATCATATAAAAACATTTAAAAGTATAAAAGTAATGCAGACAGTAAAAATCAATCAGAATCACCCGGATATCTCGTGCTTAAATGCTTGAGTGAAGAGATAGGTTTTAAGTTGTCTTTTGAAGATATCTACCGACTCGACCTCCAGCAGCCAGGTGATACTGGATCAGGACCAGGCTCGAAACCTCCATGATAAAAGATTAATTTGCAATTAATTTGGGCTAGGTTTGGTACTTATGGATCAGTTACAGCACTGGGGAAATACTATGAGGGCAATGAGTGTCCTAAAGTTCATGAATATTGCCAGATTAAGGTTTTGGGGTGTGTTTCATGATTTAGATGTACCACAAATGTCATAAACCCATGATCTGTCCTCCTGTGGTTCATGTCTTACCACGCAGGAAGTTCCTTCAAAGTGTCATGCAAAGACGAGTGTCCAGATTGCATGAGCTGGCAACAGAGGTGCCACAGGGATTGGTGCTTGGCCCTCTTCTCTTTTCACTATACACCACTTCACTAGGTGAAATCATCAGCTCTCATGGCTTCTCCTACCAATGCTATGCCGATGACACCCAGCTCTTCCTTTCCTTCCCACTTGGCGACACTACCGTCTCAATGTGAATATCGGCCTGTCTTTCTGATATCTCTGTATGGATGTAGGACCGTCAACTTCAGCTAAATCTGTCCAGGACTGAGCTTATTGTCTGTCCAGCCAGTCACTCCTTACCTCTTCAGATAAGCAGCTGGATTCCACCACACTTGTGCCCACATTTTCTGCTAGGAATCTTGGTGTCATGTTAGACAGCCAGCTGACATTTAAGGACCATGTTCCTGCTGAAGGAATCATCTACTGATAGTTCTTTTCGAAGGAAACATCTACTGAGAGTTCCTGCTGAAGGAATCATCTACTGAGAGTTCCTGCTGAAGGAAACATCTGAGGGTCCCTGCTGAAGGAAACATCTGAGGGTTCCTGCTGAAGGAAACATCTGAGGGTTTCTGCTGCTGAAGGAACCATCTACTGAGAGTTCCTGCTGAAGGAAACATCTGAGGGTTCCTGCTGAAGGAAACATCTGAGGGTTCCTGCTGCTGAAGGAACCATCTACTGAGGGTTCCAACCAACTTTTAAGTTAGATGGGGCCCACATGGACATACTGGCTGGGAGAGCTCACATGATCAGGTTCAGATTATACAGTAGCAGAACTGCGTTATTGGCAGGATACCACTTTCTACAGACAACCACTGGACTAGTATGCAGTCTATTCCCAGCCGTGCAAACCCCCCTCACTTGATATTTGGGGGGTCTCAGGTTGCCTGATTGATCCATACCATTCAGAAGAAACACAGCTGTGAAGTGTGGACACAACGGAGGTCAGACTGTACCTGAAGCCCGTTGATGCACTGGTCTTTGACGTCCATCCAGACGGAGTCGGCCACCAGCTCGGACACCCCCTCTCCTCCCAGGATGTAGTAGACCACCAGCCTGATGGATGGCACCATGGAGGCAGTGACCAGGAAGTTCAGAATCTGTTTGCCATCACTACTGGGGACAAACTCCTGATTTTTGAAAAAGACCACCTTCCCTTTGGAGAGAATCTGAGAGGGCACATCATTGACATCATCAGTAACCATGGGAACAATTAAACACTGATGACATCCTGCATGGTCTACTCACCAGGTAGCTGAGGGCTTTAATCTTCAGGTACCCCGGCAAGGTAGTGTACACCTGGATGTTGGAGTACTGGCCAACCACCAGGCTTTGGCCAAACATGGGCGGGTTGACGTAGAGGTAGCGTCCGTTGGGGGAGTGGTAGGCCACTGGCTCCAGGGTGAGACTGGCCTGACTGGCAGCTGGGAGGCCGCGGTCTGCCGTCTCAAACTGTGTCAACAGCCACAGACAGTCAGGGGAGTGTACAGTGGAGGGAGAGGAGAGCCTTAACAGCAACAATTATGATGTGGCTTCTAACTGAAATAAAGGAGCATTTCACCACTTAAGCATCTACTACTACTGTCATTTAGCAGACGCTTTTATCCAAAGCGACTTACATCTGAGAGAACACACCATGGAGCAATTAGGGTTAAGGGCCTTGCTCAGGGGTCCAAGGTGGTTTGTCTTGGTTGCCATTCTAGGGCTTGAACCTGGGATCCTTTAGACTCACGCCCACCTCTGTAGCCACTATACTACCAAGCCCACCATAAATGATTACAGTAATTTGCATTGTGCATCATGTTCTGCATTCTGATTGGCTAAACAGTCTCCCCGCTTCTTCACTTCCTGTGTCAATAATGTTGGTCGCTTAGCAACTATGCTGAGAATGACCAATGAGCTTCAGCAGCAGCTCGGGACGAGAACGGGACCCTTTGATGAATCGTTCATTACAGTCTCAGATAATCCATGGTGGCATGTCGGCAGTAGCAGAGCCAGAGGGGGGCGAGGGGGCGGTCGCCACCGGGCCCACAAGCTCATAGGGCCCAATGATAGGGCCCCGTTTTGTGTGATATGTTCATCTATAACCGTAAATTGTAGGCTATAATAACGATAAAATGTGCATTGTGCGGCCAGTGTAGGCTTAGTCTTACTTTACAACTGTCCTGAACGCATCAGGGCTGTGAGCCAACGCTGATTGGCTGTAAAGCCTGATTTATGGTTCTGCGTTAAATCGACGCAGAGCATACGCTGTTAGGTACGGCGTAGGGTACGCCGCGACGCGCACCATACGTGCGCATCGCCGCGTACCCTACGCTGTAGGCGCTGCGTTGGTGTAACGCAGAACCATAAATCAGCCTTAACAGTTACAGCCAATTTGCCGACTCTGCAAGTTTGCTGCCATGAAGGAGATGAGCGCTAAACTTTAAAAGAGGATTAAGCATCTACAAAGTTTTGAATGTTACCCTGTTTTCCACGTTACCTGGATTATTTTGTTCGGGCCAAGCGTTATGGAAGCGTCAACTGCCATTGGTGAGTCAGTGTAACCTTCTTAAATAATTTCTTTATCAGAATGTTGTGGTAGCCTTGACCACCTGCCTATTTGAATGAGCTTTGTGTTGTTGTCAACTAGACCGCCGAGTCTATTCTCTGTTATAGAGCTCAGAAATGATGTTATAGACCGCTGTGTCTATATCTATCTAAATAGATTGTGTAATTTTAGACCAGTTATGTTGTTTTTGTATTTAAGCTGTATCAAAGATGGAACTGAGTCAGTCCGTGACTATCTGAGTTTTCAGCTCCATATGATTGACAGCTGTCAGAGTCAGGATCAGCAGCATCAGAAGAGCAGTGAAATACACACACCAGTCATGATTTGTCCTACTGTACTTGTTGTATTTTTTTTTTTCATAATCTTTTTTAATTTTCTCCCGTTCAAATCCAATTACTCGGGTCGCGGTGGGGCTGATATCCGCAATTTGAAGCCTTGTATAATAATTGTAAAAAAAAAAAAAAAAAAGGTTGCTACTTCTCAGATTTCACCTATCACGGGATTCTTTTTGGAACATAACCCCCGCAAAAAACTAGGGATTACTGTACTTATTATGGCTCTTACATGCTCTGTTAGGTCTTTGACCACGGCCCAAATGGGCTGAGTAGCTAAAGTGCTCGCAAGGTGTTTGACACCATAGACTCTGACTGTCACTCACAAAAACCACACCCTTAATTGTGCTTATGTCTGTGGCTTTACAATTTTACCTGATGACGTAGAAAGAGTATACAAGCAAGTAGCAACAAGTGATCCAGTAAAGATATGACATGAAGAAAACAGGAGTGTGAGCAGCACCTTCAGCGTAGCCTTGGCTGCGTTATTCATGGGGTTGCAGATGAAGAAAGCGAGGCCATCTGAGTCGGTGCGACTGCTTTTATGACAGGACATGTCCCCCACACCCCCAGTAGCCGTGACCAGCTGCTGCTCCACCAGCTCAACTGGAACCTGGCTCACCGGCTTGTTCAGGTGATCCTTTACCAGCACCTGCAGAGACAGAGAGGAAGCTCATCTGCTACTTCAGAACCAGAGGCCGGCTTTGAAGCACATCCTTGGACAGAAAACACCAGCTGTGTGTCCACTTTGCAACCGATTCAGCAAATATTCATGTACCGTATTTTCTGAACTATAAGCCGCACCTGCATATAAGCCGCATCGCTGTATTTAAAAAAAAAGATATGCAAGCCGCATATATTTCTGTTGTTAGATTAGATATTTACTACATGTACAGAAGGATTTTGAACTGTAAATGATGTACATGTTTGTACCTAAATAGATCCTTTCCTAACAGTGTCTTTTAACACGGCAGCAACTTTGCTGATTAAAACGGGACAGAACCAAGAGAAAATAACCGGTATTTATTTATCTATTTATCTGTTTGAAATCTGCTTTTACCTACTTCTATCTGCTAAAGAACAAGTAGCGTATTCTTCTTTGCATTTATTTTGTCTTAGTTTTGATTCTAATTCCGGTTAGAGAGCCCCGAGCGGTGGAAGAAAAATCCACAGAATAGCCGCACCTTTGTATAAGCCTCATGGTTCAAAACCTATGAAAAAAGTAGCGGCTCATAGTCCAGAAAATACGGTAGTTGCTGGTTTAGCATCCCGTAATCGAAACCATTTCTACCTTTTTGAGGGATTTAAGACTCTGGTTGGGAACCCTGGGTTATTAAACTATAATGAACCTATGAGTAAGCCCCACCCCTCAAACACAGACGAGCTAATGGCTGTTGGGTATCAGTTCTACAGGGACCAGAACTCAGACATCTGCAGCTTTTAGCTCCACAGGAATAAAATATCCCAATGTTGCTTCCACATGCCTGCTGTGTGCTGTTGACGTCCCCGACCCCCAGTCTGGCCTTCGGCAGGAGGGTCCCCCCTTATGATCCAGGTCCTGGTCCAGGTTTCTTCCCTCCTAAAGGGCAGTTTTTCTTGCCACTGTTTGGCTTAAGGCTTTTCTCCCACTATGGGAGTTTTTACCTGCCAGGTAAAAACCTGCCAG
This sequence comes from Cololabis saira, assembly GCF_033807715.1. Taxonomy (NCBI): domain Eukaryota; kingdom Metazoa; phylum Chordata; class Actinopteri; order Beloniformes; family Belonidae; genus Cololabis; species Cololabis saira. Next base: position 43,225,286 of record NC_084595.1, on the reverse strand, counting down.
TTTATGTAATAATTGCTCGGGGGTCATGTTCTGGGTCTCTGGGGTCTAGGGCCACGCAGGAGAAAAATAAAAATAATAATTTAGAGGAGGAAGATTTTTTTTTCATTATGCACTTCGAGAAAAAAGTCGAAATGTCGAGAAAAAATTTGAAATGTCGAGAAAAAAGTCGAAATGTATTTCAAATTTATTCTCGAAATGCCAACTTTATTCTTGAAATTGTATTTCAACATTAATCTCGACATTTCGACTTTTTTCTCGACATTTCGACTTTTTCTCAAAGTGCACAATAAAAAAAAATCTTCCCCCCTCAAATATTTTTTCTCCTACATGGCCCTAATACTCTTACGTATGGATTAGACTGTTTTTGTATTTTTGTGTCTAAAATCAGTCTAAAACATATACGACAAGGTTTTTATAGTCACCATTGTAAACCTGTAAACAGAGCTGACATATTGTCAAAGCTACTAATTACTTACTGGCTGTCACTTCAAACTCTAAAATAAAAGGTACTGTATTTGCATTAATCCGTCACTTCAATCTGCCCCGACTAGGCATATTTTTAAAAATGCTGATTGAAAAAGACAGACATGATATAATATAGCTAAATACTAACTAAATGTCTTTAGACTGCAACCTGCCTTTCCCTGCCTTGCATCTGTAAGGAGCTGGGATTGGCCCCAGCACCCCCCGGCAACCCTGTACAGGATTAAGTGGGTACAGAAAATGGATGTGTTAGGATTTTATGAAATTGTTTTTTTTCTATAAGATTGTACATTGATGGTTGCTCTCAGCGCAGAACCACCTCCTGTTTTCATGATTAGACTGATTATCTGAGTTCTTCTTTAGGGGAGGACGGTGAAGAGGATAGACTGGGCTGTAACTTCAGAATCATGTAACCCTGTAGGCATTTTTGAGGAAAAGATGGCATACAGCATTTTTTGAAAGATCAGTGTGTCCCAAACCAGAATCCACCGTATGCCAAAAAAATTAGACCCCTGGTTTTCTATATTCCCACATTCAAGATGGCCACCCCTTATGGTAAATTGGACTGTAAACGCTGTTGCCTATCCTGGTTTAGGCTCATAGATCAAGCTATTCCTAAGTTCCAATAATACTGTGTTTGGTATCATTTTAAAGGAGACATTTATAGCTGTCTTTCAAACCTAAAGTTGAACTTTTCTGACATACTTGGAGGTCAATAGAGCTCCAGAAACCCCAGAGAATGTAAATTTTTCACCATTTTCGCCTTTGTTATTTTTATTTGTATTAAGTCTGTGACACCTAAGAATACCAGAGACATAAAAAACAAATACAGCAATACTCACTTTCATATACAGTTTCAGGAAATTTATAATATCACCATATTATTTCTATCTTGTGGGTGATTGTGTGCTGGAATTCGTGGGCAGTTAGGATGCTGAAATACCGCAGTCAAGCAGCAGGTGGCGAGTTGCCACAACAACAAATTAGCGAGACAACTAGCTAACATGGATGTTGCCAGTGAAAATATATGTGGTGGTGTTCATCTCCTCTATTAAGGGTGAGTAAAAGTAACAATAATTTTGAAAAGATGAATCATGTGTTTAAGTTAATCAAGTCATTTAAAATATATCAACCAATTTCCTGGATTAAAGTTAAAGTTAAAGGGTTCAGTCAGTGAGAACATCAATGATGTCCGTTTCGGCATGTTTGTCAAGGGTCTGACAATAGAGAGACTACTGCCCACCAGAGATGCTTTGAGCTTTCATATTCAGCACGTTCACTTCCAGAGCTTGGTCTGGCGGCAGGCCCATTTGCAGTACCCGGTACTCCTGCCCCCTGAAAATATGGGATGGGTGATGGAGGACAATGTGCTCATTCCTAAACTGATGTTGCTTCCTGCAGTTCCGATGCCTGTGAGGAGCTAATGACCTGTGGTTGCACAATTGGATGCAACACATCCCGATGCGGTTGCAAACCAAACCCATGCACTGCATCTTGTCAGTGCCAAAAGTCAAGTGACTGTTGCATGAATATGTAGGCCTAAAGCACTGAAGACAAAAATGTGATAGCTCATCACTCATTCATCTTCTTCCGCTTATCCGTTCTCGGGTCGCGGGGGCAGCAAAGTCAGCAGGGATGCCCAGACTTCCTTCACCCCAGACACTTCCTCCAGCTCTTCCGGGGGGAGTCCGAGGCGTTCCCAGGCCAGCCGAGAGACATAGTCTCTCCAGCGTGTCCTGGGTCTTCCCCGGGGTCTCCTCCCGGAGGGACATGCCTGGAACACCTCCCTAGGGAGGCGTCCAGGAGGCATCCGGTACAGATGCCCAAGCCACCTCAGCTGACTCCTCTCAATGTGAAGGAGCAGCGGCTCGACTCCGAGCTCCTCCCGGGTGACCGAACTCCTCACCCTATCTCTAAGGGAGCGTCCAGCCACCCTGCGGAGAAAATTCATCTCGGCCGCTTGTATCCCCGATCTTGTCCTTTCGGTCATTACCCAAAGTTCATGACCATAGGTGAGGGTAGGTGCGTAGATTGACCGGTAAATCGAGAGCTTTTGCCTTTCGACTCAGCTCCCTCTTCACCACGACGGTCCAGTACATCGACCGCATAACTGCGGAAACTGCACCGATCCGTCTGTCAATCTCCCGCTCCATCGTTCCCTCACTCGTGAACAAGACCCCGAGATACTTGAACTCCTCCACCTGAGGCAGGACTTCTCCACCCACCCGGAGAAGGTACGCCACCCTTTCCCGGTGGAGAACCATGGCCTTGGTTTTGGAGGTGCTGATTCCCATCCCTGCCGCATCGCACTTGGCCTCAAACCGCCCCAGCACATGCTGAAGGTCCCGGTCCGATGAAGCCAACAGGACAACATCATCTGCAAAAAGCGGAGATGAAATCCTGAGGTTCCCAAACCGGATCCCCTCCGGCCCCTGGCTGTGCATAGAAATCCTGTCCATAAAGATTATGAACAGGACCGGTGACAAAGGGCAGCCCTGCCGGAGTCCAACATGCATCGGGAACAAGTCTGATCTACTGCCGGCAATGCGAACCAAACTCCTGCTCCGATAATATAGAGACCGGGCAGCCCTTAATAGAGGGCCCAGGACTCCATACTCACTGACCCCCCACAGAATGGCACAAGGGACACGGTCAAATGCCTTCTCCAGATCCACAAAGCACATGTGGACTGGTTGGGCAAATTCCCACGAACCCTCGAGCACCCTGCGGAGGGTATAGAGCTGGTCCAGTGTTCCACGACCGGGATGAAAACCGCATTGTTCCTCGGCCGTATTCTCCTCTCCAGTACCCTGGCGTAGCCTTTCCCGGGGAGGCTGAGAAGTGTGATCCCCCTATAGTTGGAACACACTCTCCGGTCCCCCTTTTTAAAGAGAGGGACCACCACCCCGGTTTGCCACTCCAGCGGTACTGTCCCCTTCCTCCATGCGATGTCGCATAGGCGTGTCAACCAAGACAGCCCTACGACATCCAGAGACTTGAGGTACTCAGGGCGAATCTCATCCACCCCCGGTGCCCTGCCACTGAGGAGCTTACGAACCACCTCAGTGACCTCGGCTTGGGTGATGGATGAGCCCCCACTCTCTGCTTCCTGTCGGGTTGAGGAGATCCTCGAAGTATTCCTTCCACCGTCCGACAATGTCCCCAGTTGAGGTCAACAGCTCCCCACCCACACCGTAAACGGTGCCGGCACTGCTTCCCCCTTCTGAGGTGCCGAACGGTCCTCCAGAATTTCCTCGAGGCCGACCGAAAGTCTTCCTCCATGGCCTCCCCGAACTCCTCCCAGACCCGAGTTTTTGCCTCCAAGACTGCCCGAGCCGCGGCTCGCTTGGCCTGCCGGTACCTATCCACTGCGTCAGGAGTCCCACAGGCCAACACAGCCCGGTAGGATTCCTTCTTCAGTCTGACGGCATCCTGTACTTCCGGTGTCCACCACCGGGTTCTAGGATTGCCGCCACGACAGGCACCGGAGACCTTGCGTCCACTACTTCGAGCCGCCGCGTCGACAATGGAGGCAGAGAACATGGTCCACTCGGACTTGTTGTCCCCCGCCTCCCCCGGGATCTGAGAGAAGTTCTCTCGGAGGTGGGAGTTGAAGATGTCCCTGACAGAGGGCTCGGCCAGACGTTCCCAACAGACCCTCACAATCCGTTTGGGTCTGCCCGGTCTGTCCAACCTCCTCCTCCGCCAGCGCATCCAACTCACCACCAGGTGGTGATCAGTTGACAGCTCAGCCCCTCTCTTCACACGAGTGTCCAAGACATGCGGCCGAAGGTCAGATGAAACGACAACAAAGTCGATCATTGACCTCCGGCCTAGGGTGTCCTGGTGCCACGTGCACTGATGGACACCCTTATGTTTGAACATGGTGTTCGTTATGGACAAACTATGACTAGCACAGAAGTCCAACCTCAAAACACCGCTCGGGTTCTGATCGGGGAGGCCGTTCCTCCCAATCACGCCTCTCCAGGTATCACTGTCATTGCCCACGTGAGCGTTGAAGTCCCCCAGTAGAACAATGGAATCCCCAGTTGGAGCACTATCCAGTACTCCTCCCAGGGATCCCAAGAAGGCTGGGTACTCCGCACTGCTGTTCGGCCCGTAGGCACAAACAACAGTGAGAGACCTTTTCCCGACCCGAAGGCGCAGGGAAGCGACCCTCTCGTTCACCGGGGTGAACTCCAACACATGGCGACTGAGCTGAGGGGCTATAACCAAGCCCACACCAGCCCGCCGCCTCTCACCCTGGGCAACTCCAGAGTAGTGGAGGGTCCAGCCCCCTTCAAGGAGCTGGGTTCCAGAGCCCAAGCTATGTGTGGAGGTGAGCCCGACTATCTCTAGCCGGTATCTCTCAACCTCACGCACAAGCTCCGACTCCTTCCCCCCCAGCGAGGTGACATTCCATGTCCCCACTGTGAGGGTTTTGGTTCAGGAATTGGGTCGTCGAAGCACCCCGCCACGACTGCTACCCAGTCCACATGGCACCAGCTCATCACGGTCCTTCCTGCGGGTGGTGGGCCTACGGGAAGGCGGGCCCACGTCGCCGTTTCGGGCTGAGCCCGGCCGGGTCCCACGGGCAAAGACCCGGCCACCAGGCGCTCCCCTACGAGCCCCAAGCCCAGGCCTGGCTCCAGGGAGGGGCCCCGGTGACGCCGATCCGGGCGACGTTACGGTCCTTTGTTCTTTCTCCTCCATGATTGGCGTGAACCGCTCTTAGTCAGGCCCGTCACCTAGGACCTGTTTGCCATGGGAGACCCTACCAGGGGCATAATGCCCCCGACAACATAGCTCCTAGGATCACTCGGGCACACAAACACCACAGTAAGGTGGCGGTTCAAGGAGGGGAAAAATTTGATTGTTCAGTGAAATTTTTGATGAATTAAATTGATGAAAATCACTCAGGCCTTTGAATATTGCTTACTAATAATGTGGTAGTCTTTACAAAATGCTGGTCCAAAGAATGAATGGTGGTGAATGGGACTGAGCTGGTTACAGCTATTTCAAGCCTTATAATAACTTCTCACAAAAAAAGTATGGTTATATCATACATTTCCTGACTCCTCAAAGTCCATTGGGTATTGTGGTTGTTGTCTTTTGGGTCGTTGATATCTCTTGATCCCAGAAGATAAAATTAACTAGATAGTTTAGGCGAAAAATTGTATGGAAATGTGTGTAATTTATGGTTTAAGGAGGCCGTGTGACCTCTATGTTTGTCAGAAAAACACAACCATGGGCTCAGATAAAAGCTGAGAAGGTCCCCTTTACATTGATACCAAACAATCATATATCTACTATTGACAAATAGGAAACTGATCACCATTTCTAACTTTAGACGACAAATCAATAGTTGTGCTAATTAATCAATAATTATGACTAAACGATAACTTTGACAGCTTAGCATACGGCAGAAATGGATTCAGCACAAAAAAATCATACAGAAACAATAGAGAAAGTGCTTTTCCTCAAAAATGCCTACCATGTTGTTTTCTAAGGGGCTTTTTCAATTTTCGGCCCTGACTAGGAACGGATGTTTAAGATTGATGGGTCCCTCCTGTTTTTCTCTGGGTTGTCGTAGATCTTTGCTGGGTTGGCATGTCAGATTAGAGATAAACAGAAAATATATGGCTGAAAGTGTGACATGTTTAAGTTTCTTTCACTGCATTCGGCCTCCCAGATAATATTCAACAGATAAGGTTCGGCTCCTATAAAGTACAAAACACCTCCCTTTTTCAGTATAAATATGCTTGATTGAAGGACCACAGTGTGCATTTCTCTCCTCCCTCTGTGGTTTGAGAAAAGTTTAAAACCTCCGGCTGGAAAACATTGTGCATGATATAATAAAAGCTTGAATTAACTTCTGTTCCCTGGTTTTCTTATGGTGCACCAGACAATCGAACACGAGGATCTTTCAGATGGAAGGACAGATCATTGTCTTCAGATCCATGCAATGAAAACCTGTGTACATGACATTTATGTTCATCACATTTAAAGAGTATGAAGAGGATATCTTTAGGGCAGTTATTATAAAAAGGTTTCAAATGATGAAACAATCATGACACACACCTGGATGTTATAAGGGAGTCCAGGCTTGATGAAGAGGGGGGTGGAGATCAGGCTCAGATGGTACGGTGACTTGACGAACTTCACCAAAGCAAACTCAGCCTCCTGAGTGATCCCACCTGAGAGACAACACCAGCTTTAGGCCACGTTTACACATAGCCGGGTATTTACAAAAACAGATATTTCCCCCTCTACGTTTTGAACGTAGATACGCATAAACCCGCTGTTAAGGTGCTATGAGCAGCCAAACCTACAGGGGGCAGTGTAACGAGAAGATAAAGTCATGCTAGCCAATCAGAATCCTGGAAAAAAACATCAACAAATGACACGAGTAACTTCCAGTTACTTCCAAGATGGTCGAGAGTCTTTCATTTGGAGTGACAGAGAAGTGGAGTTACTTTTAAGTGTGACTTTAGAATATAAAACAGGTAAAATACAAGAAAATATTGACGGTGGCCAAACACAATCGGTGCGTCCGAAATGCCATACTAAACAGTATATACTAAAGTTCGGCACACTTTTGAGTAAATATCAGTAGTATGCATTAATTTGGACGTACTATTCAGAGCCACACGTCACTTCCGGCTGTTGGAAGGAAGTGACGTGTCACAGCAGCGGTAGCAGCTGTTACCATGGTAACAGCAGTAGTAGCAGCTGTTACCATGGTAACAGCAGCAGTAGCAAACGAAACAAGATGACATTATATATTATTATTATAATATTAATCTTATATAATAATATTATTATACTTAATATTATACATATATACGTATCACTTAGCAACCAAACACCACTGCATTGCATTGTGGGAAGTTTCTGCTCAGCTAGTGTCCATCAATCCACACTAATACATTTCTCCAGAATGAGTATGGATAGTACATACTATTGAGTACGTTCTAATGTTTCGGACGCACTAAAATTTTTTTCGCATACTCATTTTGTATACTCATTAGGGTGGAAGTATGGAATTTCGGACGCAGCCATTGTAAACACAGGTCGCACACATGATGCTGGTGACGTTTCTGTCCATAATGTGACGTTCTGAAGAATAAATGTCCGATTCTCTCTGTTTACAAGCATACGTGAAGACGGAATTTTTGCAAATCTTTGGCCGGAGTTTTCAGAAATGATGGTTTTTGGAGACTTTGAGCTTCGTTTTCGTATAAACGAACGGCCAAAACGCATGAAAACCCCACCGTTTTTGCTACGTGTAAACGGGGGGCTCAGTAAACCAGAACCGTGTGGGTTCAGCCTTGGACTAGAGGTGACTCACCTGTGTCCTCCTGTACCAGCACAGCAATGTACAGGTACTTCCCCACCAAACCGCTCAGGTCTCTGGGTCCATCATGCTTCTGAAGGACTTTTTCCATGTTCACAGTCACATGCAGCTCACCTGTTGAGGACAGCTACAGGAGAAACACAGACATGATGCACCGGTACACCAACATGAACAGGAACAGGCTGTTGACCAATAACCAAGACTAGCTTTTAAACTTTGATTTTAATGTAGCACAAAATGTTGCCGCCCTTCCAAAAAAAAGGACAACCCCCCATGGTCACTGAAATAACCCAAGGCTGCTATAATTAACAATAAATAATAATTTACTGAAACTGACTAATGAAAATCAGACATTACTTTTCAATCACGGCTCAACAGAATCATAAAAAAAAAACAAAACAGAAAGACAAACTGAGGAAACTGATCTGGATGAAATTGATTGTAATCCCTAGAAAAAGACTAATAATGTGACCATAGTGACATGTTAAACTGTGTCCTGTAGTTAAAATCTCAGGTGTTTTCAATCTTCAGTCTGTCAGTCTGACTGTTTAAAGCAGTGATCCTAACACCGTGTCCTAACTGCATGCGATGCGAGCGAGCGTCAGCGACAAAATCAATTCCATTGCTTTATTTTCTATTGGACTGTCCTAACTGTCCGCAGCGACGCGGCGCGCCGTTTTGAGCTGAACATTTGTCGGACGCCCCCTGCTTCTGTTTCTTCCTGTTGCTCACGTTGAAAGCCGGTTGAAAGCGCTGTAGGAAACAGTCATGATGAGGAACGGCTGATCCAGTTAGTTGAAATGAGAAGTTATCTCTATGATTCTTCCTCATTTCACTACAAAAACCTCAATAAAGTGGCAGCTGCTGGAGGGAGATGGACAGAGAGCTGGAAGTTACCGTTATTTTTGTGTGTTTTGTCAGGATGCTGAGCAGACATTAATTTACCATTAGCTTCTGTTAATGTACTCTAGCTACTGTTAAACCGTTGAGGGAGGGTAGTTAGCGAGTTCAGCACAATAATATGGCCTGTTAGAGTTGAACAACAATTAATATCAATAAACGATTTAACATCAGCATTTATCTGCAGCCTACTCTGTACTGTGCAGCCGTCCCTTAAAACGACGCGCAGCCAATCACAGCGGTCGGTCCATGTGGGTTTGACACGTCGTCGTCTGAGACTGACCAATGGGAGCTGTCAATCAAAATAACGTGGGGGGCCCATATTAACGCTTTCAGCGTGGACAGAGAGCGTCCGATGTCACGCAGTGCGATGTGATAGTCGGACGCTCGCGTGCAGTTAGGACACGGTGTAATACACATGACTGTGTCACCAACAGAGTTGTGTAGACCTTGATTAGAATCAGGTGTGTTGATGTAGGCAGACCATTTCATGTGTCGAACAGTGCCTTGGAATGGGCCGTATGACTGATCCACACTGCAGATGGAAAATTACACTAATGGCGCTTTTCCACTACTCAGCCCGACTCGACTCGGTTTGGTTCGTTTCCACTATAACTGGGAGGGAATATGTCAAAAATCATAAAGATTGTGCACTTAGTGACAAGTTTTTGATATTTGGCATGGTGTTAGGTATGGACATAAGGTTTTCAAAAACCACCGCAAACAAATTGGGACGTCCCCCTAGTGGCCGGTTTGCAGAAAATTCGAAATGGCTCCCGTCGAAAAGACCAAAGGTCATATCTCAGCTTCTCTCAGTCCTAGATTGTTGTATTTTATCCTTTTTTCTACTTTTTTGGTGCTAGGAACTCAATTCTGAGATAAATTTCCTATTTCAAGGTCATGTTGAAGGTCAAATTTAATTTTCAAGGTCATTTTTTGCCCGAAAAAACTCCATATCTCTAGAATTGAGTCACATAAAAATATTGTATAGGGCTCTAGAACCCTATTTTCACCCCCAAGGAATGCAATTTTCTGTTAATTGGACAGGTCACTATCACTGTAGTGTCAATAATCTGATTGGGTGAGAACAGTGGCTTCATTCAGGTTTAAAATGAACAAAACCTCAGAACTAAGTCACAGTGAAAGAATAGGATTTTATTAAAGGAGCATGAGGCTCCTTTTATGAAATGAGACTCTCTAGCGCCACCCTTCACCACGACGGCCGTCGGGGGTACTGCAGCCAACAGTGAAGCCGGCACGGGAGAACGGGGAGAACCAGTCCCCCAGTCTCGCGCTCAGAAGGTGTGCCGATTTTTTCCAGTGGCCAGCCGCGGTACTGCAACAGAAAATCCCATGTGGCCCAGAAAGCTTTTTTCCCATAGACCGCAATAGTAAAAGAGAAGCCTCTAAAACTGTTCACAGGACACCTCCAGCTGTAATCACCGGCAATTACTAATCTTTGTATTCTATATTTTTAAGTCATGGACTTTATATCCGTCAAAAATGTTTTATAACGGCCAGAAAAGTCAAAGAAAAGTCTCTTTCTGGGCGTGACGTCACGGCCGTGTCGGTGCCATTGATGTTGCCCCGGGGCATGATGGGAGGCCCCAGAGCATCATTGGAGGTGACTCAACTGCCCATGCTCTATGGGCCCGTGTATGCGGAAGTAAACCAGGAAGTCCGAGATTTTTTCGGCACATGCGCTGGCTGAGCAGAATGCATTGAAATGAATGGGCGGCCATTTTGGGCACTGTATCCAGTTAATATTATAGATCCATGGGGAGAACGTGCATGCAGCGTCATGTGACGTCACATCCACAGGACAGCGCGGGAAATTCCAGCCCAGAATTGCAGCACATTTTGCAGCACACAGCCTGTTCAAGGCAACGGAGAGATACACTAGAGGGCTCATTCTTTTTGGTTTGGAACGCTTCATCTGACATTATTACTAGAAAACTTAAAACATATACAAATTTTTTTCATAAATTTGCCTCAATCCTGCCTCATGCTCCTTTAAAATAACACACACACAAAAAACATCAGTTGTGCATATTTAAACTCACTTCACACCTACAATGCTGCCTCTATTGCCTTGCTTATTAATTAATTTTAAATATTCTGCAAACCGGGAAAAAGGGGGCCGTCCCAATTTGTTTGCGGCGGTTTTTGAAAACCTTATGTCCAAACCTAACACCATGTCAAATATCAAAAACCTGTCACCAAGTGCATAATTTTCATGAATTCCTTCCCAGCTATGAGGAAAGAATTAAAAAGGGATGTAGACGGGAGATAAGGAACGACCAGATCCACCAGGAGCTCTGTCACTTCATAGCTGCTCACGGCTCCAGCTGACTTTTCAGCAGCGCCGAGACAAACAACAAAAAAAAAAAGCGTTGCCACTTGAAGCTTCTCTCACTCTCATTTTTTTACTTGATATATCGATAGCTTGAACAAGCTTAATCTTGATGGGTTTTTTTCCTATCCCTTGTGGTGGGTTATATAGGCATAAAGTATAAAGTTGTTCCTTCAGAGAAACCCCCCTCCTATAAACACTCCCCAGCTGCAGTTTGGTGTGTGTGATGTGGATGAAGACTGTGCGGGTTCATGTTTCTCACTCTTTCTCTGGTGACTGAGTTGGGGATGATGACTGGAGGGTCTTTCCCCCTAACGTAGCCGTAGCGCAGAAACACCTCTCCATCAGCCACCGGGGCACCGTGAAGATACCTGGGTCAGGTGGAAACAGCAGTGTGGCTTAGTCAACAAAACCCATCCTTCATTCACTCACTACTATCTCATAGGGGTGTAACGATACACTAATCTCACCATACGGTACGATACACGATATTGAGGTCACGATAACGATACGATATTATAGCAGTATTTTTTTAACAACCTTGAATGAGGAACATATGACTGGAAAAAATGGTCTTTTATTAGAAAGACACAAAATACAAAACAATGCTGTGCGTTTGCCCTATTGTTCCAGTTTGTAATGCTTTATAACTGTTTAAGTTTTAAAGAGAAAGCCAGGCCAACCATTTTCCAAAAACTGAACTAAAAGTAAATGTCAGGTTTGCATTATGCATCTTCAGTTTCATACAAGTACAAATATTTTGCCACAAACTGAATAGTTTCTCTCATGTACGACTTTACTTTTTTCTTTTCCAGAAATTTAACAACTAAAATTAAATAAATAAATAAAAGTAAATAAATACATACAATTTTTATAATATATTCTTTATATTCTGATGTAAATCAGGGACTATAATGACACTAGTCAGTTTATCTGTAGTGATTAGTCTGTTTTAGATTGGGTGGAGTGATACGCCACAGTACGGCACTAGGTGCTGTGTTGATGTTCTAAAATCCTACACTGTTGAGGGACATTAAAGTACACTGGAACTCAGCAGAAGTTTCCCCGTGTTTATCCTACTCACCACCCCAAAAAGGTTTAATTTAATAAGGTAAGGCTTAACTCTACACCAGACTTACATAAGTAAAAGGTCAGAGCTCAAAACCCTGCAAGAGTCCCGTGATCGGGACCAAAACGGTACTAGTTTCTTCTGAGCGGAGGAAGATTTTCATCAGCGGGTCGAGGTCGTCACGTGATCCCGCTGCACCAATAGGATGTTACTAGTTAACACAATAGATTAATATTAATAACCCAATATCGCGCTACAGTTTGTCACCTCCACGACACGTATCGTAACGTTTTTGTATCGCGAAATTTCGTGGCACGATATATTGTTACACCCAGTACTTGAGTTGTAAAATAAAATCAGGGGGGATGGTGGATTTTATCATATGGGGACAGATAATTTGTGCTGATTACAAATAATATAATATATTACAAATAATAGCAGTGACCAAAACACCTGCAGAAATACTGCAGGAACGACATAGGAGCAGTTAAATGCAGCCTTCTGTAAGCTTTAAATATCCACTGGGCTTACATCAAATACATCAAAACACAACAATAAAAAACACTTTTCTGAACTTATCAATATGACTCTGTCCTTCACAGGATAAGTAACATGGATCACTGCAAAAACTCAAAATCTTAACAAGAATATTTGTCTTATTTCTAGTTAAAATGTCTAACTTTAGTAAAAAAATCTCATTACACTTAAAACAAGACTCATCACTGGAAAAGACAACAATTTTTACCTGTTTCAAGTAGATTTTCACTTGAAATAAGTAGAAAAATCTGCCAGTGGAACAAGATTTTTTTGCTTGTAAGATAAATCTTGTCCCACTGGCAGATTTTTCTACTTATTTCAAGTGAAAATCTACTTGAAACAGGTGAACATTGTCAAATAAGTTATTTTTCTGGTGTTATTTTTCTGGTGATGACTCTAAATGTTGAAATAGCAGTAAAACCACATTCATTGATGAAATGACATAAGGGATGGAAAGGAGGGATGGCAGTTTTACAGGGGGGATGATTTGGACCGTTTTTATTTCGGGGGGGATGATTTCGACTGTTTTTATTTCAGGGGGGATGCCGTCCCCCCTCATCCCCCCTCAACTCGAGTACTGGTTACACCCCTACTATCTCAACACATGTGGTTTATTCACCTGGCAGAGACCTTGAAGTTGAACTGACTGAATTGACTGTAACTGATGAAGTTTTTCTCTGGTTCCAACTGGACGGAGAAACTAGGAAGAACTGATACAGAAGAAAAACACTCGATGGTTACAGGTTTCCGCTGTGGCTGCTGACTTCACAGTGGTCGTTTATCATACCATACTCTTTCACTTCAAAGTCGGTCTTTGCTTCTGTATTAAAATCATCCGTGTAAGAAGCTTCAATGGTCCAAATTCCCAACCTGTTATCCAAAAATGTTGATTTAATCATTGGGAATAATCTTCAATTACACAAGACAGCACATTTGATTTTTAGATTTCTGACTTTGGTTTGATGGGGATTTTGAAGGGGTTTTGCATGGATGGGATTCCATTATTCACATCGATCATCTCCACAATATCCACCGTTGTTTGATCAGGGTCCTGTTGGGGACAACATCAATCACTCATGTTTGTATCGTGGTAAAAGGAACCAACATTTCTCAGCTGGCTGTCATGAGTCATGTCCTCCTACCTTGAAAGTCAGGAAGACGCTGCGATTGGCCGGGTGAAGCTCCTGGTTCATGGAGAATGCTCTCACTTTTACTGCACACAAACACATTGAGAAAAATAGCTAATTGATGATAATGATGTGATTTAGGGCCAATCCCAATACACCCCCTACTTTCTACCACTAGCCCTAAAAATGAAGCCACAGGCGTAGGGTCTTTGTAATCTTCCCTAGGGATTGGGACACCACTTGCTACGTCACTGCGTGGTTTACGTTCGGGTACGTAAGCGACTGCGTAGTTACGTTTGCACAAACGTCACACCATATCAGGAAGCCCAGAGATAAAAGCTGTTTTAATTTCCGCTGTAGCGCTGTTAATATGCCACTTTATTAAGTTTTAATATTTTTTCAGGTGTAAAAGTAACCGTTAAGATCTCCAACCTGGGCTCAGTTTATCCAAATAACGGCTGTTAAGAAATTTGCTCCGATGTTTTCGGGATGAGAAGAGCTGCCGGCGATTTATGGTTCCGCGTTAAATCGAGCAGAGCCTACGGCGTACAGTAGGTTACGCGGCGACGCGTAACCTACTGTACGCCGTGGGCTCTGTGTTGGTGTAACTGGTGAGATCTGAAGATACAACGCAACAACGACCAAGCGAGTGATTATGTACATTCACTGAGTGAATATTATGAAAGTAAAATATATATTTCTCACTAGAAATGTAATCAAAACGCATTTTTATGCAGAAACTAACTCAAAATATTGATTTTATTCACTAAAAAAATAAGAAATGTCCGCCATGTTTTTTTGTTTGATTCAGTCTGCAAATGATGACGTAAAGCATTCTGGGAAATTTTTCTGGCCCTCGGTCACGAAGTCAGCATCTGAAAACCCTCGCTCTGAAGGGCTAGATTGATACACACTAGCCCTCGTTATGCCCACTAGCCCTACATGCAAAGAGGAATTGGGACACCACTACCCTCACGAGAACGCACAAAATTTAGGGGTAGGGCTGAACTGTAGGACTAGGAGGGGATTGGGAATGGCCCTTATTCTCATTATCAAAATGTATTTCTAAATTATTAAGGAAAGTTGTTGATGTACTCAAATGAGTTTTGTAACCCCTTTCAACCAGGGTTCAAACTCCTGCATAGCACACATTCAGCTCTGGTGAACGTGACAGATGACGCCTACTATTTGTTGATGGAGGCAAAAGGGAAACCCTGATTCTACTGAATGCTGCCTTTAAAAATATTGATCATAATATCCTTTCGTCCCACCTAAAACACTGGCTTGGCATTAGTTCTAAACCACTGATACTGCTCTTGACGCGTCTTTGATTTTTTTTTTCCTGCTCCCGTCTCTTATGGGGTCCCTCAGGGCTTTATTCTGAGACCAGTACAAATCTATACATCTATACATGTCCCACCTTTCTGATGCGGAGTGTAGAGAGGTTTGTCCGTTTGGATGAAGAGGAAGCCGTTGGAGCGACTGACGGGGACAGAAACATGATGGTTGATTTCTTCTGTTTGCACCTGAAGAATCACCTTGTCCACAGTCTTCCCCAGCTGATTCGGGTACAACTACAGAAACAGAAGAAGCAGAAGAGATCATGATGGTGTCAGACAGAGGCACAAGTAATCATTCGTACCCCACCTTTTAAACTGTTATTTTGTGTAAAAACAGAATGAAAATTCTCTGACTGTTGTGAAATGATTTAGTGCTTTTACAGGATTTAAGAGAGTAAGTTGCTGTCAATCCTCAGTCCAGATCAGGGGTCGGCAACCCAAAATGTTTTAGAGCCATATTGGACCAAAAATACAAAAAACAAATATGTCTGGAGCCGCAAAAAATGAAAAGTCTTGTATAAGCCTTAGAATGAAGGCAAATGGCAAAAGGCGAAATGTCGAGAAAAAAGTCGAAATATTGAGAAAAAAGTCAAAATTTCGAGAAAAAAGTTGAAATGTTGAGAAAAAAGTCGAAATGTTGAGAAAAAAGTTGAAATGTCGAGAAAAAAGTCGAAATGTCGAGATTAAAAAGGAGAGGAAAAAGGAAGAAAAAAGAGAAAAAAATAAGAAAAAAAAAGAAAAGCAAAAAAAGAAAAAAAAAGAAAAAAAAGGAAAAAAAAGAGAAAATAAAGAGAAAAAAAGAAGAAAAAAAGGAAAAAAAAGGTCAAACATTTTTCAAAAAGCTTCAGGAGCCACTAGGGCGGCGCTAAAGAGCCGCATGCGCCACTAGAGCGCGGGTTGCCGACCCCTGGTCCAGACTGTTTGACAATTTGGTGTCTTGAATATTCAATTGAACACATGGCAAGATGCATATAGGGAAAGACGTCAGCAATGGACTTAGTGAAGCAACTGGAGCTGCCTATCAATCTGAAAAAGGATATGGAACTATTTCAAAGGTATTTGGTGTTCAGTGTTCTACAGATACCATTCAACACAGTCATTTTCACAGAAAATTCACCCCAAGAAAAGACCAGGATATGGCAATAGAAATAAAAAGGAAAATAAAAAAGATTGATTGACTGATCATGTGAAAAGTTAAAGGTTATGACGGCACAATCGAAAGACTAAATAAACAAGTACAGTTTGTTTGGAAGAGTTTCCAGGAGAAAACATCTTCTGTTTAAAAAGATAATAAAAACACGGCTGAGGTTCAGAAAACTGCATCTGAACAAACCAGCAGACTGCTGGAAACATGTCCTCTGGACAGATGAGACCAACGTGGACATGTTTGGTCTTCATGTCCAGAACCATGTTTGGAGGAAACCAGCAGAACCAGCTCAGACCCACTGGTGGTGGAGGGTCTGGACCTGGACACCTGCCAGTCCCTGATGGACCATGAACTGCTCTGTAGACCAGAGTCTTCTGGAGACACATGTGAGGACATCTGTCTGATGGATGAAGATGACCTGACACAGGGTCATGTGACAGGAAATGATCCCTAAAGCTGGGCATACACTGCAATATTTTAAATCGTTTGATTCAACTCCATCTCAAACTGCACGACTAGATCGCTGAGTTCAAAAGTTCACAGCCCACGATTTATGTTCTCACACTGTACGACCCGATGCTCCGTCTGCTCCGTCTGCTCACACTATACGTTCATAATCCTCACGTCTGCTCACACTATACGATCATAATCCTCACGTCGGACTTTTGTTAATGGAACTGCAACGTCAAAAAGAAGTGGAAGAGGAGGAACCCGGAAGTGGGAGACACCGAAGATGCTCAGCAAAAACAAACGCGCTTCCTTAAACCTGAATTATGGTTCCGTGTTAAATCGACGGCGTGACCCCTACGGTGTGGGTCGCCATCGTACCCTACGTCGTAGGCTCTGCGTTGGTGTAACGCAGAACCATAAATCAGCCTTTAGCAATTTGTGCCATTCAGTGTGGCGATAAAGGAAAAAAAGATCAGACAACGTCATGATTGGACAAGGAATTGTCTGGGCAGACGTGGGAAATGCAGTCTTTTTTTCTGCTATTAAAACATGATTTTTAATGTGAATTTGCAACACTTTAAACTACAAATAATAGTTTTTGACGTCACATCAGAGATTGCGCATGCTCTCTGCGAAAGGATGAGTCCAATCGGGTCGTAGCTGCTTCAACTGAGTGATACCTTCACGAGGAGCGACCAGGATTTCAAACACGTTTGATTTTCTCTCTCTCGTCGTGAGGTGTTACTCTCTCGTCGTGAGGTGTTACTGTCTTGTCGTGAGGTGTTACTCTCTCGTCGTGAGGTGTTACTCTCTCGTCGTGAGGCGTTACTCTCTCGTCGTGAGGCGTTAATCTCTCGTCGTGAGGCGTTACTCTCTCGTCGTGAAGTGTCAATCTCTCGTCGTGAAGTGTTAATCTCTCGTCGTGAGGTGTTAATCTCTCTTCGTGAGGTGTTAATCTCTCGTCGTGAGGTGTTAATCTCTCGTCGTGAGGTGTTACTCTCTCGTCGTGAGGCGTTAATCTCTCGTCGTGAGGTGTTAATCTCTCGTCGTGAGGTGTTAATCTCTCGTCGTGAGGTGTTAATCTCTCGTCGTGAGGTGTTACTCTCTCGTCGTGAGGTGTTACTCTCTCATCGTGAGGTGTTAATCTCTCGTCGTGAGGTGTTAATCTCTCGTCGTGAAGTGTTAATCTTTCGTTGTGAAGTGTTAATCTCTCATCGTGAGGTCTTAATCTCTCGTCGTGAGGTGTTAATCTCTCGTCGTGAGGTGTTAATCTCTCGTTGTGAGGTGTTACTCTCTCGTCGTGAGGCGTTACTCTCTCGTCGTGAGGTGTTAATCTCTCGTCGTGAGGTGTTAATCTCTCGTCGTGAGGTGTTAATCTCTCGTCGTGAGGTGTTAATCTCTCGTCGTGAGGTGTTACTCTCTCGTCGTGAGGTGTTACTCTCTCGTCGTGAGGTGTTAATCTCTCGTCGTGAGGTGTTACTCTCTCGTCGTGAGGTGTTAATCTCTCGTCGTGAGGTGTTACTCTCTCGTCGTGAGGCGTTACTCTCTCGTCGTGAGGTGTTACTCTCTCGTCGTGAGGCGTTAATCTCTCGTCGTGAGGTGTTAATCTCTCGTCGTGAGGTGTTACTCTCTCATCGTGAGGTGTTAATCTCTCGTTGTGAGGTGTTACTCTCTCGTCGTGAGGCGTTACTCTCTCGTCGTGAGGTGTTACTCTCTCGTCGTGAGGTGTTACTCTCTCGTCGTGAGGTGTTAATCTCTCGTCGTGAGGTGTTAATCTCTCGTCGTGAGGTGTTACTCTCTCGTCGTGAGGTGTTACTCTCTCGTCGTGAGGTGTTACTCTCTCGTCGTGAGGTGTTAATCTCTCGTCGTGAGGTGTTAATCTCTCGTCGTGAGGTGTTACTCTCTCGTCGTGAGGTGTTACTCTCTCGTCGTGAGGCGATACTCTCTCGTCGTGAGGTGTTAATCTCTCGTCGTGAGGTGTTAATCTCTCGTCGTGAGGTGTTACTCTCTCGTCGTGAGGCGATACTCTCTCGTCGTGAGGTGTTAATCTCTCATCGTGAGGTGTTAATCTCTCGTCGTGAGGTGTTAATCTCTCGTCGTGAGGTGTTACTCTCTCGTCGTGAGGTGTTACTCTCTCGTCGTGAGGTGTTAATCTCTCATCGTGAGGTGTTAATCTCTCATCGTGAGGTGTTAATCTCTCGTCGTGAGGTGTTAATCTCTCGTCGTTACCCCACATTTACTGCACGAGGCACGACCAACGATTGGGTCGAAATCTGTCCCGATCCAAAAAATAGTCACACGACTGGAAAATCGGTTCAAAACGAGCCGACAACCGGGCTGAAAACCAAGCAGAAGATTTGGGTCTGAAGAGCAGATTTGTCTGTCTGATGCATATTCCACAGTTTAGGAGTAGGTTTAGGAGAAATCATGGAATTCTTTACCGCTGCCTATGACTAAATTAACACAGAAATCAATATTCAAAAAGCAAATTAAGAAACACCTTGGAATAGGCCTATCATATGTATAGGATACCAGACACACACTTATACAGATGTATATACAGGACTGTCTAAAAATTAGAATATTGTGATAAAGTTCTTTATTTTCTGTAATGCAATTAAAAAAACAAAAATGTCATACATTCTGGATTCATTACAAATCAACTGAAATATTGCAAGCCTTTTATTATTTTAATATAGCTGATAATGGCTTACAGTTTAAGATTAAGATTCCCAGAATATTCTAATTTTTTGAGATAGGATATTTAAGTTTTCTTAAGCTGTAAACTTAATCACAATATTCTAATTTTCTGAGACAGTCCTGTATACATACTGGACAGGGTAAGGTGTACTTTTGATCTGATCTTTCATGGCCTAGATGATGTTTTACTGTATATTGGAATGTTTCATGTATGTTTTTTTGCTTTAAGATAATGATTTACATGTACGGTAAAGTTTAATATAGGTTTGTCGTGTTATTTCGTTTTCTTTCTTTATGTCTTGTTTTTGTATGTTATAAATGTGGACCCCAGTAAGACTAGCTGTGTTTAAGACATAGCTAATGGGGATCCTTGTAAGTAAACAAACAAATAGGAGTCGCTAAAAAGGTCAATAAAAAAGGGGACCCAAACTAACGCTCATTACCGTTTTCTTAGTTTAATGGCATCTATGTTGCTAACAGGTGTCATGCTTTACCCGGATGTTGGCGATGCCTTGGTGGCGGTTCTGGGCGTTTAGGGTCAGTACGTCCTGGGCCAGAACCACGTGACCCGGGGCCATGGACGTCCTCACAAACACGTATAAGTTGACCTCATTTGTGTAACCGAGCAGCTGAACGAACACCGTCTCCACAGCGTCCAGGCGGAAGGAGAGGGGCGCTGTCACCAGATACCTGAGGGGAGTTGGGACATCGTTACTTCTCTTTCCTGTTTGCTTCAGAAAACATTCAGTTTTTCTTCTCTGTATGGATAACATGACGAGATCAATGACAAAATGAAAGTTGTCTGGTCACCCAACTTTCAGCAGTGTTAACTCTGACTCTTTTGGGGACATTTTATCTAATTTTCAACATTGAACACTATGTTGCACTCCAGAAGAAAAGATTATTTACAAAAACACAATTGTCCATATCAAGTGTTACAATTGCGCGATTATCAAACGCTGATCATGACTTTTGTGATGTAAGAACATCACTCTACTTTCCTTTTAGACTTCCATACAAACCCAGGAGCTAAATCCAGATCACCGAACCGATGACTGATGGGGAAGCAGAAGGGGCAGGAAGTGCAGCGACAGCAGCTGGAGATTGGCTCCTACAAAGGTTTTCATTAAACCCTTAAGTCGAAATAATCAGCTTTGGAGCAGAAATTAACCTATTTACTGTACATCCTTTTACAGAATACCGCCAGTTTGGTTTCAACTGCGCTAGTCCTGGTTTCAGCTCTGCTAATCCTACTTTTAGCTCCATAGTCCTGTTTTCAGCTCTGCTAGTTTTGCTTTCAGCTCTGTGAGCACTCTTTTCAGACACTTGAAATGTGGATATTTGGTAATGTTAGAGTAGTGAAGAATTCTCGACTTCTTTAGCTGTAAAATCACCCAGCAGCAGCTGTGGGTGTTTCTTTACTTCAATTACTTCATTAGGCTTTTACTTGACTCTAGACTGTTTCGATCTTGTAGTGTAGACTTCCCTGAGCTGACCTCACACGTCAATAGAGCTAAATCAACCACGTGTATGTTAGACCCCATCCCGACTCCACTATTTAAAAAATGGCGCGTCGCTGCGTAACCTACGGCGTAGGCTCTGTGTTGGTGTAACGCGGAACCATAAATCAGCCTTTATTCTGGCGAGGTCTGAAAAAACTGCAACAACGGGCAAGCGAGTGATTATTCACTTGAGTGAATATTATGAAAGTAAAATATATATTTCTCACTAGAAATGTAATCAAAACGCATTTTTATGCAGAAACTAACTCAAAATATTGATTTTATTCACTAAAAAATAAGAAATGTCCGCCATGTTTTTTTGTTTGATTCAGTCTGCAAATGATGACGTAAAGCATTCTGGGAAATTTCTCTGGCCCTCGGTCGGTGAGTCAGTATCTGAAATCCCTCGCTGTGAAGGGCTAGATTCATACACACTAGCCCTCGTTATGTCCACTAGCCTTACATGAAAAGAGGAATTGGGACACCACTACCCTCACGGGAACGCGCAAAATTTAGGGGTAGAGCTGAAAAGTAGGACTAGGGGGGGAGATTGGGACTGGGCCTTATTTCAATGCAAAAAACACCGTCTTATATTCGGGCCAATACAGTATAGCAAAACTAATTTTATTTCTCCACAAAGTCTGGATATAGAGGGTTGTCAGCCAGGAGCCCCCTAGTGTCCAGGAGGTCTCAATGCACCTCGACGGTCGGAATATCTGAATATCTTGGGTTCAAAAGTCACAGTATATGTCGGCAAACCCAGTAAATGTAACTTTTTTGCGTTGTAACTTTTCTGGTTTTGGGATGTTTTCATTAGTGTGTGTGGAAGCATCGTTGTAACTCTGCTCTTCTTCTTTCAGAGTGCTTGTAAGAACTGTTTACACAGCTTTAGTGTGTACAGAGTTTCGTCAGAAGTAGAAAATCTGGACTTTGCTTCCAGAGCATCTGTTGGAGTTCTCCTGCTGCACAGACTGATATCAGATCAATATCTGTAAAAGTCTTCCACAAACTCACAGGATTTAAGAACCACATAGGGATGCACACTCCTGCACCGGTTGATGTCAAGTTTAACAGAAGAAATACGAAAAAGCAGAAAAAGTCCACTCACGATTTGTCCTGAGCCTCCGTCCTCCAGCAGAAACACAAACACAGGAGGAGGACACGCACCTTCATCCTGAAGGTGAAGCTGTGAAGAAACAAGTACCGCTGGCCGAGGAAACCCAGCGAAGCAGAAGTAGATCAGCTCGTCCTGCTGCTCGGACCTTGCAGTGGTCGGGACTTTCTGTGCTGCCGTTTATGACTCAGTGTGTTTGTTTGTCTCAAAGGTGAGTTTACACAGTCGGGGTTTTTTGGTCTTACCCAACAGGAATCTTTATCAACTCTGCTCTGGAAATCACACACATGAGATCAGATCAGGACGGATGTTAATGGGCCAATCCCAATACACCCCCTACTTTCTACCACTAGCCCTAAAAATGAAGCCACAGGCGTAGGGCCCTTGTAATCTTCCCTAGGGATTGGACACCACTCGCTACTAGTTACGTTTGCACATACGTCACACCATACCAGGAAGCCCAGAGCTAAAAGCTGTTTAATTTCCGCTGTAGCGCTGTTAATATGCCACTTTATTAAGTTTTAATATTTTTTCAGGCATAAAAGTAACCGTTAAGATCCCCAACCTGGGCTCAGTTTATCCAAATAACGCCTGTTAAGAAATTGGCGCGGATGTTTTCGGGAGGAGAGCAGCCTGCCGGCTCGGGAGCTGATTTATGGTTCTGCGTTACACCAACGCAGAGCCTACGCCGTAGGCTCTGCGTTGGTGTAACGCGGAACCATAAATCAGCCTTTATTCTGGCGAGGTCTAAAAGACTTCGCCACAACGGGCAAGTGAGTGATTATGTACATTCACTGAGTGAATATTATGAAAGTAAAATATATATTTCTAACTAGAAATGTAATCAAAACGCATTTTTATGCAGAAACTTACTCAAAATATTGATTTTATGCACTAAAAAATAAGAAATGTCCGCCATGTTTTTTTTTTTTTTGATTCAGTCTGCAATGATGACATAAAGCATTCTGGGAAATTTTCTCTTGCCCTCGGTCAGCGAGTCAGTATCTGAAAACCCTCGCTGTGAAGGGTTAGATTGATACACACTAGCCCTCGTTATGTCCACTAGCCCTAGATGCAAAGAGGAATTGGGACACCACTACCCTCACGGGAACGTACAAAATTTAGGGGTAGGACTGAAAAGTAGGACTAGGGGGGGATTGGGACTGGGCCTTAAAGTCTCCGGTTCAGGACTCCTGCGTTCTTGTCTGCTTGTTTTCTTGTGAAACGTCACAGCTGAAGTTCTGTCCCAGTTCAGTTTACGGTCTGGTCACGTGTTGGGAGACCTCAGTACCCGTTTTATATTACTGATCAGAAACTTTAACAGACTGAAAGAGAAACATGTAACTTCATTGTTGTTCAGCGGGATCTTGGTTGTTTAGTTGTTTCATTGTTTAATTAATTAGCTACAGCGTGACTGCAGCTATTCTTCCTGGAGTCCACCAACGTTTTAAAATAATACAGTACTAAACATAACCTTATAAAAACAAATCAAATAAATTTCCACTAGATAAAGAGGATATCAAATTAAAAATATTCTGCAAAAAAAGCAGAGACATTCCACAAAATGAAGACAGCGAAATGAGAACATAAAACAAAACAAAAACACTGCACAGTTAATAGTTCATCAGGGGTCGTCATGTCTGAAAAGCAGAACACAATTTCATTTTATTTGTAGTTTAGAACTTCACAACTGATCTAATACAGAAAAAAAGAAAGAAAAAAATACATGCAACAACAGTCATAACCAACTATGTTTCCATTTCCAGCAGGTCAGACAATCAGTCTCAGCAGCTGCTGGTTTAAGTGATCTCTATTTCAATGTTCTATAGTTGTTACTTATACTGATTCAAAACATGTTGCTTAACTAATAATGTGAATGTTCTTATGCTGTTGTAGGATACAAGAAGGAAGTTCTTACGCTCAGATCTTTTGTTGCGTTGTCAAGATGATTTCCTGGTTGAAAATTTGCTCCCACACGACCTAACAAAGTTAAGAATTCTAAGCATAAGAACGCATTTATTGTTGTCTATTAAATATAAAATTATGAAATATAATCTAGTAATATAGGTTAGTAACATCATCAGGTAATATACGTTATTAATGTTATCTAGTAATATCCCTTTGTAATATCATATTGTGAGATACGTTAGTAATACCGTCTAGTAATATAAGTTAGTAATGTAATCTAGTAAAATACGTTAGTAATATCATCTAGTAATGTATGTTGTGATTCACAACATACATTACTAGATGTTACAACTTGTGAACCACACTGTGCAGCACTAGATCAGGGTGGACTCGATGGATCCTCTATAGACGTTAACCAGCAGGGGGCGAGGAAGCTGCGTCTGCTTCAACCTGCTGAGGAAGTAAAGCAGGGGTTTCAACTAGAATAGGCAGGGGGCCACATCTGCAAGAAGACTGTATGGAGAGGGCTGCACTGCGTGCGTGGACAAAGCGCACAGGCGGAATATTTTGGGGTTTTCAAAATGTATTTTGCACTCAAAGACGAAGATTTATGTACTGTATATATAGTACAGGATATATAGTATATAGTATATAATATATAGTACTCCTGCTCAGGAATGAGCAGGAGAATATCTGTCGAGTTTACTTATGAATTATGTATTAATTGTCTCCAGATTTAGTCATTGTGAATGTTAAATATAATATTCAGATAAAGAAATATTATTTTAAATGCAAGTTCATTTTGAAACCATGCATTGTGCAAACTTAATGAAGTTGATATTGACCTACTTTTAATAAAACACGCCATAATGACAAAGCACCACTTTCCACCAAGATTTCCTTATTTGAATATTATATTAAGCATTGAGCACAAGTATTTCAGTCCATAGTAGCCAGTTTGATTTTATAAATAAGCAACCAAAATATTAACCATAAACTCCTTTATTTATGACACATCTGTGCATTATATCAGCAAAACAAAACAATCACATGAAATTATAGGAGGCTTAGAAGTTCATGTGAAATGCAAAGTCCTCATTTAGAGATGCAAATGAAAAACATTTCAGGCATAGAAGCCTAATGATGTAAACAAGTGATGTAACAATAATGTGACAAACATTATCACTGTGCAACATTGGCAAAAAATCGGAAGTAGTAAAAACCTCTCTAGCAGAGATTAACATGTACAAACTCTGTCCAATGAATCATTAACCAACTGAAAAGGCTACCAAGCATCTGAAACTTTTATTAATTAACAAAATGCGATATGTAAACCATTTTAGTTTCGCTTGCCGGCCGGAAGTGACGTCCGATCGATCGGGACAACACTACTTTCCCCCCCTTTTTTGAAATATGACCAGGGGCCACATAAAATCTCCTGGCGGGCCGCAAGTGGCCCGCGGGCCGCCAGTTGAATATCCCTGAAGTAAAGTCTCTGATGGGCCTTTTCTTCACCTGGTTGGAGCTGTGGATGGACCAGGGGAGGTCGGCTGAAATGTGTGTCCCAAGGAACTTAGAGGTCTTTTAGTTTAGTTTTTTAGTTAATTTATTTAGCAATATAAGAAAAATATGAACAAAAAATTTAAAACAATGAAATAACATGCAAGGAAAGGAAGAAGCCTGGTGGCTTATATAGAATCCTTTCCATATATGAATAAAAAACAAAACAAAGCTACACAAGAAGGTCTCCACCCTCTCAACCTCCTCTCCTCTGATAGAGAGGGTGAAGGGTCCAGTTTTATTGGATTTTCTGAAATCCACTATCCATTCCTTGGTTTGTGTGATGTTGAGCTCCAGGTTGTTGTGAGAGCAGCAGTCAGTCAGGTGACTCCTCCCTGAAGGCCGACTCGTCGTTGCACCTCCAAGGATCCGACCCGGGGCCGGCCCTCCCTAAAGGTGCAGGGGCCTCATCTTCCAACGGGGGCCACATTTTGCGCAAACGGGACGAGCCGGAGGAAAGAAAAGAGACCTCTAATCTGACCGTGCAATAATTGGCGGAACTCGACACATTCTTTATTCTTTATTTCATTCATTAAAAGAAAAACAAAACAGTTCAATATAATTAGAACAAATCTCTTTCCTTGAATTAAAGGGAACAGAAAGAAGACTAAGCTTATTTTATCTGTCCCTTTTTCCTAAGAAATCAAATTTCAATTAAAGGAGCTTGAGGCCGGATTGAGGCAGGATTTATGAAAATAATTTGTATACGTTTTAAGTTTTCTAGTAATAATGTCATGAAGCGTTCCAAACCCAAAAGAATGTTTCCTCTAGTGTATCTCTCCGTTGCCTTGAACAGGCTGTGTGCTGCAAAATGTGCTGCAATTCGGGCCCAAATTTCCCGCGCTGTCCTGCGGATGTGACGTCACATGACGCTGCATGCACGTTCTCCCCGTTCTCCCGTGCCGGCTTCACTGTTGGCTGCAGTACCCCCGACGGCCGTCGTGGTGAAGGGTGGCGCTAGAGAGTCTCATTTCTTAAAAGGAGCCTCATGCTCCTTTAATGTAATAATAAAAAAACTAAAAAATTACAACTTTCGCAATAAAAAAACACATTCCAATAAACGTAATTAAAAAAAAAAAAAAAAAAAACTACAACAGTGTTATAAAATAACACAAAATATCTGTCATCAAACACAGATAGTCGTATTCTTTTTGATTCAAAGAAAGAAAATATGACAATGGTGCTAAAAAGATAGAGAGAAAAAAAAGAAAACCCACCTAACTTAACAATTATGATATTTTTTCATCAAACTGGCTTTTATTATTCTTTTAAATGTAATGTTTCATTTGTATTCTTTAGCTTCTGTATCCAGATTGTTCCATAAACTGATACCTTTTACAGAAACACAGCGCTCTGTTAATTTTGTCCTGAATTTTGTTTTTTTAAAGATCTCTGTTCCTTTTAAGTTATACTTATTTTCTCTTTTTTCAATTTTTTCTGTATATTGATTGGCAAAATGTTCTTATGAGCTTTCCACAAAATTTGCAGAATTCTGTCACCTGAGGGCTGCGCGTGCAGGCAGGCTCTTGCAGAGCTGCAGAAGGTGACATTTCAACATGTTGTTCAAAGACATCACAAATCAGGAGCGAGCAGGGAAAAAATAAAGGCAAATCACGAGGAAACTTGTGCTTCACTTGAAGGTGGGGATGTTGTTGAAGTAAAACTTTAGCACAAACATCTGAGCTGCCACTCGTTAGAGAGGATTCTCCGTGTCCAGTCTCTGTCTAGACGGGAGGATTGTGTTTTTCCAGCGGCCCTGAGTAACATTTATTGAATGCCGTGTTAATGCCTTATTTTCACCACTGTTGAAAACAGTGGTAAAATGACCAGTTGGTCGTATATAAGTGGCACATTTTAGCCAATATATGGGCTATAGTTTTATATCAATTTATGTTGTTAAGAAGTGTCCGACTTCATTGATGACATTGCATCCAGAAAATAGAGACATGTGCACCTGTAAAAGGCACAGAAGCATGTTTAGTCCTGATTTTTATTATTTATTTTAATATTTTTTTATTTATTTCAGGTTGACCTTTATTTAATATTTATTTATTTCAGGTTGAATTTTTATTTTATTTTATTTGACTCATAAAGTCAAAGGCAAGGCCTCCCAATAACATTTCTCTTAGGGCCCCAAGTCGGTCAGGGTTGGCCCTGATCCAACAGACATTTAATTTCTTGGTAATTTTCTGTGTTTATTACATATATACGGCAACAACATAATTTCCCTTTGGGATGAATAAAGTTTTATTCAATGAAACCCCTCGCAGGACAAAGTCTCATCCTGAGGATCCTGTCAGATGTGAGCAGCTGTGGAGAGTGTGGAGACCTGCACACCGTTTCCTTTTCACACGATGTTCATATCATCCAGCTTCCTGAAAATGTTGTGTCTGTGTAAATTTAATCTTTCACACCTCCATCCTCTGAGATACCAGCTGCTGCTATCTGCATTGATAAAAGTTACTGTTATTTTGTAGCATGTTTCCATCCTGTCAATGCCAACATTTCTGTCTGCTGGTGCAAATGTAGAGCTCAATAAAACTAACGCTATCGTAACTTATTTCATCTCATAGTAGCTGTGATATTATACAGATGTTATGTCATAAATAGACTCATAAAAAGCAACGTCACTAAAGTACCACACCCTCATCACTGCCGACACTGAGTGTATCGTTGAACAAACCCCGCCCCCTGTGAGGGGGGAGAGGTGTGAAGGAGGATTCAAGGTCAAGACAACACAACAATAAACAGGTAAGACTAAGAGAATAAATAAGTAAAAAATCTCCCAAACGTATTTTAAAGCCCAGTGGCCGCGCAGACAGAATAGCCTCTGAATCTGGTCGTCCTTGCCCCTGGCACCACAACATAAAGTAGCCATGAAGGGGGTGAGTCCGGTCTGCCAGAACACAACCAACTTCTTCAGTGTCCTCTTCAAAACGTCCCCCAGGTTGTCCAAGGGGACTCACCAGACCTTGCTATAAAGCTTGACAGTTCCTCAAAGTCGTACCGGCTCACAAAAGAGAAGGTTCGGATTAAATACAACCCAAGTAAAACCTTCTTAAAAAAATATAATCAACATAAAAGTTTTGGGGTTTGCAGTGAAAACAGTCTCTGATGTGCTTTCTTGCACGCAGCATCCACCCATCAATCAGGGTGCCCAGTACTGGAGTTGAGGGGGGATGAGGGGGGATGGCATCCCCCCCTCATCCCCCCGTGAAATTAAAAACGGTCAAAATCTTCTCCCCCTGGAATAAAAACGGTCCAAATCATCCCCCCTGTAAAACTGCCATCCCTCCTTTCCATCCCTTATGTCATTTCATCAATGAATGTGGTTTTACTGCTATTTCAACATTTAGAGTCATCACCAGAAAAATAACACCAGAAAAATAACTTATTTGACCATTTTCACCTGTTTCAAGTAAATTTTCACTTGAAATAAGTAGAAAAATCTGCCAGTGGGACAAGATTTATCTTCTCATTACAAGCAAAAAAATCTTGTTCCACTGGCAGATTTTTCTACTTATTTTAAGTGAAAATCTACTTGAAACAGGTGAAAAATTGTTGTTTTTTCCAGTGATGAGTCTTGTTTTAAGTGTAATAAGATTTTTTTTACTAAAATGAGACATTTTAACTAAAAATAAGACAAATATTCTTGTTAAGATGTTGAGTTTTTGCAGTGATCCATTTTACTTATCCTGTGAAGGACAGAGTCATATTGATAAGTTCAGAAAAGTGTTTTTTATTGTTGTGTTTTGATGTATTTGATGTAAGCCCAGTGGATATTACAGAAGGCTGCATTTAACTTTAACTTTAATTTAGTATTTCTGCAGCTGTTTTGGTCAGTGCTATTATTTGTAATATATTATATTATTTGTAATCAGCACAAATTATCTGTCCCCATATGATAAAATCCACCATCCCCCCTGATTTTATTTTTACAACTCGAGTACTGAGCCTGTGCCTAAGTACTTTTATTGATGAACCACCTCGACTGACTCTAATGGTTAAAGGAGAGATGACGTCGGGGGTTTTCCTAGAATCTATTATCATCCTTTGATTTAGCAACCTTAATACCAAGAAAACAGCACCCACACCCCTGAATAAAATCCTGAACCATGGGGGCGGGGCCATGGTCAGAGTTGGCCTGATCGACTGATGGAATGATGACGGAGTCATCAGCAAATTTCTCAATGTGAAGCCCTTCATACTGACTCCTTACAGAACAAACAAAAGTGGAAATAAGACACAACCTTGTGGTGATCCAGTGGATGACAAAGGATATCAGAGAATACACCATTAACTTTCACACGTTGGGATCTTTCTGTTAAGAAGTCCAGGAGCCAACAAGTTAGCCCCCGATCTTCATTGTGGGTCCTCCATCTTTTGCCACGACATGAGGGTGGATGCAGCTAATAGCCGAGGAAACGTCAATGAAACGTCAATGAAACATCGTCGTTCCAATGTCCGAGTGCCCTCCAAATGCCACAGGGTCATGTTCAGTAAGGTGCTGATGGCATCAATCACCCCGTACTGGACCTAAGCAAACTGAAGGGGGTCCAGATCAACCTGAACCATGGACGATAATGTCGTCTTTACAGTTCTCTCAAATGTTGTCATATCAGGTGAGGTTCTGTAGTCACTGAGACATTTGGCCGTGTCAATTTGGGGTACTGGAACAGTAATGGAGTTCTTCCCAATTCGAGGGACCCCGTACAGCTGAAGGGAGTCTGAAAAGATAAAACATAAGACATCTGCCAGCTGAACTGTTCTGAGGAATCCCATCAGGACCGAGACTTTCCCTCTCTCTTGTATGGCTGAAGAGTTTCTCAACCTCAACCCTGTTTACCCCTCCTGCGAAATGGCTAAAATCAAAGTGATTAAAAACTGCCTGCTTTGGGCTAAACGGTGAACTACTTAGGGGAGCCACTTTCTTATAAACCGCCAGCTCATTGAATCATGGACATTAAAACGGTTGTAAAAGTTTTCATTCATTTGCTAACTCCGTCAGTTCTGCCCTGGATGGAAACCGTGCATGTTTTGGATTTCAACCCCACAATGGACTGAACACGCCCTAAACGTTGTCCTTGTAATTATGTTTGCCGATCGTAGTTTCCTGTCATGTCACTGATGTTGACACTACGACATTAACTTGAAAGCTGAGCTGCAGAAAAGTAAAATGCTTGAGTACAGAATACTTTATTAGGACGATATACTGTACGTTCAAATACAGAGTGCTTTATACAAGTCATAACATCATACTTCATATAGTCATACACATCTTATACACATACATATAAAGGAATAAAGTGACAGTAGAGTTATATTCAGGCCATAAAAGCGCATCTCATGTTTATCTTCATGCTACGATGTTTGATAGTTTGAAGCTTGTTCACATTCCAGGGTAAAATTCTGAAAGTTTCACAGTTTCAGTTTAAAACATCTTCTGAAAGAAATCATAAAGAAATCCAGTCTTGTAGCTGGTGTGAACGGACGCTGCTGCCGACACGTACACCACATCCACTATTGTTAAGCTTCTCCGAGGAACCTTAAGAGCTTTTAGTAGATGTTTGAAATCATTAGCACACAGCTAACACATGAGCTCTAACATGCTGTTCACAAGTTAGCAGTGTACTAACATGCACCCAACATACAGCTAAGATGCTATCTGTGTGCTGACTGCTAACATGTAGCCAAACAGCTTTGTGCTACTGACATGCAGCTAACATGCTAATGAGCATATAACATGCGGATGACATGCTAGCACACTCACGTTCTGGAGCTAACATGTTAGCATGTCAGCTAAAGTCATTTAAAAACCCAGAATGTGAATGTTTTCTTCAGACTGTAGTCACACTACAAAAACTCAAATTCTTAACAAGAATATTTGTCTTATTTCTAGTTAAAATTTCTCATTTTTAGTCAAAAAATCTCATTACATTTAAAACAAGTCATTACCAGAAAAATAACTTGTAACAAGATTTTTTTGCTTATAATGAGAAGATAAATCTTGTTCCACTGGCAGATTTTTCTACTTATTTCAAGTGAAAATTTACTTGAAACAGGTGAAAATTGTCAATGAGATTTTTTGACTAAAAATTACACATTTTAACTAGAAATAAGACCAATATTCTTGGTAAGATTTTGAGTTTTTGCAGTGCAGAACCAAAGACTGTAGCGCCCACATGAGCCAGTACACAGGCGGTCGGCCTACTGGTACTGGTACGACTGTGAGCCCTCTGGAGAAGTGACCCATTGTATTATGGGATACAGCGTGTGAGACAGACAGGCCAGTTATCAAATCCTCTGGTGTTTTTCTATTAGTACTAGCACTACAAGTAGTGAAAACGACTGGTTCTGTGGTGTAGTATTCGTTCTGAAACCAGCCCCAGACTCTGACTTGGAGATCTTGAAGGAACTCAAGAAGCTACGACCAGGATGGACTCATTTCAGGGTCAGTGTGACCCTGTGTGAAATAAGAGCTTCAAATGGTTGTTTTAGCAATTCAGGCATGTTTAAGAAATTAAGAAAAGTGTTCAATTTTATACTCAAACTGCAACAGGGGAGCAAATCAGCTTAGTGATCCAACATTTCTGAACTAAAACTAAAGTTACTGCCATTGCTGTGCAAAAAATAAATACATGTAGCCTTACAATTAGATTTTTTAAGAACCCTTCCCCAGTGTGCTGTTTAGAAACATGATGGTTTTGGCTTTCTGTCACTCAAGACTGTGTTTAAGTGCACAAACTGAAGATCCATTGTCAGGAGCAGCGTCGCTGCTGCCTTCAACACACGTCACAAGCTGGCCCAGAGAGCCGGGAGCATGCAGACCAAAGCACAGCACGGTTACTCTCACAGACACCAACATGAACAGGCGAAAGCGGCTTGCCATGCAACTCTAACGCGGGTCATGCACGTCTCAGCTCCTCCCCGTCCTGACGAGGACACCAGAAACCTCTCAGTTCGTCTGTGGGGGGGTTGAGTCGTTCCACATCTATCTGACTCGTTTCATCCTGAAGTCCAGCTGAGATGAACCAGACAAGCACCAAGAAATCCAGATCGCCGGGAGCTTCTGCTCCAACAAGATCTGCTGCGCTTTACAGGATCAGATGTGACCAACGTCACTAAAGGTCACACTTGACTTTCCTTCACGCAAAACAGTCATGTAAAAAAGTTAGAACCCCCTTTTAATCCTTAATTTTGTAATGTAAAATCGTCATAAAAATCTGATCATAGATCTCAGTATCAGAAAAATACAGCTTCAGACCAACAACACAGACCTAATTTATTTAACAGAAATGAGGCCAAAAAGAAAATACATATACAGGACTGTCTCAGAAAATTAGAATATTGTGATTTTCTGTAATGTAATTACAAAAACAAAAATGTCATACGTTCTGGATTCATTACAAATCAACTGAAATATTGCAAGCCTTTTATTATTTTAATATTGCTGATCATGGCTTACAGCTTAAGAAAACTCAAATATCCTATCTCAAAAAATTTTAATATTCTAGGAATCTTAATCTTAAACTGTAAACCATAATCAGCAATATTAAAATAATAAAAGGCTTGCAATATTTCAGTTGATTTGTAATGAATCCAGAATGTATGACATTTTTGTTTTTTTAATTGCATTACAGAAAATAAAGAACTTTATCACAATATTCTAATTTTCTGAGACAGTCCTGTATATCAGCATGATGAAAAATAACTGGGGGGGACCTCAAAGTGAAAGAAGATAAATGTTGTTAATCTGAAGTTGATTAGACACGCTGGGGTCGGTTCGTTTTACTTCTAAGAGCCCAGATTTACTTACTGTTGGTACTTGCATTCGCGTTTGTTCACGTCTGTTTGCGTGCACCACCAACTGCAACATCGCTTGCGTAGTACGCGAGGAGAGCGTGTCGTACCGGCGGTGACCGATAGGGGGCAGTAAGCAGAGCTTAAAAGTGATTAAATATTTAGTAGTAGCGCTAGTAGCAGCGGTAGTAGCAGTAGCAGATTAGAACCCCCCCCCCCCCCCCCCCCCCCCCCCCAGTCTGGCCTTCGGCAGGAGGTTCCCCCTTATGATCCAGGTCCTGGTCCAGGTTTCTTCCTCCTAAAGGGGAGTTTTTCTTGCCACTGTTTGGCTTAATGTTTTTCTCCCACTAGGGGAGTTTTTACCTGCCATTGTTTATGTAATAATTGCTCGGGGGTTTATGTTCATGTTCTGGGTCTCTGGAAAGCGTCTAGAGACAACTTTTGTTGTATAAGATGCTATACAAATAAAATTGAATTGAATTGAATTGAAATTGAATAGAACAACAAACTTAACAACTTAATCAGTTTACATGACACCATTGGATGATGTAGGAGATTATAACATTGCTTTGGTTGGGATCTCGCCAAAGGAAATGGCTCCAGCGACCTCCACGTCATCACCTGCTGCCCGCTGGTATCAGACCACGACCAGCGTACGCGTTCAGTGTCTTTTTGAGAACGTGCACATCGACGCGTCAAATGAACGCAGGATACGCGTGGCGGCCATGACGCGTACGCGGCCTGAACTGCAAGTATATCTGGGCTCTAACAGGGGGTCCTAACTTTTGCAGATGAGTTTCCTGCTGCTCCAGCGGTCTGGCCTGAGCAGGAACCGGACAGTATCATGCAGGTCACAGCACCATGGTGGGGATGTGGTGCACCAGCGAGGCGGGGTGGGGCACGGCGGTCAGCTGCGGCGGGTGAGGTGGGGGTGAGTGCACCCCCACCCTCCCCCCTGCCCCGATCACCACCACTCCTCCTCCCGCGGCCGCCGCCTCCCCCCCGGTGGGCCGGTGCCGCGCACTCTTCTGGTGGGCGCGCAGGCCGGCCAGCTGCGAGTACGCGGACTGGCACACGTGGCACTTGTAGGGCCGCTCGCCCGTGTGCAGCCGCACGTGGTTGCGCAGCGTGGACGACTGGCTGAAGCGGCGGTTGCAGAAGCGGCACACGAACGGCTTGTCCAGCGTGTGGATGCGCATGTGCGAGCGCAGGTTGCTCCGCGAGTTGAAGCCCCGGTGGCAGATGACGCAGCGCATGCGCCCCAGGCTGATGGAGGAGGACGAGGAGGAGGAGGAGGAGGAAGAGGTGGAGGACGGCAAGGAAGAGGAAGAGGAGGAGCCTTCACAGGTATGGAAGTCATCTGGAAAAGAGAAGGAACATGTCAGGGGAAAATATAAAAACGTTTGTAATGGTTTTCCATCACTACTGTCACCTCTGTTTCTACGGAAGAGCATTAGGGCCATGCAGGAGAAAAAACATTTGAGAGGGGAAGATTTTTTTTTATTGTGCACTTCGAGAAAAAAGTCGAAATGTCGAGTAAAAAGTCGAAATGTCGAGATTAATGTTGAAATACAATTTCAAGAATAAAGTCGAAATTTCGCCTTTTTTCTCAACATTTCAAGTTTATTCACAAAATTTTTACTTTTTTCTCAAACATTTCGACTTTTTTCTCGAAATTGTACTTCAACATTAATTTCAACATTTTTACTTTTTTCTCAACATTTCAACTTTTTTCTCGAAGTGCTTAATGAAAAACAAATCTTCCACCTCTAAAATATTATTTTTATTTTTCTCCTGCATGGCCCTAATACTCTTTTGTACTGTTTCATTGTTGTTGCACTTCACCTGTAAAATAAAGTAGAAGCTTTTGACTGGTTCTTAAACTCAGCTAAGTTTACGTTTATTTGGTCCATTAACATCCTCGTCAGCTCTCTATGCAACATAGCGCTCATGATTTGTGGTGCACCGTTACAGTTTAAGAAGAAAACAGGCTATATTTGTAAATCTAAAGTTCAAATTCAAGTGAATCAATAAAAACGCTAGCAAGCTCACTTTAATTAAGCTAAGGATAGGGAAGTGCACACCCCCTTTGCATAACACCTACGTACAACACCTGAATTTCTAAAAATCCTTTTATGTAAAATTACTTTGAATTGTCTTGTACTGTACATGAAA